>NW_025964112.1:52611211-53046211 GCF_023055435.1 Haliotis rufescens
GTCTAGATAGTCAGGTCACCTTGCTGTGAGACGACACATGTCTAGCTAGTCAGGTCACCTTGCTGTGTGATGACACATGTCTGAATAGTCAGGTCACCTTGCTGTGAGACAACACATGTCTAGACAGTCAGGTCACCTTGCTGTGAGACGACACTTGTCTAGCTAGTCAGGTCACCTTGCTGTGAGACGACACATGTCTAGACAGTCAAGTCACCTTGCTGTGAGACGACACATGTCTAGATGTCAGGTCACCTTGCTGTGAGACGACACATGTCAAGATAGTCAGGTCACCTTGCTGTGAGACGACACATGTCTAGATGTCAGGTCACCTTGCTGTGAGACAACACATGTCTAGACAGTCAGGTCACCTTGCTGTGAGACGACACTTGTCTAGCTAGTCAGGTCACCTTGCTGTGAGACGACACATGTCTAGACAGTCAAGTCACCTTGCTGTGTGACGACACATGTCTAGATGTCAGGTCACCCTGCTGTGAGACGACACATGTCTAGACAGTCAGGTCACCTTGCTGTGAGACGACACATGTCCAGATAGTCAGGTCACCTTGCTGTGAGACGACACATGTCTAGATAGTCAGGTCACCTTGCTGTGTGATGACACATGTCTAAATAGTCAGGTCACCTTGCTGTGGGACGACACATGTCTAGATGTCAGGTCACCCTGCTGTGAGACGACACATGTCTAGACAGTCAGGTCACCTTGCTGTGAGACGACACATGTCTAGATAGTCAGGTCACCTTGCTGTGTGATGACACATGTCTAAATAGTCAGGTCACCTTGCTGTGGGACGACACATGTCTAGATGTCAGGTCACCCTGCTGTGAGACGACACATGTCTAGACAGTCAGGTCACCTTGCTGTGAGACGACACATGTCTAGATAGTCAGGTCACCTTGCTGTGAGACGACACATGTCTAGCTAGTCAGGTCACCTTGCTGTGTGATGACACATGTCTGAATAGTCAGGTCACCTTGCTGTGAGACGACACATGTCTAGATGTCAGGTCACCTTGCTGTGAGACGACACATGTCAAGATAGTCAGGTCACCTTGCTGTGAGACGACACATGTCTAGATGTCAGGTCACCTTGCTGTGAGACAACACATGTCTAGACAGTCAGGTCACCTTGCTGTGAGACGACACTTGTCTAGCTAGTCAGGTCACCTTGCTGTGAGACGACACATGTCTAGACAGTCAAGTCACCTTGCTGTGAGACGACACATGTCTAGATGTCAGGACACCTTGCTGTGAGACGACACATGTCAAGATAGTCAGGTCACCTTGCTGTGAGACGACACATGTCTAGATGTCAGGTCACCTTGCTGTGAGACAACACATGTCTAGACAGTCAGGTCACCTTGCTGTGAGACGACACTTGTCTAGCTAGTCAGGTCACCTTGCTGTGAGACGACACATGTCTAGACAGTCAAGTCACCTTGCTGTGTGACGACACATGTCTAGATGTCAGGTCACCCTGCTGTGAGACGACACATGTCTAGACAGTCAGGTCACCTTGCTGTGAGACGACACTTGTCTAGCTAGTCAGGTCACCTTGCTGTGAGACGACACATGTCTAGACAGTCAAGTCACCTTGCTGTGAGACGACACATGTCTAGATAGTCAGGTCACCTTGCTGTGAGATGACACTTGTCTAGCTAGTCAGGTCACCTTGCTGTGTGATGACACATGTCTAGACAGTCAGGTCACCTTGCTGTGAGACGACACATGTCTAGCTAGTCAGGTCACCTTGCTGTGTGACGACACATGTCTAGATGTCAGGTCACCTTGCTGTGTGATGACACATGTCTAGATGTCAGGTCACCTTGCTGTGTGATGACACATGTCTAGATGTCAGGTCACCTTGCTGTGTGATGACACATGTCTAGATAGTCAGGTCACCTTGCTGTGTGATGACACATGTCTAGATGTCAGGTCACCTTGCTGTGTGATGACACATGTCTAGATGTCAGGTCACCTTGCTGTGTGATGACACATGTCTAGATGTCAGGTCACCTTGCTGTGTGATGACACATGTCTAGATGTCAGGTCACCTTGCTGTGTGATGACACATGTCTAGATGTCAGGTCACCTTGCTGTGTGATGACACATGTCTAGATAGTCAGGTCACCTTGCTGTGTGATGACACATGTCTAGATGTCAGGTCACCTTGCTGTGTGATGACACATGTCTAGACAGTCAGGTCACCTTGCTGTGAGACGACACATGTCTAGCTAGTCAGGTCACCTTGCTGTGTGACGACACATGTCTAGCTAGTCAGGTCACCTTGCTGTGAGACGACACATGTCTAGCTAGTCAGGTCACCTTGCTGTGAGACGACACATGTCTAGATGTCAGGTCACCTTGCTGTGTGATGACACATGTCAAGATAGTCAGGTCACCTTGCTGTGAGACAACACATGTCTAGATAGTCAGGTCACCTTGCTGTGAGACGACACATGTCTAGATAGTCAGGTCACCTTGCTGTGAGACGACACATGTCTAGATGTCAGGTCACCTTGCTGTGAGATTATTCATGTCTAGATAGTCAGGCAAGGGCGGATCCAGCATTTTTAAAAGGGAGGGGTCCCAAATATCAAAATCCTCTCTCAGATAATTTTACTGCCTACAGCATACTACATTTGGTTTTCAAACAGGAAGGGGAGGGGAATTAGGACCCCTGGACCCCGCCTCTGGATCCGCCTATATATGGTCAGGTCACAGTATATGGGTCGCCCCCTGCATTTCATTTACTGAAAAATGTTGAGAGTTGATGATTGGTGTTTCCAGGATCGGCCCGCTGATTGGTCTGTTTGTGATAGGCCTTGGGACTGGGGGCATCAAACCATGCGTGTCTGCGTTCGGGGGAGACCAGTTCCACGCCTCACAGGTAAGATATAACCATGATAACCATGACCCAGATATAGGAGGGTATATTCTCTAGGTGAATTAATCAAGTTTAGATTTCAAAATGGCTGAGAGAAAAGTCAAATGGAGAATGGGTGTCCAAAATGGCTGACAAAATAGTCAAGTGGTGTTTGGTGGTCCAAAATGGCTGTCAGAATAGAAAAATGGTGATTTGAGGTCCAAAATGGAGCACTGGAAATATTTGAGATTGATTTTGGGTTGTTGGGGTTGTCCTAACTACCTTTAGGGCACACCAGAAACCTATGATTGTGAGTTTGAATGCCGGTTCGCCACGATTGTGTTTCTAGGTTTGTCAGCACCATACCCATGCTCGGGCGTTTCACCGAAGTGGTAAACATCGAAGACCTGCATCATTTCGAGCTTTCCTCCCACATTAAGTCGACACGGCGCGATATAACTGGAATACTGTTAAAAGTGGCGTTAAACCCAACTCACTCACTCGATCACCTAACTGTCTTTGCTATGTAAGGATAAGAATTTGGGGATGAACAACTTCTTCATTACAATTAAGAGCGACGTTTCGGTGTCGGTTCTAACACCGTTATCAAGCAAGTGGTGTTAGAACTTACACTGAAACGTCGCTCTTAATTGAAATAAACACGTTGTTCATCCACAAATTCTTATCCTTACTTAGTACTCCAACTTCTAAATGCCCATCAAAGAAGTTACCTTTGCAATATAAAACCACTCATGTACTCGAAACATATGCACTATTTGGTACTTTTAGTGGGACGGTATCTGCTGATAATGGTGATAATGAATGAGTACAGAATTGCAAAGAACACATGGTTTGGCAACACATTCACAGAATGCCTTAATTCTCTGTCGAAAGTATTTTGAAAGTATAAATTCAAGCATAGTCAGTCACTTGGTTGAATCGCACTCATGAGACGTTGTTGTTGAGCTGCAAACTTGCATTAGGATGACAGTATGATGATGATGATGATGATGATGATGATGATGATCTGACCCATTAACCCCAAAGGATGCCAGGTTAGTAGACATCCCCAGCAACCAGTGTTTGTCGTAAAAGGCAACTTGATGGATGGGGTGGTCAGGCTTGGTGACTTGATTGATTTCGTGTCATGGTACCCTAACAACGTAGATCATTACTCATAATGTCAATCCCTGCGTTCTCTGGTCCAGATTCAATTATTAACAGGCCACTGTCATGTAGCTGAAATATTGCTGAGTGTGTTGTTAAACAACAAAAACAACAACAAAAAACAATCATTCTTGTCCAATTTTTTCAGGAGAAAGAAAGGACAACATTCTTCTCTGTATTTTACTTCATGATCAACGTAGGCAGCGTCCTGTCAACATTCTTCACGCCTATGTTACGAGGTAAAACATTCTTCATAATAATCAGCAATAAACCATCACATATAATAAGTGGACAGTGCACAGGTCACAAATCAGTTGAAGTAAACCACGTTGGTCGAATCTTCCCGAGGCAAGGGAGTTAACTGACTAGAAAAGTCAAGTTTCCATCCTTGCCAAACTAGGCTGGAATTTCTGGGCTCAACCGTAGCCCCACCAGTGGCTATCACAAGCTATGTCCTTTCTATGCCTCTCGTATTGACCAATCAGATTCCAACTCTCATATCACTTTTATTTGCTTCACTCAAAATGGCGGCACCCAGTCAAGATGATTGATAATCAAGATCAAAATTGTGGTCTTACATCGCAAAGTGCAAATCACGTGATAACCTTGATTCAAAATATGATTTTTTTTTTGAAAATATCTTTTGACGCCTAGTTGTTGGTGCACATACTTTGCAAATCCTGCAATTGACCGAAATCTGCAGTTTACGAACTGGATGTCTAGTTCGTTATTCGATTTTGATTGAACTATGCATAGACTTGTTAGTCCAGCCAAAATATAATTCCATGATGCCGGGCTAGTTCGGCAAGGGTGGAAACTGTTCACTTCCTTGCCTCGGGAGGATGTGTTGGTTGCAGAGAGTAGTTGGATGCAAGACCACATTCAGCAGAGTGTTTCTACGGCTTCAGTCCTGCCCCACACTGAAGCACATGTTGCTCGTGTGTCGATATAGGCGAGTGACTTTGATCACAATATGCTTCTGTTCACCCAGCAGTGAGTGGGTACCTGGTAGGATGAGATGGTAATGCAATTGTTAACCTTCTAGCTCCTCATGACAGCTTGGGCTGTATACTCCCCAGGGAGCTGAGAATGAAAATTGAGTGCACTCTGATCCACTGACCTGGGTAATAGTTATTTCCAGCGCCACGAGCATTCACTTGCTGAATAGAATTATTATAAATGGACTTATTATTTCATGCTTATGCTGCAAACAGACATGCATGGTTCAGGTGGCTTGGCAGGGCTCTCATGTCACACCTGGCTATCTATCCTGGCCAAGCTGGCAGCCGCATTAACAATGTTTAACCACCATGGCTTGCAGATATGGGATGTGTGCTTACATGGATGTTTTGTGTCAAGTCTGCCAAGTGATACGTTTATGGTTCAAACATCACATGATTATGTTTGTGTGCGGACTACGATTAACATCATTGAACACTTGTGGGGCTGTTTACAATCATATTATTTCAATGATGAAAACAACATTCTTACTTTATGAGACAGTTATAGCATGTTGCTAAAATGAGAATATATTTTCCTGTTTACACATTTGGATCTGAGATCGTTATCAATGTTAACCTTTTATCACCTTACAAACACTTGAAGGAAACCTACAGTATGACCAGTTAATATTGTATTGCAATTAATTGGAATATACAGTGGCGACATTATGATAAATATATCGTTATGTAGTTCAAAGATCAAACTATAGTTATTATTGTGTTTGTAAAGGATAAAACCTAAGTTTTACTTAAAAATATAACAGTTGGATAAAACACACCTCTGCACTTTTACATTTTCAATCAAAACCTCGGAGGCATGTTTCATCCAACTTATTAACTGTCTAAATGCAAGAAATACCAGAGAAAATAACAAAACATTGAGGCACCTTAGAGTGAAACAATACACCATGTCGCGGTATAAAATGAATTTGTTCAAAGCGTGCCTAGGTATTACAATTGAAATGTAAAACCTGAAATCAGGTTTAGAAGTGTCCCATTTCAAAACCTAGTTTTGGAAGATGAACTGGTTACTAGGTTTACAGCAGGTTGACAGGAAGCCAATAGCTATAGGTTTATAGGTATAGGTATAGGTATATTATAGGTATTCGTTTCTTGTTTATGTCTCACATACTATTGTTTAAAACTCTCCTACACATATCCTAAGAGTAAGACAATTTGAAGAAAAAAAATGTACTCTACTGCAATTTACATTACATTAGCAAATATATAATTTCATCATAGAAACAATGGAAAGACATCTATCCCATTGAATACAAATCAGTTAGATATGTTTTACTGAAAGAGATACTTGCAGACTTTGTAATTGTATCTGTGTGTGTTGTCTCTATGGCGACAGCTGTTCCTGTAGAAGGACAGCTCTCTTGAACAGGTCTGGCAGTTAATGTCACGCCAGCTGTGTTTGTGACGAAAATAGTCCACTTATTATTCTCCTGCATGAATTTGAATATTAAAAAATCTGGAAAAAATTATTCACAGTGGGGGACACCAGAGATTGAGCTTTACACCTTTACCCATGTGGGAAATCGAGTCCAGGGCCCACTTGCACAAAGGGATCTTAGCGCTATGACTATTGTAAGCCTATGTTAAAGTATGGGAGTTACGATCATCTTAGCGCTAAGATCACTTTGAGCAAGTGGGCCCAGGTCTTCAGCATGACGAGCGAACACTTTAACCACTAGGCTACCCCTCTGTCGCATCTGATCATGATAAATACGGAATCCTGTTTAATCGGTACATACATAGTGTAGCCACTATTGCACACACATGTTATAATTGCTTTAGGAAATGATATATCATGAACCAGTCAAATCCCATTAATGGCCTGTCACTACTAGTGTGATAAGCTGTCTGCAGTACATCACATCCAATTGTGACAATTAAAGCACTTCCATGTCCACCAGGGGGCATGGGTGGCCCAGTCGTCTAAGGCGCCGCGATTTGCACTGCAGAGTTGCGTCCTTGGGCACGCCAGAAACCTATGATTGTGGGTTCGAATCCCGGTTCGCCCCGATTATGTTTCTAGGTTTGTCAGCACCATACCCGTGCTCGTGGGTTTCACTGAAGTGGTAAACGTCTGAGACCTGCATCACTTCGGGCTTTCCTCCCACATTAAGCTGACACGCCATGATATAACTGGAATACTGTTAAAAGCGCCGTTAAACCCAACTCACTCACTCACTCACCCATGTCCACCAAGGTTGTCTGGTCGGGCAGACGGAGACAAACATGTTTCCTATATATTGGGGTTTTTTTTAGCTTCAGGTGAAGGTGAAATGTTTTCAGGCAACAAACAATTACCTTTTGATGTGAGTGGCAGGTGCTGCCAGTAGGGCTTTCACAAACACCTGGTGTCATCACTGATTTTCAGTTATCCATTCATATAATTGTCACCACAACTCTGCCTTTTTATCAGGAATGTTGAGGCAGATAATCGTAGACTGGTTGTTCTCTGACATTGACGTTACCCCCCGGGTATATTATAATGAGGGTAGACTAACATTTAGTTTCTGAAATCTTATATTACACAATATCCTTCTTGACTAATAAAATAACAATTTCCCTATGCTGATTTCATATGTGGAATAGAGTTAGCTAGAGCTGGCTAGACTTGCTTTTGTATGCATTCCTAGATTATTATTTTTTTCATAAAATAAATATATTCCACGGTCATGGTGCAGGACTATAATGAGGGGTACATGGGGTTTTATGTGTCCCGCGTTAGGTTTTGTACCTCCCGTGATCCTGCTACACCAAATTTATCTTACCGACATTTATTAATATGACATTGTAAAATAATTCAAATAAATTCCAAATTGATAGAAAACAGCTGCTCGATTGAGCCGAGGGTGGCTTGCGCTATGTCACATGTCATCCATTGGCGCGGAAAAAGCTTCGGCTTTTGGCTTTGAAGCAGGGTATAAAGGATTTATTCTGTCTCTCAGAAGTCCACGTGCAGCCTGTAGTGCTTGTGGCAGGGTATAAGGGATTTATTCCCTCACTGAGAAATTTATTACCCACTAAGGCGGGTTACACAGTATGTTATCAAGATCACATGGACCAATCAGATCTCATCATTCTGACATGGAGGTATGATAAATGTTTTTACAGCTGATGTGCACTGTATAGAAGACACATGCTACCCTCTTGCCTTCGGTGTTCCTGCACTGCTCATGTTCCTGGCCATCAGTAAGTACTAGTAGTGGGATGATACACCGATGCATCGGTGGATCACGATTGTTTACTTCTTGATACAAGTATCAATCACAGTCGCACTCTAAGTTAAAAAAGACCACCTCCGTGGTCTAGTGGTAGAGCGTCCGCCTGGAGAGTGGAAGGTCAGGGGTTCGATCCCCGGCCATGTCATACCAAAAGACGTTAAAAGATGGTACTTGTTGTTACCCTTTCTGGCGCTCAGCATTAAGGGGCTAAAACAAGGACTGGTCAGCTCAGATACAGTATACTGTGTCTGAGTGGGGTATTTATGTTAAACTGCGGCATGGTATCTCAGTGGGCTAGCACTATAAATCGGCATCAGTCCAGACTAGTACAAGCAGCCACACACACAAGTACATGCACGTCGCTATATAAGTGCAATAATCTTGGACGCGACGTTAAACTTCATTTCACCTCACCTCACCTAAGTTAAAAAGTATTGATTCTTATATAAATGTAGTCTTTAATAAATGCTACACCAAACACTGATAACTAGTGAAAATGAGTCGTAAAAATGTAAAATATTTCCATCCATTGCGCCATACTTGACACTGCCAACTGTAAATCGTTAGAATGCCAGGTATTGGCCATCCTCTCTATGAAAAGGATGGCTTTCGCACCAGAGATAAGAGCGCATATAAGTTATCATGATATGCATTGCATCGCACAGTTGGTGTAGCATCCCACCCTCCAACTATTGTTGGCATCGTGTATATCTCTAAGTCTCACATTTGGGTAAACCTACACTCACCCCTGGATCCATAACCCAGGTTCTCATGATGTCAAATTATCTGCCCTTGATTTTCATTAACATTTAACCAACGAATCAACAGTTGACATAAGGAAAAAGGAAATGCTTATGGGAGGTAACTCTTTTGCATATCAGTCACTTTTTTCAAAATTGAATTTCTCGCAACTCTATCGAAATCAATAGGACTGACTGCTAGTTGTTGATTCCGCCAACCCAACTTTGAGGATTGTTTGTAACTTGCCTCTGATTGGTCCGTTAGACAGAGTAGCATAACAGGCAATTGACTAAGAAAATCAAGGGCAGGTAATTTGAGATCGTACAAACCACAGGAATGGATTCAGGGGTTTGTGTAGGTTTAGCGAAATGCAAGCCCTGGAGATATGGAGGATGTATTGTAAACAGTCCTAGATTCGGGACAGAGGGGTTAAACCCGTGAAGGTAAACTTCTGTACCTATTGTCACATATTTCATCATTTTAAACAAAACAACCTGGAGAAGAAATATTTGATTGTGTGTGGCTTATATTTTCAAACTAAAGCAGTTATCATTTCAACACAAGTTAAATTTACTTTTTGTTTTTTTAAATTGAATGTTAAACTGTTTGTCATCATTTGTATCTGTTTTTTTCAGTTATTTTTATTGCTGGGACAAAACTGTATAAAAGAAATCCACCCTCAGGGAATATTCTTGGAAAGGTTTTACGATGCATATGGGTGAGTACCTTTCATATGGTGAGTACTTTTCATATGGGTGAGTACCTTCCATATGGGCGAGTACCTTTCATATGGGCGAGTACCTTTCACATGGCGGAGTACCTTTCATATGGGCGAGTACCTTTCATATGGGAGAGTACCTTTCATATGGGTGGGTACCTTTCACATGGCGGAGTACCTTTCATATGGGTGAGTACCTTTCATATGGGCGAGTACCTTTCATATGGGTGAGTACCTTTCACATGGGTGAGTACCTTTCACATGGCGGAGTACCTTTCATATGGGTGAGTACCTTTCATATGGCAGAGTACCTTTCATATGGGCGAGTACCTTTCATATGGGTGAGTACCTTTCACATGGCGGAGTACCATTCATATGGGTGAGTACCTTTCACATGGGTGAGTACCTTTCATATGGGTGAGTACCTTTCATATGGGTGAGTACCTTTCACATGGGCGAGTACCTTTCATAGGGGCAAGTACCTTTCATATGGGCAAGTACCTCTCATGAATGAGTACCTTTCATATGGGTGATTACCTTTCACATGGCGGAGTACCTTTCATATGGGGGAGTACCTTTCATATGGGGGAGTACCTTTCATATGGGGGAGTACCTTTCATATGGGTGAGTACCTTTCATATGGGTGAGTACCTTTCATATGGGCGAGTACCTTTCTTATGGGTGAGTACCTTTCACATGGCGGAGTACCTTTCATATGGGTGAGTACCTTTCACATGGCGGAGTACCTTTCATATGGGCGAGTACCTTTCATATGGGTGAGTACCTTTCATATGGGGGAGTACCTTTCATATGGGTGAGTACCTTTCATATGGGTGAGTACCTTTCATATGGGCGAGTACCTTTCTTATGGGTGAGTACCTTTCACATGGCGGAGTACCTTTCATATGGGTGAGTACCTTTCACATGGCGGAGTACCTTTCATATGGGCGAGTACCTTTCATATGGGTGAGTACCTTTCACATGGGTGAGTACCTTTCATATGGGTGAGTACCTTTCATATGGGTGAGTACCTTTCACATGGGCGAATACCTTTCATAGGGGCAAGTACCTTTCATATGGGCAAGTACCTCTCATGAATGAGTACCTTTCATATGGGTGAGTACCTTTCACATGGTGGAGTACCTTTCATATGGGGGAGTACCTTTCATATGGGCGAGTACCTTTCATATGGGGGAGTACCTTTCATATGGGTGAGTACCTTTCATATGGGTGAGTACCTTTCATATGGGCGAGTACCTTTCATATGGGTGAGTACCTTTCACATGGCGGAGTACCTTTCATATGGGGGAGTACCTTTCATATGGGCAAGTACCTTTCATATGGGTGAGTACCTTTCATATGGGTGAGTACCTTTCATATGGGTGAGTACCTTTCATACGGGCGAGTACCTTTCTTATGGGTGAGTACCTTTCACATGGCGGAGTACCTTTCATATGGGGGAGTACCTTTCATATGGGCGAGTACCTTTCATATGGGTGGGTACCTTTCACATGGCGGAGTACCTTTCATATGGGTGAGTACCTTTCATATGGGTGAGTACCTTTCATATGGGTGAGTACCTTTCATATGGGTGAGTACCTTTCACATGGCAAAGTACCTTTCACATGGCGGAGTACCTTTCATATGGGTGAGTACCTTTCACATGGCGGAGTACCTTTCATATGGGCGAGTACCTTTCATATGGGTGAGTACCTTTCACATGGCGGAGTACCATTCATATGGGTGAGTACCTTTCACATGGGTGAGTACCTTTCATATGGGTGAGTACCTTTCATATGGGTGAGTACCTTTCACATGGGCGAGTACCTTTCATAGGGGCAAGTACCTTTCATATGGGCAAGTACCTCTCATGAATGAGTACCTTTCATATGGGTGAGTACCTTTCACATGGCGGAGTACCTTTCATATGGGGGAGTACCTTTCACATGGCGGAGTACCATTCATATGGGTGAGTACCTTTCACATGGGTGAGTACCTTTCATATGGGTGAGTACCTTTCATATGGGTGAGTACCTTTCACATGGGCGAATACCTTTCATAGGGGCAAGTACCTTTCATATGGGCAAGTACCTCTCATGAATGAGTACCTTTCATATGGGTGGGTACCTTTCACATGGCGGAGTACCTTTCATATGGGTGAGTACCTTTCATATGGGTGAGTACCTTTCATATGGGTGAGTACCTTTCATATGGGTGAGTACCTTTCATATGGGGGAGTACCTTTCACATGGGCGAGTACCTTTCACAGGGGCGAGTACCTTTCATAGGGGCGAGTACCTTTCATATGGGCGAGTACCTCTCATGAATGAGTACCTTTCATATGGGTGAGTACCTTTCACATGGCGGAGTACCTTTCATATGGGTGAGTACCTTTCATATGGGCGAGTACCTTTCACATGGGTGATTACCTTTATATGGGTGAGTACCTATCATATGGGCGAGTATACATGCTAAGGACTAACGACCGCCTCCTTGGTCTAGCAGCCCAGGGAGCTGAACGTCAGGGATTCAATCCCTGGCCGTGTCATTTCAAAACACGTTAAAAGATGGTACTCGTTGTTTCCTTGATAAAACAAGGATGTGTCAGTATGAGTCGGTATACTGTGTGTGAGTAGACAGATTGTCTCCCGACCAATTTTCATAATTTGCCATTAATTCCCTCGCGTGTCATGAGCTTTAGGATGCTTTTACAGTCGGCAAACTGCTTCAGACTAGCAAGATGGCTGAAACGATAACAAACAAACATCAGGTAGATCATATCATTCTGTGCCATAAACAATTGTGTCTACCAGCCCCAACTTTAATTTTGTATAATTTTCAATAGATTTTAGTCTTTGTATATGGATCTGCATTAGTTGGTCCTACTTGACGAGAATAAATTTTACTAGACTCGGGCTTTGGACCAGTGGCTATAATCACAGACTGTTGTGGTTGTCCATTCATATTATTGTCACCACTATTTTGCCTTCTACGCCAAAACGGAATCTGTTTTGGCAGAGAGGTTATTCTCTGGCAATGACGTTTTATATTTCATATGGTTGTCATGGTAATATTGTATTCCTGCAGCACGGACTACGGAGGTCGTGTCAGACAAGGGGCGAGGTGCGTGAAGATAAGACCCACTGGCTGGACCGCGCAGAAGATAAGTTTGAGGTAAGATCCGACTGTTTCAGATGAATGTTAGTGTCAAACAATACCATTATCAGAGATAGACAACATGAGGTCAATCCTACCAGTCCAGAGTTGATATTACTAATATTGGGTGAAAACCATTGTCAGTACTTCACGGGATTTTATATATGATGCACTCTGGTCATGAACTTTGTATGACCCCTGCAGTTCACTGATATCAAAGCACTGTACAGTAGTCTGCAAGGCCATGGCACATGGTGGACGAGAAATGTTGCCGATGTAATTTGAACAAATCTATAAAAAAAACAATATTCGTTCTTGTTACTACCACAAAACAAAGATCAGAGGATCGTAGTCGCCACTTTGAGACTAGTGTCATTAAGCATGAGAAACCTGTCTTCTGATTGGCTATTGTCAACCTCTTGTCAGTCATTCCATTGGTCGGTCAAAGTTCGCAAAAGGACGGTCTGACATGACCCATAATGGGATGTCCTCAGATCTTTGTTTAGTGATAGGAAGAACTAAGATCTGATTTTAATGAGATTGAATCTGAACGAATTGGTCTTAGAATTTATCTTTTTCAGCATAATTAAACGACGTGTATTTCCAAGGAACTGATGATATGTGTATCCTTGTGACTGAGACTTAGGCTTGATGCCGTTTAGAAGAGTGTTTCAGTGACATCACCCTGTGACAGTTGAATCTGAAGGAATGTCCCAGTGATGCTGGATTTTGAAATAAATTTATCACTTAGGTGAAACTCATGAACTCGGCTGTGATGCTGACAAACCTAGACACATAGTCAGGATAAGTCTAACCCACGATCATAGGATCCGGGAGGACTTAAGGATACAACTTGTGGCTTTTTTGAGGACTTTGCCCTCTGAAAGATTATGTTTATATATTGTTATTCAATATTTGTGTGAACACGAATAACCCAGTGGTCTCTGTCGGAACCTACAGGTTGAATGTTTCAAAATTCAAGAGTTGCGACATTCTCTATACCACAAGGGCTCACATTTTGGTAAACCTACCCTACCCTGGACTCATTCCCCTAGTTCTCGTGATCTCAGATTACCCGCCCTTGAGTTTCATTAGCCAATTTGATTTGCTATGCTACTCAATCTAACAGACCAATCAGAATGCGAGTTACAAAACCAGCCTCAATGTTGGGTTGACGATATCAACAACATGGCTGCCATGATTTTGATAGAGTTTGCGAGGAATCCAATATTGAAATCCTGACCCGCACGCAAAAGAAAGCACACAAAAATATTTTTGATTGAAAGGATGTCTCCATGTATTTTAAAACTGGCGGTCACTTTGGGTTCTAGGCAATAGGAGTTACCTCCCTTAGCCATTTACTTTTTTTCCTTATCTCAACGTTTAATTGGTTGGTAAAATCTTAATGAAAATCGAGGGCAGGTAACTTGAGATCTCGAGAACCACGGGAATGGATCCAGGGGTGAGTGTAGGTTACTGAAATGTGAACCCTGGAGATATGGAGGATGGAAGTGCCACAATCATGAAGCTTAGTTTATCGGAACCATGGTCATGCGGAAGAACAGGGTTAGAATAGGTCTTCAGCATCCAATGCTTGCCGTAAAAGGCGACTAACGTGTCCAGGCTCACTGACTTGGTTGATACATGTCATCGTATCCCAGTTGTGTGGATCGATGCTCATGATGTCAATTACTGTCTCGTCCAAACTTGATTATTTGCAGACCGCCGTAATATAGCTGGAATATTGCTGAGTGTGGTGTTTAACTACAAGCAAACAATGATGGTATTGTTTGTACCAGAGTCGATTGTTTACAGACCACTGTTGTATGACAGGAGTATTGCTGAGTGTGGTGTTAGGCAACACACAAACACTTACTTTTTTGTGAAATCTGTTTTAGGAGATAATCGAGACTGAATATTGTCTGGTGTTGAAATTGAATTTCACCTGTAAATGTTTTGGTTTTAGGAGAGTTTTGTAGAAGATGTGAAGATTTTGCTGAAAGTATTATGGCTGTTCCTGCCCCTGCCATTGTTCTGGGCATTGTTTGATCAGCAGGTAGGTAAACACTCACAGACCAATTATACCTGGGTGCCATTGTACAAAGCGATCTTAGCGCTAAGGTGAACGTAACTCCCATACCTTAACATAGATTAACGACAGTCATGGTGCTAAGGTTGTTTTGTACAACGACACCCTGGTCCATTAATCAAGAACCCATACAGGGATTTCCGGGCAGAATAGGTTGCCACAACACTGTGTTTATGTGACTGACCATAGAACTGGATGATGACTCTGTGTGGCCTGCCTTATTGTAGTTACCCCGGGTACTGCCTATATGGGCATGTAGAAAGGGTGCCTACCTTGAGTGTGGGGGCCGGTGGTTCGATTCCCGACTAGCCATACTTAAAGACGTTAAAAGATGGTACTTTTTTTTACCCTGTAAGGCACCTGGCATTGAGGAGATAGTACAAGGAATGGTCTACTCTGAATCAGTATACATGCACTATGCCCTAGACTAACATCTAGTCTCTGAAATGAACATATTTTACAGAAAAAACAGTGGTTTAATTATAGTTATAAAATAAAATGAAAAGGAGCCTAGAGATTTTCTTCATTTCCTCAAACTGCAGTAATCTAGACTTGCCAAATTTTATATATAGACTTGCATGGGCTGTATTGGATATATTTATTTCAGGGTCTGTATGGCAGACTAACTATGTCCGAGTGGGCCATGGTATATCTGTGGCCAGCACTATTGCACCCACACCGTAACCCACACCCACACCCACACCCACACCCACACCCACACCCACACCCACACCGGCACCCACACCGGCATTCATACCCACGCCCAAACAACGCACACACAGATGACTACTACTGCTCACATACACATAGCTGGAATTAAGCAGAAAACAACAATTACTTCCTCACTCATAAATAATTGTACCCTTGAAGATTCTGGGTAGAATTGGGTTTGCCATAAAAGGCAACTAATCTTGTCGTAAGAGGCGACTAAAGGGATCGGGTAGTGAGACTTGCTGACTTCGTTCATGTATGTCAGTGTATCCCATTTGTGTGGATTGATGCTCATGATTTCAATCACTGGATTGGCTGGTCTAGACTAAATTATTTGCAGACTGCCGTCATACAGGAATATTGCTGAGTGCTGCATTAAACAACAAACAAACAACCATAAACAACTGATGTTATTTTTATCCAAACTTTGCCCACTTCAACATGTTCAAAATAACTAACCTCAGTTCATTTATGTAGGAACAGGTCCCATCAACCCTTGCGTGGTGTAAGAGGCCACTGAATGCATCGGTTGGTCGTCTCAGGTTTTGCTTGCTTGCATGTTATAGCACCCTGATGACATGGTACGTTACTCATACTATCAATCACAGGTTTGTCTGGGACACATCCTGTCATATCAGGGGATAAAGCAGAGAGAATCATCAAACAACAAACATCTTTTATGAATTTTAGGACTTAGCATGGATCGATTAATGTGTCACTATGTGTTTCTTGTGAAACATTGTGCTTCGTTTTGTTTCAGGGCTCCAGATGGACGCTCCAGGCAGAAGAAATGGATGGGTCAATGGTAAAACTTATTCCACTGTATTGTAGTAGCTGTTCGTCTTTATTCAACTCCATGGAGGCAAATATAGGATATATATATAGGGTCATTATGGATGTGAATCCAGATAGTATGAGATGGCTACATGCCAAGGGAGATAATCCTGAACTGTCTGATCGCATTGGATTTGTTCATGGCATTATAAACAATGTTTTTTCTTGTGAAAAATGTTTAAGATTTAAAATTAAAATTAAAATATATTTTGTTAAATGTGAAAGCACTTGTTCTAAGAGAAAAGGAGGGCCTTAGCACTATTTTGTAGCTTGTTAAACTTGTTTCTTGTGTGATTTTCAGGGAAGCCTTGGGCGATTGAAACCAGACCAGTTTCAGGTATAGTTGTTGTGAATTGTTGTGAGTGTTGTTACAGTGTAATATACCAACAGTTGGGTGTTGTTACAGTGTAATATACCAACAGTTGGGTGTTGTTAGAATGTAATAAACCAACAGTTGGGTGTTGTTACAGTGTAATATACCAACAGTTGGGTGTTGTTACAGTGTAATATACCAATAGTTGTGTGTTGTTACAATGTAATATACCAACATGTGTGTGTTGTTACAATGTAATATACCAACAGTTGGGTGTTGTTACAGTGTAATATACCAATAGTTGTGTGTTGTTACAATGTAATATACCAACAGTTGGGTGTTGTTACAGTGTAATATACCAACAGATGAGTGTTGTTACAATGTATTATGCCAACAGTTGGGTGTTGTTACAATGTAATATACCAATAGTTGTGTGTTGTTACAATGTAATATACCAACAGATCAGTGATGTTACAATGTAATATACCAACAGTTGTGTTGTTACAGTGTAATATACCAACAGTTGTGTGTTGTTACAATGTAATATACCGACAGATGAGTGCTTTAACAATGTAATATACCAACAGATGAGTGTTGTTACAATGTAATATACCAACAGTTGTGTGTTGTTAGAATGTAATATGCCAACAGATGAGTGTTGTTAGAATGTAATATACCAACAGATGAGTGTTGCTACAATGTAATATACCAACAGTTGGGTGTTGGTACAATGTAATATGCCAACAGTTGGGTGTTGTTACAATGTAATATGCCAACAGATGAGTGTTGTTAGAATGTAATATACCAACAGATGAGTGTTGTTACAATGTAATATACCAACAGTTGGGTGTTGGTACAATGTAATATGCCAACAGTTGGGTGTTGTTACAATATGTCTGATGACCTCGCAGTTTTACTACATGTCTGATGATATCACAGTTATACATGTCTGATGACCTCACAGTTATACAACGTCTCTGATGGTCTCACAGTTATATGAGTCTGATGACCTCGCAGTTATACAACATGTCTGATGACCTCACAGTTATACAACATGTCTGATGACCTCACAGTTATACAACGTGTCTGATGACCTCACAGTTATACAACATGTCTGATGATTTGCTTGTTCTTGTTCTAGGTGTTGAACCCACTGCTGATCATCGTCCTCATCCCAGTATTTGAACACATCATCTATCCCCTGCTAGACTGCTGTAGACTGCCACACAGGTCAGTCCAGTGATAGAAACCATATATACACACAGACAGTCTTCATACAAAGGATGAGTTGAATAAGGGCGCAGTCCGGCCCACTGGAAATGTCCAATTACTCATAACTATAACTGGAATGAGTGAAAGAGTCTGATTCTCAGAACTTCAAGAGAAAATCTAAATATGAGCAAGTCCCAAGATTATATTTACTGTATGTACCGCTATCATATGACTGTACTGTTTGTACCTGCATCTTTACGTGGAGATTTGATACCTTGATAATGGCGGATGGTGTGACGTCTCTCTTCCAGGCCTCTGCAGCGGATGGTTGTGGGTATGAGCTTCGGTGTTCTAGCATTCATAGTCGCAGGACTTGTACAGATTAAACTAGATGTGAGTATCATCAAACAAGTCTGTGACATGGCTGCGTTTTTTTAACTGTCAGCTCAGATGTACCATCCATGCATAATATGTGAAACTTGACTTCAACATAAATAGGTTTTGTGGCACGATGTGTGTATGTGATGTGTAGCACCCCATGTGTATACACATACCCTGTGTGTGTGAGTGTATGTGTCTGTGTTTATGTATATGTGCGTGTGTGAGTGTGTAGGGGTGGATGTGTGTCTGTGTGTGTCTGTATCTCTGTGTTGGTGTGGGAATGTCTGTGTCTGTCAATTTGTGTCTTTGCGGGTGTCTGTGAGTGTGTCTGTGTGTATGTCTGTCTGTCTGTGAGTCTGTCTGTGTCTATGTGGTTGTGTCTGTCTGTGAGTCTGTGTCTATGTGGGTGTGTCTGAGTGTGTCTGTCTGTTTGTGAGTATGTCTGTGACTATGTGGGTGTGTCTGTGAGTCTGTCTGTGTCTATGTGGGTGTGTCTGTCTGTGTCTATGTAGGTGTGTCTGTCTGTGTCTATGTGGGTGTGTCTGTGTGTGTCTATGTAAGTGTGTCTGTCTGTGTCTATGTGGGTGTGTCTGTGAGTGTGTCTGTGTGTGTCTATGTAAGTCTGTCTGTCTGTGTCTATGTGGGTGTGTCTGTGAGTGTGTCTGTGTGTGTCTATGTAAGTCTGTCTGTCTGTGTCTATGTGGATGTGTCTTTGAGTGTGTCTGTCTGTCTGTCTATGTCTATGTGGGTGTGTCTGTCTGTCTATGTGGGTGTGTCTGTCTATGTCTATGTGGGTGTGGCTGTCTGTGTCTATGTAGGTGTGTCTGTCTGTGTCTATGTGGGCGTGTCTGTCTGTGTCTATGTGGGCGTGTTTGTCTGTGTCTATGTGGGCGTGTCTGCCTGTGTCTATGTAGGTGTGTCTATGAATGTGTCTGCCTGTGTCTATGTGGGTGATTCTGTGTCTATGTGCGTGTGTGGGTGTGTATCTGTGTTCCTGTCTCTGCGTGTCTATGCAGGTGTGTCTGAGTGTATATGCGTGCGAGTGTGTCTGTCTGTGCCTACAGAAAGATCAGTCAACAAACATTGTACGTTCCTTCAAGTGCAATATAGTTGATGTATCTGAGACAATCTGTGTGACATGTTCCAGGCCGGCAAGGAGGCACCCCTAGCCACGGGAGAATCTGGCATCACAGTCATCAACACAATCAAGTGCAATATCTCACTTACCTCCCCTTTCTATACTGGCAACATCAGCACCCACCAGGTGAGATCACTGAGCTTATTGTTACACACAAACCAATAAAGTGTTCCTTAAAGTATTCAAAGACCAAATGATCATTTGACACTGACCCTTTTGGCAGTGTCACTGAAAGTCAAGTGAGCCTATGTCTTTTCAAGGTGTCCGTGTCAAGCAGCTTTTTTACATTTTTGACATGTTGTCCGAAACTTCTTGGTTCACGAGGCTGAAATTTTGTGCATCTGATCCCAGCAATGCTGTCTGTAAATGCTGCTCACAGAGTTAGGGAACTCGTGAAGATCCGGGGTAGAATAGGTCTTCAGCAACCCATGCTTGCCCTAAAAGGCGACTGTGTTTGCCGTAAAAGGCGACTAATAGGATTGGGTGGTCAGGCTGGCTGATTTGGTTGATGCATGTCATCGGTCCCAATTGCATGGATCGATGCTCATGATGTCAATCACTGGACTGTCTGGTCCAGGCTCGATTATTTACAGACTGCCGTCATATAGATGGAATATTGCTGAGTGCAGCGTTAAACAACAAACAAACAAACGCGGAATGAGGGTCTGTTGGCCATGTGGCAAAATGGCCACCACTGCATTCATACTGACTATCTTATATTTGTCCAAGCCATTTTTGCATGTATGAAGAATCATTATGAAATTTAATAATCAGTAAGTATATGGAATATGATATACTGCAGGTTTTTTTCAAATTAGATCTCTGACCCAGTTATGAACATGTTTAAGAAGTTTGAATCCTATTGTCAATAAGGCCACTACAGCAGACATATTAAAAAATCTATTTATGGCAATTGCGTTGTCATTTTTTCCAAACAGTTTTGGGGCGGTCGGGTAGCCTAGTGGTTAAAGCGTTTGCTCTTCACGCCGGAGACCCGGGTTCGATTCCCGACATGGGTAAAATGTGTGAAGCCCATTTCTGGTGTCCCCCGCCGTGATATTGCTGGAATATTGCTAAAAGCGGCGTAAAACCATACTCACTCACTCCAAACAGTTTTGAATTTTGTGCATATGTAGTTGGCAGTGGGTTTCACACAGTTTTTTAACTTATTGTTTGCGTTTTGAAGGTAACCAATTGGACTTTGGTTCAAATGAGGATAGGTTTTTGTATAACTCATAAACTGTTCAATATTTCCGTATGATTTCTTGCATTATATTTTGTGGTGTTATGTTGAATCCCCTTCTCTCAGTATGCAGGTATGTACCGACATCAGAGCGGCAGCATGTCGGTGTCTGCCGCCTGTGAGCAGGACAAGACAAGCTCCGTGACGGACACCTTCCTGTTTGATGCAGCCACACCATACCGCATTGTCATCATGACGGATTCTCAAGGTCACATGACCTTGAAGCAGGCATGTGGTTGATAAGTTCATTTGTCATAGATTATTTTAGTCGTTTTGCTTAAAATAAGTCAAATTATCAAAATGCTAGGCTATTAATATTAAAAGTTTTGGTAGATATAATTGAATTTAAAACACTGAATTGTGTGAAAATCCAATGAGAGGCTTCATTATGAAACCCCTGGACAGCAAAATTTCAATGTAGAAATGATCTGATACGCCAACATCCAACTACCATATTCGACGTAATAAGCGCCCACGGCGATATTTGCTAATATATTGGCAAGTGAACAATCCCAATTAGCACCCCTTCCGATTAATCAATGTAAACAAGACTTATTTATTCGTGTATAATACGCACTCATGTGTTATATGCACCCTTAATTATGGGCAATTAAATTCTGGAAAAATATATCTGTCGTATATAAACAGTTCAGACCGTCAGCATGAACCACGAAATTTGTCTTTCAACTCTGTTTTTTTTCCACCAAAATAATATTCTAATAAGAGCACCCTATTTCTAATTTTGAGAGTGCCCTGGGCGGTTATTACGTCGAATACGATATTATTAAAGATTGTTGTTGATTTTAATCCATGTTCACAAGTTCAGCATTTTTGTCATATTGTCTCAATACAATCCCTTGATTACATTTTCATCAGCCATTTTCATTCCTGAAATTTTGTCCTTCAGTTCCTAGACAAAAGGACAAAACCCAGTAATGGACAGGCCGATGTCAGGTAACTATTACGTCATTTTGTCTTTACAAGTATTTGTCCCCATTTCAGGTTCATTTTTTAATGTTGGACATGACCGCCTCCGTGGTCTAGTGGTAGAGTGTCTGCCCGGAGAGCGGAAGGTCAGGAGTTCGATCCCTGACCGCGTCATACCAAAAGACGTTAAAAGATGGTACTTGTTGTTACCCTGTCTGGCGCTCGGCATTAAGGGGCTAAAACAAGGACTGGTCGGCTCGGAGTCAGTATACTGTGTCTGAGTGGGGTATTCATGTTAAAAATGGTATCTCAGTGAGCTAGCACTATGAATAGTACAAGCAGCCATACAAACACATACACGTACATGCATGTCGCTATATAAGTGCAATAATCTTGGACGCGACGTTAAACCCAATTTCATCTCACCTAATGGACATTGGCGCTGCTCGCTCGTCACACCGAAGGCCTGGGTTCGATTCCCCACATGGTTACTATACAATGGTGTCCCCCTGCCATGATATTGGTGGAATATTGCTACAAGTGGCATAAAACCATACTCACTCACTCATTCGAAGACTGTAACATCATTACGTCCATGCAGAGTGGCCAGCCATGGGTACAAGACGATGACTGGCCAGATGGATGGGTTCTAGAATGAGTGACGTTATATCTGTCCATGATTGTTCCAGTGTTGTCAGCAACCTGCCATATACCAACAGTTCCCAAAGAGTCAGACTGGTGCCAATGAAAGAGAAGGAGGTGGCAGGGACGCCTGTCTACCTCAACATCAGCCGAGACAACGCTACTGCGTACACTAGCATGGAGCCAGCAGTGTGAGTTAACATCTAATTGAGGGGGAAGACATTAGGGCTGGGACGATACACCAACTGTGCGATCCGATACGTATCACGATACCTTGCTCACGATCAGATATGTATCATGATACTTGCATGTGCTCTTATCTGTTTTTCACAGACAAGATGGCCAAATACCTGGCACACCAACAATTTACAGTTGGCAGTGTCAAGTATGGCGCAATAGATGAAAATATTTATGTTTTCACTCCTCATTTTCACTAGTAAGTAGTGTTTGGTGTAACATTATTTGTAGAATAAACTTAAGGTAAGCATCGATATTTTTTACTTTGTGCGCGATTGTGATTGATACTTGCACCGAGAAGTGGAAAAGCGCGATCCACCGATGCATCAATGTATCGTCCAATTACTGAAGACGGTAGTACCTGAACGTCAGCCGAACCAACCTTTACAATTTCAGCGAAATTATCACCATATCATGAACCAAATTTCGCAATATGATTAAGTGAAATATATTACAAATTTTATCACCAGTAATTTAAGCTTGACCTTGCTCCAGCATTGAGAACAATACATCTAAATAATAATCCCTAGTTTGAGCTAGTGGTGCAAACTTTTACACAATTTAAAGAGTACCAGCAGCAAAAGATGATATGTGATATGAGCCTTTGATCAGCAAGGGATAAACAAATGTACACTTGTACACAGTGCAGGAGTTTACCTAGACATGCTCAGAGGCTGATATTCAGCCCCCAAATCTGCAGCAAATGTCAATACAAATTCCATGATTGGAAACAACATTGTAGTTATAATAAATGCAACAAAAACCATTCTGTATTCATAAGAAATCTCTGTAAAAAGCTGATTTGATTGTATGATTCCGACTATCATGTCACAAACACATGCAAAGGCAAGAAAATTGTTAACCCTGAAGAAACACGTTAACGAATGGTACAAATCAAAATAAGGAATTGCATGTGACATTATTTTTGTCACTGATGCATCAAATTTGGAAATGTCCTCCACATGTCTACCACATGCATACCACTTATTGAAAGCTTTACTTGAATGTTTATAACTAATGTGATGGTTTTGTAAGGTGATGTGTATTTCATTGATAACAGGACCAATATAGAGGAAGAGGCTTCAATGCTTAGTTTAACATTACTGCATTGAATGCAGTGTTGATTACAATGTTAAAATACTTCTGAATTCAGGAAAATAAAAACTTTAATAAAATCCAATTTATCAACGATGTAATTTTCCCCAGTTTTCCTGCCAGCAGCACTTAATTTGGAATCCTAAATACATCCGTGGTGTGTGTAGTATGTAGTGACAGGGAGAGTCCATGTTGCAGGTACAAGGTGTCCCTCCCGCTACAGACCCCAGGGGACACATGGAAGGACCAGGCAGGCTTGGTGACAGTGCTGTCCGGGGCCACATACACCCTGGCCCTTGTCAACAAAAACTCTGCCGCGGACTTTAACGATGAGGTAAGACCCGAGATTTCACTAACTGCCACTCTACCGCAGACTTTAACGATGAGGTCAGACCCGAGTCTTCACTAAAGGAAACACTGCCACAGACTTCAACAATGAGGTAAGACCGAAGCCTTCACCAACTGCCACTCTGCCGCAGACTTTAACGATGAGGTAAGACCCGAGATTTCACCAATGGAAACACTGCCACAGACTTCAACAATGAGGTAAGACCCAAGCCTTCACTAATGGAAACTCTGTGCAGACTTCAACAATGAGGTAAGACCGAAGCCTTCACCAACTGCCACTCTGCCGCAGACTTTAACGATGAGGTAAGACCCGAGATTTCACCAACGGAAACACTGCCACGAACTTCAATGATGAGGCAAGACAATCTTCTGTTCTAGGTGTACTTGACAATCTTCTGTTCTAGGTGTACTTGACAATCTTCTGTTCTAGGTGTACTTGACAATCTTCTGTTCTAGGTGTACTTGACAATCTTCTGTTCTAGGTGTACTTGACAATCTTCTGTTCTAGGTGTACATGACAATCTTCTGTTCTAGGTGTACATGACAATCTTCTGTTCTAGGTGTATATGACAATCTTCTGTTCTAGGTGTACATGACAATCTTCTCTTCTAGGTGTACATGACAATCTTCTCTTCTAGGTGTACTTGACAATCTTCTGTTCTAGGTGTACATGACAATCTTCTGTTCTAGGTGTACATGACAATCTTCTGTTCTAGGTGTACATGACAATCTTCTGTTCTAGGTGTACTTGACAATCTTCTGTTCTAGGTGTACTTGACAATCTTCTGTTCTAGGTGTACTTGACAATCTTCTGTTCTAGGTGTACATGACAATCTTCTGTTCTAGGTGTACTTGACAATCTTCTGTTCTAGGTGTACTTGACAATCTTCTGTTCTAGGTGTACTTGACAATCTTCTGTTCTAGGTGTACTTGACAATCTTCTGTTCTAGGTGTACATGACAATCTACTGTTCTAGGTGTACTTGACAATCTTCTGTTCTAGGTGTACTTGACAATCTTCTGTTCTAGGTGTACTTGACAATCTTCTGTTCTAGGTGTACTTGACAATCTTCTGTTCTAGGTGTACTTGACAATCTTCTGTTTTAGGTGTACATGACAATCTTCTGTTCTAGGTGTACTTGACAATCTTCTGTTCTAGGTGTACTTGACAATCTTCTGTTCTAGGTGTACATGACAGTCTTCTGTTCTAGGTGTACATGACAATCTTCTGTTCTAGGTGTACATGACAATCTTCTGTTCTAGGTGTACTTGACAATCTTCTGTTCTAGGTGTACTTGACAATCTTCTGTTCTAGGTGTACATGACAATTTTCTGTTCCAGGCGGATCTGACAATCTTCTGTTCTAGGTGTACATGACAATCTTCTGTTCTAGGTGTACATGACAATTTTCTGTTCCAGGCGGATGTGACAATCTTCTGTTCTAGGTGTACTTGACAATCTTCTGTTCCAGGTGTACTTGACAATCTTCTGTTCCAGGTGTACTTGACAATCTTCTGTTCTAGGTGTACTTGACAATCTTCTGTTCTAGGTGTACATGACAGTCTTCTGTTCTAGGTGTACATGACAATCTTCTGTTCTAGGTGTACTTGACAATCATCTGTTCTAGGTGTACTTGACAATCTTCTGTTCTAGGTGTACTTGACAATCTTCTGTTTTAGGTGTACATGACAATCTTCTGTTCTAGGTGTACTTGACAATCTTCTGTTCTAGGTGTACTTGACAATCTTCTGTTCTAGGTGTACATGACAATTTTCTGTTCCAGGCGGATGTGACAATCTTCTGTTCTAGGTGTACATGACAATCTTCTGTTCTAGGTGTACTTGACAATCTTCTGTTCTAGGTGTACTTGACAATCTTCTGTTCTAGGTGTACTTGACAATCTTCTGTTCTAGGTGTACATGACAATCTTCTGTTCCAGGCGGATGTGACAATCTTCTGTTCTAGGTGTACTTGACAATCTTCTGTTCTAGGTGTACTTGACAATCTTCTGTTCTAGGTGTACTTGACAATCTTCTGTTCCAGGCGGATGTGACAATCTTCTGTTCTAGGTGTACTTGACAATCTTCTGTTCTAGGTGTACTTGACAATCTTCTGTTCTAGGTGTACATGACAATCTTCTGTTCCAGGCGGATGTGACAATCTTCTGTTCTAGGTGTACTTGACAATCTTCTGTTCTAGGTGTACTTGACAATCTTCTGTTCTAGGTGTACTTGACAATCTTCTGTTCTAGGTGTACTTGACAGTCTTCTGTTCTAGGTGTACTTGACAATCTTCTGTTCTAGGTGTACATGACAGTCTTCTGTTCTAGGTGTACTTGACAATCTTCTGTTCTAGGTGTACTTGACAATCTTCTGTTCTAGGTGTACTTGACAATCTTCTGTTCTAGGTGTACTTGACAATCTTCTGTTCTAGGTGTACTTGACAATCTTCTGTTCTAGGTGTACTTGACAATCTTCTGTTCTAGGTGTACATGACAGTCTTCTGTTCTAGGTGTACTTGACAATCTTCTGTTCTAGGTGTACTTGACAATCTTCTGTTCTAGGTGTACTTGACAATCTTCTGTTCTAGGTGTACTTGACAATCTTCTGTTCTAGGTGTACTTGACAATCTTCTGTTCTAGGTGTACTTGACAATCTTCTGTTCTAGGTGTACTTGACAATCTTCTGTTCTAGGTGTACTTGACAATCTTCTGTTCTAGGTGTACATGACAGTCTTCTGTTCTAGGTGTACTTGACAATCTACTGTTCTAGGTGTACATGACAGTCTTCTGTTCTAGGTGTACTTGACAATCTTCTGTTCCAGGCGGATGTGACAATCTTCTGTTCTAGGTGTACTTGACAATCTTCTGTTCCAGGCGGATGTGACAGTCTTCTGTTCTAGGTGTACTTGACAATCTTCTGTTCTAGGTGTACTTGACAATCTTCTGTTCTAGGTGTACTTGACAATCTTCTGTTCTAGGTGTACTTGACAATCTTCTGTTCTAGGTGTACTTGACAATCTTCTGTTCCAGGCGGATGTGACAGTCTTCTGTTCTAGGTGTACTTGACAATCTTCTGTTCTAGGTGTACTTGACAATCTTCTGTTCTAGGTGTACTTGACAATCTTCTGTTCTAGGTGTACTTGACAATCTTCTGTTCTAGGTGTACTTGACAATCTTCTGTTCTAGGTGTACTTGACAATCTTCTGTTCCAGGCGGATGTGACAGTCTTCTGTTCTAGGTGTACTTGACAATCTTCTGTTCTAGGTGTACTTGACAATCTTCTGTTCTAGGTGTACTTGACAATCTTCTGTTCTAGGTGTACTTGACAATCTTCTGTTCTAGGTGTACTTGACAATCTTCTGTTCTAGGTGTACTTGACAATCTTCTGTTCTAGGTGTACTTGACAATCTTCTGTTCTAGGTGTACTTGACAATCTTCTGTTCTAGGTGTACTTGACAATCTTCTGTTCTAGGTGTACTTGACAATCTTCTGTTCTAGGTGTACTTGACAATCTTCTGTTCTAGGTGTACTTGACAATCTTCTGTTCTAGGTGTACTTGACAATCTTCTGTTCTAGGTGTACTTGACAATCTTCTGTTCTAGGTGTACTTGACAATCTTCTGTTCTAGGTGTACTTGACAATCTTCTGTTCTAGGTGTACTTGACAATCTTCTGTTCCAGGTGTACTTGACAATCTTCTGTTCTAGGTGTACTTGACAATCTTCTGTTCTAGGTGTACTTGACAATCTTCTGTTCTAGGTGTACTTGACAATCTTCTGTTCTAGGTGTACTTGACAATCTTCTGTTCTAGGTGTACATGACAATCTACTGTTCTAGGTGTACTTGACAATCTTCTCTTCTAGGTGTACTTGACAATCTTCTGTTCTAGGTGTACTTGACAATCTTCTGTTCCAGGCGGATGTGACAATCTTCTGTTCTAGGTGTACATGACAATCTTCTGTTCTAGGTGTACTTGACAATCTTCTGTTCCAGGTGTACTTGACAATCTTCTGTTCTAGGTGTACTTGACAATCTTCTGTTCTAGGTGTACTTGACAATCTTCTGTTCTAGGTGTACTTGACAATCTTCTGTTCTAGGTGTACTTGACAATCTTCTGTTCTAGGTGTACATGACAATCTTCTGTTCTAGGTGTACTTGACAATCTTCTGTTCTAGGTGTACTTGACAATCTTCTGTTCTAGGTGTACTTGACAATCTTCTGTTCTAGGTGTACATGACAATCTTCTGTTCTAGGTGTACTTGACAATCTTCTGTTCTAGGTGTACTTGACAATCTTCTGTTCTAGGTGTACTTGACAATCTTCTGTTCTAGGTGTACTTGACAATCTTCTGTTCTAGGTGTACTTGACAATCTTCTGTTCTAGGTGTACTTGACAATCTTCTGTTCTAGGTGTACTTGACAATCTTCTGTTCTAGGTGTACTTGACAATCTTCTGTTCTAGGTGTACTTGACAATCTTCTGTTCTAGGTGTACTTGACAATCTTCTGTTCTAGGTGTACTTGACAATCTTCTGTTCCAGGCGGATGTGACAGTCTTCTGTTCTAGGTGTACTTGACAATCTTCTGTTCTAGGTGTACTTGACAATCTTCTGTTCTAGGTGTACTTGACAATCTTCTGTTCTAGGTGTACTTGACAATCTTCTGTTCCAGGCGGATGTGACAATCTACTGTTCTAGGTGTACTTGACAATCTTCTGTTCTAGGTGTACTTGACAATCTTCTGTTCTAGGTGTACTTGACAATCTTCTGTTCTAGGTGTACTTGACAATCTTCTGTTCTAGGTGTACTTGACAATCTTCTGTTCTAGGTGTACTTGACAATCTTCTGTTCCAGGCGGATGTGACAATCTACTGTTCTAGGTGTACTTGACAATCTTCTGTTCTAGGCGTACTTGACAATCTTCTGTTCTAGGTGTACTTGACAATCTTCTGTTCTAGGTGTACTTGACAATCTTCTGTTCTAGGTGTATATGACAATCTTCTGTTCTAGGTGTACTTGACAATCTTCTGTTCTAGGTGTACTTGACAATCTTCTGTTCTAGGTGTACTTGACAATCTTCTGTTCTAGGTGTACTTGACAATCTTCTGTTCTAGGTGTACTTGACAATCTTCTGTTCCAGGCGGATGTGACAATCTACTGTTCTAGGTGTACTTGACAATCTTCTGTTCTAGGCGTACTTGACAATCTTCTGTTCTAGGTGTACTTGACAATCTTCTGTTCTAGGTGTACTTGACAATCTTCTGTTCTAGGTGTACTTGACAATCTTCTGTTCTAGGTGTACTTGACAATCTTCTGTTCCAGGCGGATGTGACAATCTACTGTTCTAGGTGTACTTGACAATCTTCTGTTCTAGGCGTACATGACAATCTTCTGTTCTAGGTGTACTTGACAATCTTCTGTTCTAGGTGTACTTGACAATCTTCTGTTCTAGGCGGATGTGACAGTCTTCTGTTCTAGGTGTACATGACAATCTTCTGTTCTAGGTGTACTTGACAATCTTCTGTTCTAGGTGTACTTGACAATCTTCTGTTCTAGGTGTACTTGACAATCTTCTGTTCTAGGTGTACTTGACAATCTTCTGTTCTAGGTGTACTTGACAATCTTCTGTTCTAGGTGTACTTGACAATCTTCTGTTCTAGGTGTACTTGACAATCTTCTGTTCTAGGTGTACTTGACAATCTTCTGTTCTAGGTGTACTTGACAATCTTCTGTTCTAGGTGTACTTGACAATCTTCTGTTCCAGGCGGATGTGACAGTGTACCAGGGTCTGGCTGAAAATCAGGTGTCCATGTTCCTGCTAGTTCCACAGTATGTCATCATCACGATCGGGGAGGTCCTCTTCTCCGTCACTGGCCTGTCCTTTGCATATTCTCAGGTAGGAGTCCATAACCTGATTCTCTTTGTATCAGCAGAGATCGGAATTTAGTTTTCATTGTTGTTTTGTGCAACTAGTTCACTCATACGAAACAAAAAGGTGGATAAACTGCATCTTTATTACAATTAGGAGCGACATTTCATTGTAGGTTCTAACACTATTATTAGGGGGCACGGGTGGCCCAGTCGTCTAAGGCGCCGCGATTCGCTGTGCAGAGTTGCGTCCCTTGGGCACGCCAGAAACCTATGATTGTGGGTTCGAATCCCGGTTCGCCCCAATTATGTTTCTAGGTTTGTCAGCACCATACCCGTGCTCGTGGGTTTCACCGAAGTGGTAAACGTCTGAGACCTGCATCACTTCGGGCTTTCCTCCCACATTAAGCTGACACGCCGCGATATAACTGGAATACTGTTCAAAGCGGCGTAAAACCCAACTCACTCACTCACTCACTCACTCTAACACTATTAACCCATAAGTGTTAGAACCTACATCACCCCTAACTGTAATAAAGAAATTGTTCACCCATATATCTTCTCCTTACTTAGTACTCCAACTTCTCAATGACTCTCAAAGAAGCCATACAAAACACTTTTCCTTCACATACTGCACTAACCCTAATACGTTGTAGGGACTAAAGGTGTCTCATTATGTATTTTATTTTTCAGTAATTCATTATAAGCATTATAATAGTTGTTCCACTGTTTTTATCACCATGGCAATAATGTAGGGGGATATAGTCATCAAATGATCTGTCCGTCTGTCGTGCCATCCGAATTATGTTTCTGGAGCATGATTTGAAAACTATGAACAATGTTTCATTGCAGCTTGGTACATGTGTTAAGGGGCTCTTGCTATTGTGGGGGGGGGGGGGGCTTGTCATCGTTTGCAACGAGGACTTTAGCAATGTGATGTCATAAAACACATTGGCACAAATTATTGAAGATGCCTGGTACCTATGTATCTGAAGGCTCCAAATGGCCTCCTTCATCAACCCTGGTACCTATGTATCTGTAGGCTCAAAATGGCCTCCTTCGTCAACCCTGGTACCTATGTATCTGAAGGCTCCAAATGGCCTCCATTGACAACCCTGGTATCTATGTATCTGAAGGCTCCAAATGGCCTCCATTGACAACCCTGGTACCTATGTATCTGTAGGCTCCAAATGGCCTCCATAGTCAACCCTGGTATCTATGTATCTGAAGGCTCCAAATGGCCTCCATTGACAACCCTGGTACCTATGTATCTGTAGGCTCAAAATGGCCTCCTTCATCAACCCTGGTACCTATGTATCTGTAGGCTCAAAATGGCCTCCTTCGTCAACCCTGGTACCTATGTATCTGAAGGCTCCAAATGGCCTCCATTGACAACCCTGGTATCTATGTATCTGAAGGCTCCAAATGGCCTCCATTGACAACCCTGGTATCTATGTATCTGAAGGCTCCAAATGGCCTCCATTGACAACCCTGGTATCTATGTATCTGAAGGCTCCAAATGGTCTCCATAGTAACACTTAGTATGTCTTTGTCTGTAGGCTCCCAATGGCCTGAAGTCGGTGGTGCAGGCTGCATGGTTGCTGACAACAGCGGTGGGGGATCTGGTCGTCGTCATTGTTGCCGAGGTGCAGCTGCTGCCCAGCCAGGTGAGCTAAACTAGAGAACTCCGCTTCAGCTTCAGGGTTAGAATAGGTCCAAACAAGAGATACTCGTCATACGAGGCAGGTGAATGGATCAGGTTGTCAAACTCTGTGACTATTTTATCGAAAAAATATATATTCTTGGAATAAATGATTATGCTTCAGACTAATAAAAGAAATATTAAGTTTCTGCCACAAAATATACATTGTTGCAAAATGATTTTTAAAAAGTGTGCATGGTTCAAATGAAAAAAGATCTGGTTTTGCAGCTGAAGCTGAAAAAAAGTCTAGTCTCCCTACAGAATCCCAGGGCCCCTCCCAGAATATCAAATGATCAGTCCTTTACTCAGTCAATATATGGAATACTATTTGTTTGTTTACCTAGTTATTAAAGATAGCTGTATTTAATGGTGGCTGTTTGCTGTGTTTAGACTGCAGAATTCTTCCTGTTTGCTGCTCTCATGGGTGTTGCCACAATCATCTTCTCCATCATGACGCTGTTCTATAAATACCTGTATGTCACATCATCAGCCAGTGGGAGTGACACTGACGAGGCCGGACTGGTGGATGAGGACAAGGAGGAGATACCGCTCAAAGATAAGGATGGCAAACAAGCATAAGTTACATCACTGGAAGATAAGGACAATTGCAAAAATACGGATACATTTGATAAGGATAACAAACATGTCCTAAGGGATATAACACTCAATGATAGGGATTGAACAATGTTATAACAAATATGGATATATCACTGGAAGATAAGGATAACAAACAAGTATGTTATAATGGATATAACTCACAAAGATAGGTGGTGTAACCTTGTTACCATGGTTACAGGAACATGGACATCTTGTTTTAAAATTAGCATGGGAGCATTAGATTGATGTTAGAGGAAATAGAATCTTGTCTTCTGGAAGAAACTATTCAAAATACCGTTCTAACTCTCCTAATTATACTGGCGTTCATGGAAAGCCACTCTCAAAGCATATATGAAAACTACAAAGGTTGCCTGATGCTTTGTTTTTTTCATGTGGACATTTTTTCCATTCACAATGACAAGGCCACACTTGATCATATAACGGGTCACAGATTTTTGGAGTAGGTTAACTTTGAAACTGTACTTTGCATTAAATATCAAAATATATATTTTGGGGGCATTTTTTTATTTTATTTATTTTTATTTTTTATAGTTTTTGGGGAGACCATAGATGCTATATCTGTGAAGGAAATAGGACATTTGGCATCAGTTTAATGTTACAAGTATTAATTTCTATTCTCTTCATTAGAAGGTTTGCTGTGACTGTCTACTTTTCTATGCATTTTACCATTTTCGTCAGAACTTTGTATTTGTAGTTCTATTTTTCCTAATTCAGCAAAAAGAGCGCATCCTGGCAAATGAAAAATAATTTGAATTATGAGGTCAAATTATTCATAAACTTAAGTGTGGCCTAAATGTACTGTCAGTTGTGTTGTACATCTAGATGCCTGCAGTAATTATATGCAAGTTCTGTACGGGTGTGGGGATCAGAGTTGATGACTTGTAGGAACAGGGGAACAGCTTGGTGTTGTAGGAATCTAGGAGGGGCGAGGGATGTGGCGGTGGCCGGTGGGCGGAAGTCCCGTGGGTGGAAGTCCGGTGTGTACACTGCCCATTCTGAGTTTGTTTGTTTGTTTGTTTGTTTGTTTGTTTGATGTTTAACGCCGCAACCAGCAATATTCAAGCTATATGACAGCGGTCTATAAATAATCGAGTTTGGACCAGACATTCCAGTGAATGACATCATGAGCATCAATCTACGCAAGTGTATATTAATTAGTTAATTTAGTTAGAGTCAAATCAAAATATTTTCCTCTCGATGGATTAACTAAGACTTTTAGTATAGTGTTCACTGATGTTGACTGAGTACAAAACAGCTGGATTTATTTCTGTTGCAATTTGTTTAGGGTCAAACTCTATTTCTCCTGGCCTATTGCTGGAATATCGCAGTGTAAAACGCACTCACTCACTCACTGACTCTTCAATCAAGTGGGCAGTGATTGTAAGTACCTGAGATTAGTTGGGTTGATCCTGTTTATCCATGGTTGCAATGCCACACGTGTATCAGAGTGGACATATGGATGCTGATGTACATGGCTTGAGATTATGGTTGTGAATGTTTTGTTCCAGATATTTGTAGTATTATGTGAATGTGTTTACACTGAGTTCATGCCTGAATCATGTTGTATGTACGTATATTCTGAATGATCTCATTTGATAGATTGTTGACCAGTCTTATTAAAACAGATCTTAGTTCTTGCTACCGCTCAACAAAGGCCTGAGGATATTACAGGTCATTTCTTTGACCCACCAATGAAATGACTAACAAGAAGTTGACATTAGCCAATAAGAAAGCAGTTTTCTCGAGCTTTACAGCAAGTTTCAAACTGGCACTTGCATGCTACACAACGCTTTGAACAATTTTTTGACAGAGTTTTCGATTCAAAAGATTAAAACTTAACAAAGGAACATTCTGGAATGTTTAATAGATGGCCTAGATTGTATGGCAGTACTTCCCACGGACTATACAAAGTCTCTTCCATGCCAATGTTTATCCCACTGAAGAGAGAGACAAATGATGTTTTGACGGAATCAGTCGTACAATCCACAACTGTCGTTAGGAATACACCGTGTTAACCTTTTCGAGGTTGCATGATTAACACATTCTGACCGCCCCTTTCCTGATGTGATAAGCAATCTTTGTTTAGCAGTAGAAAGAACCAAGATCTGAATTGAATAAGATTGGATTGTTCACAGATATAGTCACTAAGAATGAAGCCTGTTTAACTGGTACAGAGAAAAACATGGTGTGATATTTAATGACATCTATACATTAATATTCTTTTTATCAACTTTGTTTTATAGGTAGTTTAAATGGCATAGTTATACACATTCAATAAGCATAATATTGTATAAATATATTATATTTGTAAATAGGAAAGATTTGATAGAAATCTATCTATGGTATTGGAGCAGTACGGTGGCCAGGTTGAGTGTACACTCATCACACTGAAAGTCTGGGTTTGATTCTCCACATATAATGCCCTCTCCTTCACTGCCTGGAATCTCACTGGGAGCCTTGCTAACTCCTCTTTTGTGCCTGTAAGCATGACGTTTACAGCATAGCCTTTTTATACTGTTCTGTAAGGATGCCAGACTCTTCACTTGTTTCCGGGGGCATTGGTGGCCCAGTCGTCTAAGGTGCCGCGATTCTGAGACCTGCATCACTTCGGGCTTTCCTCCCACATTAAGCTGACACGCCGCGATATAACTGGAATACTGTTAAAAGCGGCGTTATACCAAACTCACTCACTCACTCACTCACTCACTTGTTTCCCTTTTACGCCTGTTTATTGGCTATGTTCTATATTGCCACAGTTTTAGGGAACAGTTGTACAGCCTTCGAATTTACGAAATTCACGCTTGTCTGCTGGCCCAAGGCTAGTAAGTTGTGCTGAGGACAAGTGGAAATCCAAAGATGATGGTCCTCTCTGATTTGTAGCATTTTAGGGCAATAATTCTGAACCAGTTCTCAATGCTTCAGTTTGACTTGGGCCTGTGGGCATGGCTGCTATGGAACATGTTTTCAGGAAATATTGCTGTTTGTGCGATGTATTCTGAGTGTTCATTGGTCGGACCATTCTCTGGTTTTATTCTCGCTGGATCCAGGCAGTGGCCTGATTCGTGGTTTATAAATAGCAGCTCAACCAGAAAGCGGTTGTATGTGTTGACGATGATGGAGGAGTACAATGTACACAAACCCCTGAAGTATTGACAATGGTAGAAACTGTCAAATATGTGTAAATACTAGGGCTGGGACGGGTTACTCGGGTACTTGGGTCGGGTGGGTCCTGATTAGGACCCGGGTCCCACAGGACTACACAAACCCGTGGTTAGTCACGTGATATTTTGTTTAATGATAAACAGTATCTAATACTCTATGTTTAAACTACAAGTCACTAATGTTCGCAGTTCTTCCTGACTACTACGCCCATTCCTTCTGACTTTTATATGTTTGAATAAAAAAAATTCAGTCAACTTCTGTGTATACACCAGATCGTTTCATGCATGTATCTAAACACATTTTACCAGAGCTACATCAAACGTTTCTCAATCGGACATTTTGTACCTACTTCTTGAGACCTACAGAAGGTACCCGGGTAGGGTCGGGTAATAGGGGGGTGGGTACCCGGATAGTAAATTTGGACTCGTCCCAGCCCTAGTAAATACAGTTGTTCAGGATTGAAATGTTGGAAGGTAGCCTAGTGGTTAAAGTAGTTGATCGTCATGCCAAAGACCCAGGTTCGATTCCCCACATGGGTACAAAGTGTGAAGCCTATTTCTGGTGTCCCCCGCTGTGATATTGCTTGAATATTGCTAAAAGCAGGTAAAACCAAACTCACTCACTCACTGTAGATATCCAGTTGGAAGTGGTTATGTTGAAATATCTATTCCTGGCCAAAAATTATAACAGTGTTCGTGATCCATCAATCATGTTTTAATTAGTTGTATATTTGATTTTACAAGGAAAACATGATTCACTCGACAGGCAAACTGCAATCTCATTAAAATCAGATCACGGTAGCGAGCATTAAGATCTGAGTTTAATATTGGGCAAACTGCAATGTCAAACTCGCTGGACCAGTGAAATGTATTTTTCAGTCTTAAATCACATGACCAATCACCAACCAGTCACAGTGTTATGATTAGTGGGGCTTTTATCAATTACAGAATATATCTATTTTACTGTAGACTTGACACAAGAATATAGGCAACACCCACCTTTAAGCCCCAAGTATATTTATATACAGTGTATATTGTAAATTATGTAGTCATAATTATTCTGTTGTATTGTAAATTATGTAGTCATAATTATTCTGTTGTACATGTGTAATTATATGGACATAATGTATGTGAATTGTCTATATTTTCTATATAATTAAAGGTGTTATTAGGGTAGTTTTTGGTATGATGAGATGAAAAGTGTGTCTGTATTCATGGTCCAATGAAACAGCCTTCACGTTGTTCGTTCAATATGTTTTTCCAAAACTGCCATGTTGTATTATATGCGCTTCCAGACATTCTTCTCAAGACTTGACTTAAAACCAAGCAGCTTATATTTCACATTCCAAGTTAGAACTTATTGATGTACGTTCAGTGATGGACAAGACCAAGGGAACACAAAGTTATTGCATATTTAATTTATGTTTACTGCTGTGTTCAATAAAATGTTCAAATCAACAAAATATTCCTACAAGCCACAACAAATACTTATATTTTGACTGAATGTTTTTTAACATAACTGTTTGCACAGATTGTGTGCATTCATCAGGATAAAGGCAGTTGAGTTTTTGGGGTTTATTTTTGCAAGCTCAGCGGAATTTGGAATTGTTTTTGAGCCTTGTCTAATGTCTCATGGGGTACTTGAAACGTCTCCATTATCTTCATGCACATCACGGGGGCACGGGTGGCCCAGTCGTCCAAGGCGCCGCTATTCGCTGTGCAGAGTTGCATCCCTTGGGCACGCCAGAAACCTATGATTGTGGGTTCGAATCCCGGTTCACCCCAATTATGTTTCTAGGTGTTGTCAGCACCATACCCGTGCTCGTGGGTTTCACAGAATGAGTAAATGTCTGAGACCTGCAGCACTTTGGGATTTAACCCACATTAAGCTGACACGCTGTGGTATAACTGGAATGTTGTTAAAAGCGGCATTAAACCCAACTCACTCACTCACTCACTCACTCATGCACATCACATTTACATGTTTGATGGGTACATGCCCTTTGGTAGCAGAAATCAGAGATCTAATTTGAATATACTACTCCAAAGAAGTTAGGAACACCAGATTGTTTCATTATACTCTAGTTAATCTGTCTTTGCATTCTTTCACATTACAATAGTAAACAAATTAACTATGGTAATGCAGAAGAATTGGTGTTCTTTAACTTCTTCTGAGTGTTTTATGTTCACCAACCTGTTGTTATAATTATTGATTTTGAAATAAATTTTGTATCCTGCATCAAAGGATGGAGCCTTTGAAACCTGGGGATGAGGCTTTGTTTCTTACCTTTCTCTTTGAGAATTTTTGTTATTTTATTCTGTTGCTGTTGTTACCATTATCTTACAAGACACTACATGCATAGGTGACCGACCGTATTTGAGTCTCAGCTGTTATTTTTATTATTTGTTATTTCATTCGATCATATTCAGTAAATACTATTAATACTTAACATTTTCTTATTGTTTTAATAGTATAGAATTAGAAATAGGATTAGAATATATACCACTCAAAAGAAGTTAAGGAACACCCGATTCTTTCATATCACTATAGTTAATCTCTCATGGCATTCCTTCATGAAAGAATTGTGCAGTCTTTAACATCTTTTGAGTAGAATATAATGTGTAAGTTGTCTTACACTAAATCTCAATTTGTCTTCCACTTTAAATATAAATCAAATTGTGGTATATACTCCACAAATAATGTCAAGGATCATTTCAGTGCATTATGCTGTTCATACAGCTGTGGTACAGTTGTATCTGACAGACGATACGGTGTAGTCCATGAGTGCTACAGACCTTGGATTACTCCTTCTAAAGGGGTTAAATTCCTGTGTCATGATATTATGCTCTGTTGTACATCATTTGTTCAATACATTTTCAGTTACCGTATTTGACGTAATAAGCGCCCCGGTCTAATAAGCGCCCACAGCGAAATTTGCTAGTATATTGGCAAGTGAACAATCCCAATTAGCACCCCTTCCGATTTATTAATGTCCACAAGACATTATTTATTCGTGTATAATACGCACTCATGTGTTATATGCACCCTTAATTAAATTCTGGAAACTATATCTGTCGTGTATAATACGCACAGACTTTTCTTTTGTATTATTTTAGGCTGTCAGCATAAACCACAAAATTTACAATCTTTCAACTCTGTTTTTTTTTTCTTCACCAAAATTATATTCTAATTAGAGCCCCCTATTTCTAATTTTGAGAGCGCCTTGGGTGCTTATTACATTGAATACGGTATTCCAGTTTAATAATGTGAGGTATACTTGTTACTTTAACAACTCTGTCTTAATAAATCTATTTTACTATCAAACTGCTTTCCTTGTCTGTGTGTTTGAATGTGTTGTGATGCTGATTCAGAAGTTAATCTTGCCCTCTATCCCCATCACCTGTAGTTTTCTCAATGTTCGGCCATAATAAATTATTTCTAAATTTTCATCCCTGCCTGTCCTGCTACCCAACACCCCACTGTTCCACGGGCCTGTCCCACATCTTACTGTCTCCAAGAAACAACAGATGAGGAAAATGTATTTCTTCTTTCTGTCCTTAATGAGAAGGGGCATGATTGGCCCAGTTGTCTAAGGTACTGCACACTAGAAACCTATGGTTGTGGGTTTCGAATCCCGGTTCGCCCAAATTATGTTTCTAGGTTTGTCAGCGCCATACCCATGGTGGGTTTCACCCAAGTGGTAAATGTCTGAGACTTTGAGTTGTCATGCCACATTAGCTGACACGCCTTGAAATATCTAGAATACTGTTCAAAGTGACATTAAACCCAACTCACTCACTCACTCCTCAATGAAAGACACCACATACCTGTTCCTTCCAAGTATTCATGTTTGTTTGTTGTTTAACGCCTCACTCAGCAATATTTCAGCTATATGACAGCTGTCTGTAAACAATCGAGTCTGGACCAAACAATCCAGTGATTGACATCATGAGTATCGATCCACGCAATTGGGATACGATGACATGCAGCGACCAAGTCAGCGAGCCTGACCACCTGATCCTGTTAGTAGCTTCTAATGGCAAGCATGATTGCTGATGACCAATTCTACCCGGATCTTCACAGGGTGCCATGGGTACATCAACAACCCAATATAACAATAACCAATAAGAACAAAGCCAAGATCATATTTAAGCGTCATTTTACTCACGCTTGTGAGTTCCAAAAACTCCACAAAAAACAACTTGAGGTACAAACAAACAATATTTCCCGCCTTTCAGCTCAGGAAATGTACAGCCAAACAAATAATCATGTACAAAATACAAAATACAAGTGCATGTGTCACAAAGATGGACTCCATGTGTTTTGATCACAATACAAAACACAGGGGAAATGTTACAATGAGTGATTCATGTGCCGCTGAGATGTACAAAATGCCGCTGTAAATGAAACAGGAAATACCTCAAAGAACGATCTGAAAGACTATATCTGACATGACTACTACCAATATTCCATGAGGAAAACAATGTCCCACCAATCAGTCTTTCATCTTTGAGACTGATGTCTTTTCTACAGCGCAGTTATTTATCATAAATTCTTTTTAATGGTTAAAAGATTATCTCTGAAATGCGACATTCAGATGAATTTCAAACATTTCTATCAGCTCAAAATGCATCTGATTCGGCTAAATAATAATAGTCTTGGTTCTCAGGCACCGGCCGCATCATCATAAAGTTTGCCGCACATTTTGTTTTTAATTCCATTTTTAGAAGAAAAAAATCCTTAAATACACATGTATTCCAAGTCCAACGCTAGTCAAATATTGTCTACCACTATTTTACTCAAGGAATACATTTATGTAGAGAGGCCCTTTCCCAGGTTGATCGTACACGACTGTTTGTTTGGTTACACAACTGTTTATTTGGTTACATACTAGTTTGCACAACCCCCCCAAAAAAGAAAAAGACACAGCCGCCCGCACAATATTTTCCAAAACCATTGCCTGAGAACCAATTCTTTTATCAAAGCCTTAAATCTTTGACAAAAAGACAAATTTTACAGTGTATGTTTTTGGCTAAATGTTTACAAGGACGTATGGTTGTGCACAGTGAAGGTGATGAACGAGTGAGACTGGATGGTACATGATTAATATTGACATGTAAAAACACCATGAGGTATGACAAGCAGATAGAGTGAGGTAATCACTAGACAGTGTAATGCTATGATACAGTATTGCCGGCAGCCAGGCCATGTATACACCTTTAACTTGCTCATGCTTGAACATGTGAGTGAGTGAGTGAGTGAGTGAGTGAGTATGGTTTTACGCCGCTTTTAGCAATATTCCAGCAATATCACGGCGGGGAACACCAGAAATGGGCTTCACACACTGTACCCATGTCGGGAATCGAACCCGGGTCTTCAGCGTGACGAGCGAACGCTTTAACCAATGGGCTACCCGACCGCCCCTTGAACATGGGAAAACATTGCAGGAAATGTACACATGTTGTCATAAAATCTCTCCAGTTTGAGAAACATCTATACTGAAATTTCATTGGTATGTATGTATTTCATTCGCAAACTTTGACAATCTAGCTGATGTGTTGTGATTAATAACTGCAATCTCTTTTAATTCACATCTTGGTTCTCGCTACCGCTAAACAAAGATCTGAGGACATCCCCTTGTGGGTCCTGTCAGAGTGATCTTTCATTGGACCAATCACAGCGTCGCTAATCAGATCAGGAAAGTGACAGTCGGAATGTGTTTTCCTATCATGCAACCATGAAAAGGTTTACACAGGGTATTCTGATTGACAGTTGCGGACTGTACGAGTGATTGTCTATCTCAATGGGATAAACATTTGAATGGAAGAGACTTTGCATAGCCTGATGGAAATACTGCCATACAATCTCTCCATCTATTAGACATTCCAGAATGTTCTTTTATTCAGTTTTCAAATTCTGAATCAGGAACTTTGACAAAATATTGTTCAAAAAGAAGTCTGGCATGCAAGTCACCAGTTTGAAACTAGTGCCATATAACTTGAGAAAGCTGCTTTCTGATTGGCTGATGTTGACTTCTTGTTAGTCATTTCATTGGTGGGTCAAGATTCGCGACCTGTAATGGGGTGTCCTCAGATCCTTGTTTAGCGCTAGCAAGAACTAAGATCGGATTTCAATGAGGCTGTGTTTCACAAAGCAATCTTAGTGCTAAGACAATCGTAACTCCCATACAATAACTTTGACTGAGGTTATTGTGCTAAGATCACTTTGTGGAACAGAGCCCTCATTTTGTGATTTGCGAATTATTTAGAATATACTTGCCCCACTGTCTCTATTTCTTTGTGAACATCTTAAAAGATCTTCCCTTAAGACTTAGGAAACTTCAGTGTTTCACTAAACTACACAAGATGAATACTAAGTCTAGACTAAGATGTCGACTGTTTGGTAGGTAGGTCTCTAAGCGTCTAGGATAATCTTACAGACTAGATAGGTTTTTCTATCAAATCTTTTCGCAAATGTCTGATCTTGTGATGAGTAGCTTTAATTGATTCATAACAACCCAAAACCCACCAGTGCATTGACTTTCCTATTGTTCAGATAAGTATTTAAACCTTCATGAAACTACTCTTAAAACGTTTCTATCATGAATATATCAAAGTTGTGAGAAAGAGTTAGAAGAAAATAATGCATGTAAAATACTGTGATTTGTGACAGGCTGTAAAGTCCTGCATAATGTCGTACATACATTTCTAAAGGCACTTTTTCTAATCAATCAAACATTTTGCGGAAACTACTTGTAAAATCTCCCATTAAGCCATCGTCATCAGAACAACTGTTCTCCACAGCAAAATAACAGTAATCTCAAAACAACAGCTGAAAATAATTGAATTATAAAACTATTTCTAGCTTTTTAAGTGTCACTTTTTAAAAAAGGATCACAAATTATATCAGTGCTGTATATCTATTTACACTTTCACCGGATTGATTAAAAAAGTTTAAGGAAGCAAAAACCAGGTTGACCTTTTAGTTCCCACAGACAAGACAATATGGATACAGAAATCTGCAGTTCAGTGCCCAAACTTCTTCACCAGCAACAGCTAGGTTAGCCAGATATCATTTAAACCCGTTTGAGTTAAAAGCTTCTACACACTTAGCAAAAAATAGAAAAATAGCACTATTACTAACTTGATATGCCCAATCCTCCTAATCTACAAACAGTGTGTTTGAAACCATGCATACCAAGTGCTTTAGTCTTAAAGTTTCAAGGTTAATTCCTGACGTTTTATCTCATGTGTCCTTAAAACTCACAATACCATTTATTTGGGATAAACAGTCCAAACTACATATATTCATAACACAAAAAGAACTATCAGCCACTTTAGATTTGACCAGGAATTTAACACTATTCCAAACTAACTGCCCTTTGTTGGCCAATTTAAAAATGTTGTTTTGTTCAAAATTGGTAATTTTCAAAGTTACTGTAACATTGCGTTCAATACTTTAATGGGAAATTAAGCAACAAATCCTCTTCCGCTTCATTGGCACTGTTATCAAAGCCATAGAATCAGTCAAAAATATAACAACATGAACTGGGACATATTGATTCCGAATTGGGAATATCTACTCACATTTGCTGCAGATTTGGAACAATTCCAGCAACATCCCTGGTTACTTCTATGTATGAGAGGTTACTCTTTGATACTCCATGTTATCAGTCTCTATTATTTAAATACCAGGGGGAAATGGTTTAGTTTTCATTTTTTGTGGCAATATGATATAAAATAATGCATATATTTACAAAGATTTCAAATTGTCTTAACCTGTTCATAACAAATATCGTACAATATGGCATCTGAGAGTTTAATAGCTGAATATTTCAGTAAATGGCACCACCTTACAAAATATATAACTTCTCAACACTACATCTTAGTAAGTTGTTAAGTATTGAAACTACAATCGCAATACCTCAATCTCCTGACAATTTGTCAGCATACACCGGGACTGAACCAGAGACAGGTGCTCTTGTGGCTGCTCTTGGAAGAGCATTGTCAGAATACAAGTTTTGACAGCTGAAGTAAGTTTCACATTGAAAACCCATCATACACACAATATTTCTTTTACAACATCAATTCTCTCATCCCAAGATGGCACTGCCCGTTTTGTTTGCAAGTTTATTTGTTCATAAAAAAATCTTTAGTCTAACAAAACAGAAGCACTAAGAATGTATAAGATTTTTGTCAATATTTCTCCTGATGGGTTTTCTCAAGAACAAGGCAGGCAATAACATTGCATATCTCACATCTGTTGAATATGAAAAATAACATCTTTCAAATAGGTAAACCTGATTCAGGCATGAATTTGTGTGAAATCTGTGGTGAAATTCAGGAGCACTTTGCAAATGGATTAACATGAAACTACATAGAATATTTATGGTGAACATCCCTAGGAATGATGCTTTAAACATGAACAAACATGACTGTGCCTACAAACTGTCCTGCAGTTTCCTCAAGAACTGGATGAAGTTAAGAATATGATTCTGATATCACAATTGAGATCATACATGTCGTTGTCATCTAAAAAAAATGGTATCAAAACTCTACATAAAACTGCTCCGACATTCCGTTTTTGAAATGTATTAAAACGAGAAACACTATATACTACAATGTGGTTGGTTACAGAACATTATAAATATTACAAGTAAAACTGACAGCATATTTTAAGCTTTCTTCTCATGATTTCTTCCAATGGACACAGGTGAAATTTATTCGTCAAGTAAACAGTATAATTTTAGAAAATAATATTTTCTGTCATTCATGTCATGAAAATTGACATTAAAATGTGGATAGCACTTTGGTGATGTTTTTTAAAAGATTTGTACTCATTTGAACTCAAAAAAACAATTTAATACATGAAATCTCAATTGCCAGTGGTAACAGCACTTTCATGACATGGCAATAATTTCATTCCTTTTACATTGCTGCAAGTCAGCAACAAGACCTGCAACAAGACCTGCAACAAGACCTGCAACAAGACCTGCACCATCACCAGGTTCAGGAAACACACGTTCCAACTCACAGCTATTACTTGACAATAATTTCACCATCAATTTTTGCAGCTACTGAATGACATCCCTCTGCTGAGACAAATAGTAATAACAATTTGGAAATATTTCAACAACAAAATCATTCAACTTCTTAAAAAGTTCATGAATATACAAGCATATCTTTAAAAGTGTTGAGACTTCTTTCGTGATTAATCATACCTGAAACAACATAACAGTACTGTACGTATTATTGTTGATAACATGACGATGGAATACCGTATTCAATGCAATAAGCATCTTGTAAATGGTAGGAATCCCCCCCCCCCTCCCCCCCTTACATGAAGTGACATTCGAGACCCCTTTCCCATTGAAGACAGTCCACATGGACAAAGTAGCAGTTGCCAGTTGCTTCAGCCAAGGTGCCAAAAACTCCCACAAATGAGTACTTGTAATACAATGAATAAATGATTAAAAAAACACTTGAGATGGCAGTTATCAAGCATATCTTGTTATTGTTGGTAGTGTTATAACACCCTACTAGTTGCTAACTTTTTCAATCACCCAAGTGCTTATTGGGTTGAATACGGTAATGATTAATTTGAATTTATTGATTCACAATATTCACAATTATTGATTCAATTGCCTGTGATCTCATGATTTCTGAACAGGGATTTACCTAGAATTTTCAATTTATGTTCCTGTGGCAGCGAAACTGTCTAAAACTATTGGATTTCTATCTATCTAAATTCGGAGGTATTTTAACACTGCAATACAGAAATGTAAAACTAAGTATTAAAGCCATTTCTCTCTCTTGATACTTTCATCAGTGAAAAACATTGATTGATTGATTGATTTATTGATTGACTGTTGTTTAAAGCTCACTCAGCAATATTCCAGCTGTAAGACTGAGGTCTGGAAATAATCGAGTCTGGACCAGACAATCCAGTGATTGACATCATGAGCATCGATCCATGCAACTGGGAGCGAGCCTGACCACTCGATTCATCAAGTTACCTCGTATGACAAGCATGGGTTTCTGGGTCTGTCAAAAACAAGCAGCCTTTGCAAACTAAAACAATATTTTTTTTAAATTATACCATTAGTTGGAAATGTAACATTTTGTTTGATAGGGGTTGAATATCTGCCCTTGGGTACCTAGGTAAATCCCTGCAGAAAGTCCTATTGTCCAATATAACAGGAGGCATCACAAGTGGATGACCGACACACCTGGCGACTCTCCACAAAAACAGTAACTTCTTGCTGATGATTAAGCCACTGTTCTCCTTGTATTGTGACAGTGTAACAAAGCTAGATTCCTATCTTTGGATGATAATGGCACAGTGAACAGAGACAACAAGATCTAACTGCATCAACTTGACTGGATGAGGCATGTATGGATGAGACGAGATCTCTGGGAAGATTATCATGATTCTAGGTATCTGTGAGACGGTAACCAATGACAACCAAGATGGTCCAGATTCCATCAAGTTTCTGCACTCTCCTTAAATTTGTCTTTTAAAGATTTAAAATTTCATATAGTTTTCACATGAATATGTACAATTTTAGTCTTCCAATTGTTCAGAATCAAAATAATTTCTTTCTTCAAATCAAATTTTCCTTCTTGGACTTTGAAAACTCCAAATATTCTTCCTGGAACTTACCACTGTAAATAATATTTGTAGGAATATTTTTAATTCCCTTTTTCAAATTGATTTGGCACTCTCTTTTTACAAAACAGGGTGTTTTATGAACAACTTCTTATTGTGAATGAGTACATCTTCCGACTTTTCTTTGGGTAATTTTTAATTTAAATTTAAATGAATATTTCTGTCAAAGTTATTTCTGTGTTAAAATGCTTACCATTTCTCAATTTGCTTTCAACACAAACATGTCTTTGGAACCCAGACCACTTGGAGTGGATGAAAAACTTCATTGCATTTTCATATGCAAAATTTGTCACGAGGAATTCTATATACAATCAACCACTTGGCATACATTCTAACGTTACCATTGGCAACTTTAATTGTACAAAGTTATTAAAAGTGGAAAAATATAATTATTTACGTGTACAAAAATGACATGAGATATTCAACACACCTACATTTGTAAGCCAACAACAGTATGCATACAAATCAACAATATTTGTCTCCGAGATATATATGTACACACAGCCTAACAAAAGGCCTGACAAGCTTCGACTCATCACACAGACCAAGCTTAAACTACCAGGGACACCAAAATATTTTAACTTTAGTCCTGTCAAATTATAAGATGAACATTAACACAGACAGCATAAAATTGCAGACAGATTTACCAAATATAGACAAGCAGAAAATGTTACAATTTTATCATTATTTCATACTAGTAAAATTCTCAAAACGTGTCCAAATTACCTAAATCGTTTATCCTTGACATCCTTGTCTAAATCTTGGTCCTCATGGTAACTTGATCACTAGAGTGTGGCATTCATCCTGATCCCTCCCCTGTGTAGGGCTCCACCCTCCCCTCCCCTCCCCCGGGTAGAGTGATCCCCACTCCCAGGGCTCTCCCCGCTAGAGCATGAAGGGTCATGGCACACAACAAACCATACTATTGCATTCATTGAATTGTCATATTCACTTAATACCCACAGTAACACGTTTCTAACAATTATCTACCAAGTGTCTTTCATACACTGAGTCTTGAATGTTTATTTCTTCCAACATTGTCTGCGTGTATACTGTGAGTACTCTCAATCTCTGCATCCGAACTACTTGAAGATATTTCTAACAATGTACTTCCAAATCCCTGGCAAACAAAGGGACTATCATTCAATCTGTAATAAACCCTGAATTTTTATGAAATTAAATAAATACATTGAGTGTATTCCCATAAAAAGTCTGATATTTGTCATACTGTAAACAATTCACATAATGCAATAGTACGATGACTTACACTGACTATCATATTGATATAATGTAGCACATTTCCTCCTATTAGGCCCCAGGCTATAAAAACAGGATGTACATTAGGATCAATTTCTACCTTCGATACATCAAACTGATCACACCTGTATCCTACAATAATTAATGTTTCAAAAACATGAAAACCTCAGTTAAAGAAAGACAATTCTCCAAGTCTTAATTTGTGTATTCAAGTATTGTCAACCCTGATTAAATATACCACTCAAAAGAAGTAAAGAACATGCGATTATTTCATATTAACTATAGTAATAGGAAAGAATCGGGTCTTCTCATATAACTTCTTTTGTGCAGTCTGTACAATCTTTATCTAAGCTCCTCACATGTAGGCAGATGAATAATAATATTCCAACAAACTCTTCTGATATTATTCATGTATTTTCAAAATAATACTCTCAAAAGCATCATCACCCAGTACCTGAACTACTTTTGACTCAATATCAATGAATATCTGCCCTATAAGTACATTAATCAAAATCATTATGTATTTTTAAACAGATGTGTTCCAGTCAAAAGTTGGTACAAGATCATTTCCTCTATACGTAAAACCCTGTTATATAGCTGGAGCAGTAATTGGAGAAAATGTGATACTACTGTCAACACAACTGAGTATCAGAAGAATATTCAATACAAACAACATGACATGACCTGTTGACTACTAGTATTACATAAACTACAACTAGTTATAGTTGGGACAGTGAAAGACATGGATTCTGATGAAATAACCACCCATACGGCAGCCTCTCACTCACTGGGATACAAGTTAACATCTCAAATATGTGTCAAATGTTTACGTTCATTATAAATCCAATACTCTAAATCATGCCATATTTGTAATTCTGTTAAACAATGTTACTTTTTCACCAATTTCGATGAGAAAATTATATTTCTTCCTCTAAATAAATTTAATTTAACAGTACAGTGTTCATAACACAGATAACACTTACAACTTAAGGCAGATCTAGATTTCTTGAAAGTCAGCAACACAACATGGCTGAATTGAAGGCTCAACAACCAAAGTTTCAGAATCAAATTCAAAATTACATGAAACCTCAATTGGCACAAACAAATAACGCTTATTCAACAAACAAAATCAAAATGTAACAAACAAGTACATGTAGTACATCCGCCATCGATAAAACAAGAAGTACCTTTCAAGAACCACTGTAACCTGAAGCCAATCAGAAACTGAGTTAACTACAACATACATTGAATGCCATTCAAAAGCTGATCACAAGAAATACTTGAAACTATCACTGAGGAATGCATAAAACATGGACTTTCAACTAATATCTTTGGCCCTGTTGTAGCATCAGGCATTTTCACAAACTTACTGGATGTTTGCACATTAGCATGGCATGTTTCTGTATACACCGCCAAAAGAAATGTGAAAACATGTTAGTGAATATTTGAAGAATTGCTAATATTCAAGAGATATTAGATTGGTCGATGCACAAACGAAACTACTGTTATGCTGTGTGAACCGATGCTCATGAACGCATCACATGTGTTGTCACAGATCCATGACTCGAGATGCACCAATTGTCTCGTGCAGGATTAGCATGTAAAGTTTGGAAATCATGAGCCTCATATTGTGATAAGAATAAAGACACTCTGTGGTAACAATTGACTGACTTTAGTCTTGTCATTAATTAGTACACATTGGAAACATCTCTTCTTAACGTACCTACTTCTTTATTATGTTTCTACGGTTTGCATTTCTTTTGACGGTGAGTATATTTGTAATAATTAAGTGAGTGAGTTAGACTTTACGTCGCTTTTACCAATATACCACAAAAATGATGGCAGGGAACACAAGAAATGGGCTTCATATACTGTACCCAAATTATTAAGTGGCAAAATCTGATTGTCAAATTGAAAATTTCAAATATGCAGAAAAGTTTCAAACTCACTCATATTTACGAGTACATTTGAAAATTTCAAATATGCAGAAAAGTTTCAAACTCACTCATATTTACGAGTACATTTGAAAGGAAGAAATGCCATCCTAACAAGCCCTAGAGCATTCCTCTTGCAACAGTTACTGTCTTATATTTGCTTTAATGTTATTAAATGATGATGATTGTTTCAGCACTATGTCACCGAGGACTGACGAAAATTTTCAGATTTCCATGTTTTATGCTTTCAAACAAGAATTAAGAAAAAAAATAACATGATAGATGCAAACACACTCAGTCCTGGGTGGCAACCCATAATACTGCATGAGGTATCCAGAGAAAAAGTGTCAGTTTAGAGTTATCTCCCCTTGGCTACAGATTTTACTTTCTTGGGACTGCTGTCCGATTCTATGTGAAAACAGCCAAGATGTATTAGGCATCTATTTAAAAATTGACATATTCCAGATATATTATGCCCTTTCTCCAAGTGTTGACCTTTGGGGTTGGCCAATTCCAGTGCCAAAAATTACCAAATATTATATATTATTTTAAATAAGAATCATCAATATTCCTCTGACCTAGTGATAAAAAAGTAATGAAATGCAGTAAAATATTCTCTTATCAACTACACTTCTAAAAATAATTATTTTCTTAATTAAATTTGGGTGAAAGTGTCAACAAGATTTACCCAAGTTACAAACTGTCTTGGCAAGTGCCTGTCAGCCTTGTACAGTTTGTTGTTGGATAGGAAAAAAATATGTTTTGCTTATATCCTGTGAGTGATATGAATACTGCATGCTGCTTCTTTATACAGGCAAATCTTACACTGACATACAGAAGATGGTGTTTTCCAGCATTTAGAACTTTTTCCAAGTATATATTTGTTTCAAATTCTGCTTGCAATGGGGAGATAACACATGAACCTATCTGACATTCAAAACAGCACATACTCAACAAAGTGAAAACAAATGTTTACTTTGAAATTTGCGTTTACCTGTGATCGAATTAATCAATGAATGGAGACTGTTCTCCCTATAGAAAGTTTCAGAAGAAAGCAATAGAATATGATCTTGTTCTAATTGTATTAACAAAAACTCCACAAATATCCAAGCAAGTATTTTCAATATCCTTATCACTAACACAAAAAATAGGGACGAGCGTTTCAAATTTTTAAAATAATTTTTCCAAAATTGAAAATTGTGACCGTGAGACTGATGCAGATGTAGATGTCGATGCAATATAGATGAATATATTTGTTTGGAAAAAAATAGATTTAATTTGATCACAGGTATCCACAAACATCGTGTTACTCAAAAAAACATTGGCAAATGTCACCATACAAAGTACCAACTACACAATATGCACCAAATAAACTATAATGTGAAAAATATACCCTTAACCAATGGCATATAAGTCAAATGATCACAAATAGATTCCACATGCGTAGCGGACACAAACAATAACAAGTAAATTTTGATTTCATGACAAAATCCAAAACAGGCCAAAAGAGCCCTTGTGGGAATGCTAGATAACAGAACCAGTCTAACACTTTGGCCCCTAAAATATTCAAATGATCAAGTCACCATTTGTTGCAGACAATTCCATTTGAATTAGAGGGGATAGATTGCACCTAGCTACATATTTACACTAGGACTATCGGAACTTATAGTACATTTCTGTAGACTAACTGTATCTATGAGTGGGCTCCCCTGACCACCACTACGTGACGTAGTTGTGGCAGGGCGTTCAGGCTCTAAAAATGGATCATCGGCAACAGAATCTCTCCTAGAGTCTTCCGAGTCTATACTTTCGTAACTTGTCGACGACCAGTTCCGGGCTTTTCTGTACCCCATGAATGGATCGAAAGATGATTCTGTAGGCACAGACAGTGTATTCTGGTCGATTTCTTCAAAGTCTGGAGCCTCTTTCCTCCCACACGCCCACTGCAGCGTCTGTGTCACGTCCTTGTCGGCCTGCGCTCCTTCCGGGCTGGCGTATTTACGATGACTCGTTTCTGATTCCAAACTATCAACGCTGGACACTGAGCAGGTTCGAGTTGAGTCTGTTGTATCTGTGCTTGAAACTGAACTCTTACGTACTTCGCTACTCTCCATTTCGGGCACAGCCAGAAAGCGTCCACCTTTTCGTGATGATCTCTTGTTGTGGGTGCGCATGTGTCGTGTGATCATGTCTCGCCGACAAGCTGCGTACGGACACTGTGGACAGCGGTATGGTTTCTCACCCGTGTGTGTTCGTTTGTGAGTGTTCAGGTGGTCACTGCGGCTAAACACCTGGCCACAATCTGTGCACTCATAAGGCTTAAGTCCTGTATGGAGCCGCATATGGCGAGTAAGCATGTCACTACGCGAGAAGGACCGATTGCACACTTTACAGTAATGTATTTTGTTATTGTCAGCTGCACGTACAGTCTCAGTTGGGAGATGCTTGGCCATATGTTTAGCAAGATTATCGTAGGATGGAAACACTTGTCCACAAACCGGACAGAGGTACGTCACATCGGACTCCGATAAGGATCGTTTCTCGTAAAAGCCTTTAGTGTGTTCCTGCTTGACAGGCCCATATTGCTTGGATGGGAAGTTGGAGAACTGAGTAGGTGATGATGGGTACAGAGCCCGTGGCGAGACAGCCAAGCGATTCACCTCCGCTAGGGGACTCAACATGGAGGCGTGAGGAGGGAATGTGAAGAATCGTGGTGACATGGGACTAGGGGACAGAAGATCCGAGTCCGAGTGGGGACCTTCAAATGGACTGGGCATGCTGAAGTTGAAGATACGCCCGCCTTCAGGCACTGAACACAGAGGTGATTGTGGAGAGATAAGACCGTGGGGTGAGTATGGCAGGCGATGCGTAGACCGGAAAGTGACAGGGGAGAACTGTTTGGCTGCTGTGGGAGACAGCTCCTGCTCCTGGGGAACCTGGCCCATCCCTACACCCAGGTTTGGAGAACCCAGGTTTGGAGAACCCAGGGAGGGACTCCCTAGTGATGGCGACCCCAGAGAAGGGGATCCCAACCCTGGGGACAAATTAGGACTTGTGCTCTTTGAGAGGTCTAGAGGTTCATTCTGCTGCAAGGAAGGAGGTTTTGAACGTTTGTGTGAAGTAACAGAAGAGGTAGGTTCCATGAAGACATCGTCTGGTGTGTCCGACCGAACATCACTGGTCCTCTTGAGATCACGTTCTGACTCCGACACCGACTCACAAGACACCCATACTCCTCCCGGACCCACATCTTGGCCCCTGCCTTTCATATCCTCTAGTTCAGGAGGGTAAAAGTACACTGGCCCTTCCTTCAAGCTTTGCTCTAAGGATGAAGAGTCTGACTGAAGACTAGTCACATATCGTTGATGAAGCATTTTCTTGAATTTCCCATGTTGGTAGCTCTGACGTTCACTCTCTGAATGAAAATCTCCCTCCTCATATTTCTGAGCAGACATCTCTCCAACTCGCCTTCCTCCGAAATCCTCTTGTTCTGAGTTCCCTGGGTACTGATGTTTGGGAACATCTTCTGATCCAGTGAAGGGGGACTGTTCTCGACTGCTGCCACTGTCGATGTTGCTGGAACTTGACTCCGATATTGTCTCAACTAACGTGTTGTCTTCCGCTTCACCACTCCATAGTCGAGGTCGTTCAGTTTTTATCAATGGGGGTCCTCGAAACCACCCATATCTAGAATCATCAAACACCTCCCCTTCTTCCCCTGTTCTGGGAGGCATATTGAGTATCTCGTTACCTTCAAATCCAGGCGGACACTTTTGCAAATTGGGATTCTGGAATGCTCCAGCATGGCTGGGGTTGTCACTTGAATATGGAACGAAATTTAATGCTTTATTCACGCCTTTGTCCAACATACTGGCTGGTTGAAACTCTGACTTAATATGAAATTCAGAAGGGCTGATTGGTGCGACAGTCGCTTCCAAGGGCTGTGATTGGCTGGCTTGAATTTTATGGTGCTCCGTGGAGCTTTGTGACGGATGACCCATCATAGTCAAATAAACTCACAAATTGGAGATGGGGGAAAGGGAGAAGGTAGGCACTGGGTGGGGAACAAATGGGGATCCTTGGTATTCATGGTGACTCTGTAATGAAAACAGAAAAGAATTTCAGGTGCATAGTCAACAAAATATTAATAAAAATAATAAAAATTAATTATTAATATAATATTACAGAATATAAAGTCTACATTGATCTCCAAATAAAAAAAAACTTTTGTTTTTGAGTGAGTGAGTGAGTGAGTGAGTGAGTGAGTGAGTGAGTGAGTAAGTGAGTGAGTGAGTGAGTGAGTGAGTGAGTTGGGTTTAACGCCGCTTTTAACAGTATTCCAGTCATATCACGGCTGAGAATGATAACTAATGACATCATTCATGCTACCCTCTTTGCAAAGTTCCTGACCAAGCAGTTTAAGAGAACTGGAGTGAGAGAGTGAGTATGGTTTTACGCCGCTTTTTAAGCAATATTTCAGCAATATCACAGCGGGGGACACCAGAAACGGGCTTCACTCTTTGTACCCATGTCGGGAATCGAACCTGGGTCTTCGGCATGACAAGCGAACGCTTTAACCACTAGGCTACATGACCATCCCTCAGAGAATTGGAAGAGTTGTACATTTGTCAGTGCTTTACACTACACTGAAAACACAGCAAATTTCTCCCAGGACAAAATGAACCTCAAACTATTTAGTTCAACCAAAAGTAAATTGACTTGTGCTCTAGATTACAAAAATGAAATGTACCAGTTGTTCCAATAAAAGACAAGCAACCAGTACTGTCATCTCACGTAGAGCTGCCTATTATAGGGATAGAATTACTACACATCCATGGACTTATCATGCAGTACAGCCTTGGAGCACGGCTAGGGTTCACTCTAATGTTATCAGTGGCTGACAAAGCAAAGAATAGTACTTTCTCAATACTTATTATGCCCATGTGCAGTGATGCAGATGACCAAAATATATTGCGACTGGTACTTGAATATTAAAGGGAAAACAACTTGTCATATTGTAACTGACATTTGCCACTGAATTACATAAAACTCCCAACCCACCAGGAAGTGATGCAAGTGAATGAGTGAGTATAGTTTTACGCCGCCTTTAGCAATATTCCAGCAATATCCCAGAGAGGGACACCAGAAATGGGCTTCAACTGCATGACAACCCAACACTTTAACCACTAGGCTACCTGACTGCCTCTGATGCATGTACTCAAAGGAGATGCTAATGTTATTTGAAACCTCTGGCTGACTTATAAGAGTGAGTGAGAATGGTTATACTTTGCTTATAGCAATATTCCAGTAACACCAAAATCCCATTTTACCAATACAGTGAATCAAACACTTGGCGTCAGCATGAGAAGCGAAAGCTTTAACCATGAGGCTAACCCACAGCCCCTAACCAATAACATCTCAACATTCCCCAAAATACTGATATAGTACAAAGGCAGCCATGCATTCATGATGAAGATGGTTAAAACAAATGATTTGTAATTAAACCGGAAAATGTAAAAGTGTAAAAATTAGTAAACTCCATCATGTGAAATTTGTTAATATATTTCACAAAGCCTCCGATCATGACACTAAAATTTGAAAAACCTTTCAATCATAAAACATGTACAGATTTATAAATAAAAAAATGTTTTCTAAAAACCCAAAAGCTCTTACTGTTATGATGACCCCAGTTTTCATAATCTCCGGGAGATGAAACACTGTCAGGTGTAGATATACACTGACACTGATAAAGCTGGATTTCCATAAAATCAAATATTCAGTCTTAAAAATAAAATTACTTACATTGAACGACCAGCCTGTCACCCAAGCACATCCCAAACTAATGCCAGATCTATCAGTTTCTCTTATATATCAAGTCTGTTTCACACCCTAAGAAAAAAGTACGTAGGTTATTTACGTGGTGATTAGAATGTAGCAGCTTCCCAAGCCTCGTCTTTAGCCTGAGTGTTGTCAGAGCAAAGCGAAGGCTCTCGATCAGTCCTTTGTCTGGAAATACCTGTGAAACACAACAATCAATACTGAAGCACTAATTACAACCCTCATCGCCCAATATCCCATCTTACAAATTAACAAGTATAGCTGTGCTCCAAATACATGTGGAACGACCATTTTTTTTGCAGTTTAAACTTGTGTACTTTCTTGTATATAGTGCTAATCTTGTCTTAAAAATTACACAGCTGTGTAGAGGTGGGGTGCATAATACATACATAAACTTGACTTGTTGTTGGGTTTTTTACCCCAAAGCAAAAACATTGCCCTGAGTATATAACACTTGAAATACCACGTCAACAAATCCGTACTGAAGTAAGCAAATTTATCTGGTCATAAAAAGTGATCATTTTGTATCTGAATTATGTCTATAGTCTATTTTACAAATATTGTATTTAAAAATTCATTCAATATTGTTCATTCAATATTGGTGAAATCATCAGACCACACCAACTCACCGATATCTAGAGCAACCACAATCAAATTAACGTTATTGACGCCCTGAAACGAACCTAACTTGTTAAAGAATGAACGCATGTATAAAAAATGCCATACTTGACTGGTTAAAAGTCATATTAGCTGTAACATGACAATAGATAGATCATTGTTAGGCGAAAAAGATATACTGTCTGTACACCGGCGCGACTGTTACCGACAGAGGTGAAGCCTACACTGGTCAACTGTCTCTAGGTGTTATAGCAACACCTACCGCTCATATCGCGCATACCACATGCACCCTCAGTTTAAGGTTTAACCGTACGGGTCAGCCCACCTAGCGAGTTAGTGAAGTTAAGATAAATTGAAAAGATTGCCCATTGAACCCAGGCCTTCACTGTGATCAGCCGACGCTTTAACTACTAAGCTACCCCACCGCTCCATAAGGAAGAGTCATCAGGAGATGACATATCCCCCCGGTCTGGTGCAATTCGAAAATGGAGTTTGGCTACTTATATCCCACCCTTGGTTCACTGCTGTTGGATACCTTCAGTTCAGTGAAGAAAAAAATAATGCGGTTCAGTATTTTCAAAATTCCAAATCATGAAAAGGCACCAGTTCACCACTAGATTGATCTGTATAGCACGTTACATCCAGGAATATTTAACGGTAATAAATAGTTGCAACAGTTAGACACAGTCATTTTGAAAAATTAGTAACTCTAAATGCATAAGAACCTCTGGGAGTAACTAAAACAAGAATGTGTTCTCCCCAATCCTTTTCTTAATACATTAGTTAAAATTGTTACCCTAATTACGTCAGCAAATCCCCAAAAAACAATGATTGCAAATTATATCTTGGAAAGATAATGATTTCATGCAGAAACATTCATAGGTCCAAACTGTTTCCATGGAAACTCAAGAAATTAACCAAAAAATTTAAAAATATGACAAGCAATAGTTGAGCATGCCTTGTTTATTGTTTAATGCTGCACTCAGCAATATTCCAGCTATATGTCAACAGTTGAGCATGTGGTCATTGCACATGTGTAGTTTCATGCAAAAATATTCATTGGTTTGAGAGTCATGGCTCAGAAACGAAGCCTTGAGTTGTTTGAGACCAAATTGTTTCCATGGAAACATAACAAAATAAAATTTAGAAAGATTTCAAAATAGCAAAAGTCACCAGTCAATCTGATGACGTATGCATATGCCAATTTTCATGTTTCTCCATCATCTTGTCTGACACAAACATGGACCTAATTTGTTATTAATTCGAAACTGATGAAGTTGTCTGTTCTTGGTTATAAGTGAGTGTGTTGGGTTTCACATGTGTTTAACAGTATTCCTGTTATATAGAGCATGTCAGCTTAATGTTGGAGGAAAGCCCGAAGTGATGCAGGTCTTCAACGTTTACCACTTTAGTGAAACCCCATCTTCCCGAGGCAAGAGAGTTAACTGACTTTAAAAGTCTAGTTGTTACCGTTGCCGAACTAGGCTGGAATTTCAGGGCTCGATCCTAGTGCCACCAATGGCTATTACAAGTTATGTCACCCTTACTGACCAATCAGATTCTACCTCTCATTTCACTTGCATTTGCTTCAAGCAAAATGGCAGAGCACCTTGATTAAAAAAACATGAAAAGATTTGGAAAATATGTGTCGACGCCCAGTTGGTGGTACACATGCTCTATAAATCTTGCAATCGAACAAATTTGACACAGCAGTGGCCATGTTGTTTATGAACCATATGTCGATATTGTTACACGATTTTGATTGGACTATGAAGAGACTCGTTAGTCCAGCCAAATTATAAGTCCATAATTCCAGCTTAGTTCGGAAACTGGACTTTTATTGTCAGTCAACCCCCGTGCCTCGGGAAGATGGTAAAACCCACTTAGTCATAACAAGTACTTACTGATTTTCAGTGTCACAAGAACCACAAATAATTGCAATTCATGACTGATTAACACCCAGCCAACAAAAACTTTTGTTTTCAGAGACAGAGATTCAATAACCTGTTACTTTCTCCAACCCTTTGAATATGTCACTAGCCACAGTCTTGCAGGCTAGCAATACATTTCTGAATCATCTCCTCCATGGCGACAAAAACACCATTGTCAAAACCTACATCGGAAACCTGGAAAGACAAGACATGTGTGTCTTCTCAGAACACAAGGTATATATTTGTTCCACGTGGAACACAGCAAACACAGATGAAGTCTGAGTTGACAATGATGTTGAGTTTGAGACAACATCTCCTCCCCATAACCCCTAGTCCATCGCCCCCTCAATCCCCATCCCTCACCCTCACCCTCACCCCCATCCCCACCCCCACCCCCACCCCCACCCCCACCCACTCAACTCTGTCCTATACAAACAGGGCCTACAGGACACTAGGTAAAACATGACCATTGATTAGCATGGTCCTATCACTTGTGTAAGGTGCTGCAACTGCATATGTATCTTTGGTTACCTGGCGTGGGAATTTTATACTTTCTTGTTGGATAAGCTGGTCACATCACCTACACATCTTAAATGATAAATTTCCGAAGACATATTTGATTTATTTTTTCAAGGATGTTCTTGTTAAAATGCTGAAGGTGAAAATAAATTGTCATTACTGTTGATTCAAGTTTTAGATATTATGTAAAATATGTAAAATAATCAAATCACCATTGTTAAATAAAGTTTTAGTTGCTTGAAGACAAATATGCATGTAATATATCAAAAATATTTCATATCATTGCAAAAAATAATTCAACTTTGAGATTAGAAATGACTACACTTGAAAAAAGCAATTTGACTGAATGTGTTAAGTGGGTGAAGAAAAGGTGATACAAACTAGCCATGGGTCTCAACTGACCCCCTCAATGTTAAAGCTGGCGATGTTACCATAGTAATGACTAGAATTGCAAAGATAAAGTAAGGTCATGATACAATATGTATCTCGATATGCAACCATACAAAAAAAAAAATATCAGTACTTCAGCTTTTATTAAGTTTCAAGACTTGCATGTCAAGATTGGACCTTCATGATTTTGGAATTCTTTTATAACATGAAGACTTTTGAAGTTGTAAAGCTTCAAAGTTTCTCTCCTTCAAAACACTTCAAATTTCAAAACAGCAGACAACTTCAAAGTTCGAACACTAGAACACCTGTGAAGATCCGAGGTAGAATAGGTCTTCAGCAACCCATGCTTGCTGTAGAAGGCGACTATGCTTGTCGTAAAAGGCGACTTAGGGGATCGGGTGGTCAGGCTCGCTGACTTAGTTTATGCATGTAATTGTATCCCAGTTGTGTGGATCGATGCTCATGATGTCAATCACTGGACTGTCTGGTCCAGACTCGATTATTTACAGACTGGCGTCATATAGCTGGAATATATGTTGAGTGCAGCGTTGAACAACAAACACCAGACAACAATCAATGTAATTCAGTCTGAACAGTTCAACTTCAGGGTCTTTTTCAGAAAAATTAAAATGTCAACATTGTAAAGGGACAGGTCTCCTGCTGTTGAGTCTGAACGGAGGTACACGCTCTGCCTACCTAACACAATCTATGATGTATGTTCAAAAATAAAGATAAGAATAGAAGTTGTTTATGATTCATAGTGTAAAAAAATAATTTATTGAATGTAAGTGCTTTAAAGAAACCCATGCTTCACCCAAATCAGCAAACCTGACGACCTGATCCCATTGGTCGCCTCTTACGACAAGCATAGTCGCCTTTTACAGCAAGCATGGGTTGCTGAAGACCTATTCTAACCCGGATCTTCACAGGTCTTGTTCTTTGGGAGTGTAGGACACTTTTGTCCACATTAAATATAAAAGTGATATAATTATTATCAGTTTTATTTACAATTTGACAAACTATACCGATATAAATACTACAATTCATCAATACTTGTCAAGTTCACAAAAATATCACCAGCTAGAATCTGTCACAGATTTGTCACAATCAAATCCCTAATGACATCTTGTCTACATGGTTACAACCGGTGATTGTTAAGATCACAAATCCCAGCTTCAGTCACACAACATGGTGCGCTATATTCATTTCCAATATCCTCTCATAATTTGTGGCAAATCTTAGGACACACCATCTGAAAAGATATCTAGAGTCCCCCACCACATTCATTCTTACAACAACAAAAAAGTGGGGTGTGGGGAATGTGTCTGGTATTGTGGCTTCGTCAGCCTACTGCATTATAAACCGAAATTAATTACTTGTACAGATATTTTTTTTCAAATCCCTTTGTTTATGTTGATATTGGTCTTGAAAAGTTTTCTGTTTCAGGCAATGTAGCTAGAACCCACAGAGACATCAAAAGCAGGAGGTCAACAGCGACAAGGGGACATAACACTATCAGATGAGTGAGTGAGTGAGTGAGTGAGTGAGTGAGTGAGTGAGTGAGTGAGTGAGTGAGAGTGCGTGAGTGAGTGCGTGCGTGAGTGTGTGGTTTTACGCCACATTTAGTAATATTCCAGCAATATCACCATTTGGGACACCAGAAATGGGCATCCGCTTTGAGCCCATGTGGGGAATCGAACCAGGGTCTTCAGCTTGACGAGCGAACGCTTTAATGTCTAGGCTACCCCACCGCCCCTCACTATCAGATTAAATTTTGGCTGTTTATGCTGGTTTCCGGTGCTATTATGATCCTGTTTTTGTGCATTTCTGAGTGACCGCTGGAACCACCGAACAGAGATATTCTCATTTGTCACTGCCCTGCACTGAATCGGCCATGTGCACACTACAGCGTAACGACCAGTCAGTGAGGCACACACTTATTGTTCCTCTATACATTAGGGCTGGGGCGATATACCAACTGTGTGATCCGATACGTATCACGACACCTTGTTCATGATCAGATACATATCATGATACTTGCATGAGTTCTGGTGAGTAAGCCATCTTTTTCATAGACAGGATGGCCAAATACCTGGTACACTGATGATTTACTGTTGGCTGTGTCAAGAATGGCGCATTGGATGAAAATATCCACTAATTTTCCCTACTAATTCATGTTTGCTGTTTGCTGATTGAAGCAAATGTTTAAGGTAAGAATTGATATTTTTTACTTAGTGTTTGTTTGTTTGTTGTTTAACGCCACACTCAGCAATATTCCAGCTATATGACAGCGGTCTGTAAAATAATCGAGTCTGGACCAGACAATCCAGTGATTGACATCATGAGCATCGATCCATGCAATTGGTATCGATGACATGTATCAACCAAGTCAGCGAGCCTGACCACCCGACCCCGTTAGTCGCCTTTTATGACAAGCATAGTCGCCTTTTATGGCAAGTATGGGTTGCTGAAGACCTATTCTACCCCGGAATCTTCACGTTTTTTTTACTTAGTGTGCAACTGTAATCGATACTTGTATCAAGAAGCAAAAAAATCGCGATCGATGTATCATCCCACTACGACTATGTACAGTGATCACTCACTACAACGCTACCCTTAGGGTCCAAATAATTGATGAGCGTTATAGACAATCAGCGGTTAAGTCGAGGTGGAGTCATTGAGGCTAGATGACCAACACAACCATACATGCCCTGCCTACCTAATACGATCAATGCTGCACCTTTCAGAGTTTAAAAAAGGATTAGAATGGTAGTTGTTTTATTGTAGATGGAAGAGCTTATTAGCGCCCACTTAACTGTTTCTATAAAATTCTATCAAATTGACATGAGATTGTCCACGTTTGAATGGCGCCCCCCAGATGACTAACGACAGCTGTAAAGGTGACTTGTGACAAACATGAACTAACTGGGTGACAACTTGTCATACGAAGAATTGGAAAAGCCACCAAGTTTCCAAGCAACAATGAAGCTGTATAGCAAAAGCCTAATAAACAATGATTCTGTGACTGTGTGGTATGATAAATCATTTAGGCTTATTATCACCATATTGACCTATATAATTTTAAATGAGGAAGTAAAATGTTAGTACCAGACGCCATCTTTTATTTCTGGCAGACGATGGGGCAGTCGGATAGCCTAGTGTATAAAGCATTTGCTCGTCACGCCGAAGACCAGGGTTCGATTCCTGACATGGGTACATTGTGTGAAGCCCATTTCTGGTGTTCCCTGCATTAATATCGCTGGAATATTGCTAAAGGCGTAAAACCATACTCACTCACTCACTCCAGCAGACGATTCCATAATCATCACGTGACAGGTCAATACTTATCATGTGAAGGGTCAATATTCAAGGTCAGGGTCAGTCCTGTGAATTAGGGGTCCACATTGAAATGTATTCTTTCGTCACATGGTATGGAATAACAGACTATCCGTCGCAAATGAGTTAATTTGGTAATTGACAAGCCTTTTGGAATGTCTGCATTAAACAGACTATGGATAGGATTATAAACTATACACCTCCAGTGAAGTCATCGCATTCCAAACTTGTGCAGTATCAGGATTACAGGGATTAAGATGCCCACCCCATCACGCACAAAGTACCGTTGACTTTACGTTTCAGTGGATCAAACTTGCAACCATTGTATCTGTAGCCTGGTGAACCACAAGACTAGAAAAGGTGCTGAGAAATCACAATTCTTTCTGAGAATCTCTCTTTCAACATGTTAATTAAGATACATGTACAAATATACGTACACCACCACGAGTTAGTTGACGTCTGTTTCTTATTGACCTTTGAATTTTTTTATTTTAAAAAAAAACAACGTTGTTCCAGTCACATGAAACACATGAATTATGAGATTTAAAACCCTATCCGAGGTCGACCCAAGGTTTTATCCCCCAGATGCAGGTTGTAAAATCTCATAAAAACACTAAAGGACTGTTTATCCCACACATGACAACTGGGATCTGAAGGAATATTTTTTCACACATTGTAAGGTATATTTATTATGTGTGTTAGGCATATGTAATAATAAAAACATTAATTTCCAGAGTGAAGATATAAATACAGGAAAAGAGGCATAACTCTAGCTGGTCTCATGCAGAAATCAAGTATTCCACACTTTTGCCATTTTACTGGTGCTTCAATTACCCTACAGCACATACAGACAGACCATGAGTATATTCATATTTCTTACATATTTGTCTGGAAGTCTTATTGGAAGGCTTAATACGAGAAATACGGTAAGTCATGGCATGTCAGTTATTCTACATATAAGTCAGAACACCTCCATGGTCTAGAGAGCGGAAGGCCTGAATTTCGATCCCCGATGGCTCCATACCAAAAGACGTTAAAAGATGGTACTTGTTGTTACCCTGCCTGGCACGAGGCATTAAGGGGTTAAAACAAGGACTGGTCGGTTCGGAGTGAGTATACTGTGTCTGAGTGGGATATCCATGTCAAACTGCATGGTGTGTATATATATATATATGAGTGAGAGAGAGAGAGAGACAGAGAGAGAGAGAGAGAAAGACGCACACAGTCATAACATGTGTCAGGTATTCAATAAAGTTAGTTATTCTGTAAAAACACACTTGTTTGTTGAACTGAAGACATCAACTCAGTCTATGTTATGAGTCACAACAGTGTTGAGGAGCGCTCAGTAAGACTTACCAAATATGCATTCCTCTAGATAGTTTAATATCTTGGCAATGACATATAAACACAGTGTCAGACCCATATAGAAATATTATACTCACACGAAAAGTAAAACGTAAAAGCTGAAGGTGTACAAGAGAGTTGTCTGCCCCTGAGTGAATGTGTTGCTGTATCAATCTCTAGCCTTGCTGTCATGGTGGGTTGTGGGCATCCAATACCTGGAACAACAAAATCAGTTGTAACATTGTATGAGGTAGTCATGTTTAACACTGCCTTGTAAAATCTTTCAGGTGGGGGCACGGTGGCCTAGTCGTCTAAGGCGCCGCGATTCGCTGTGCAGAGTTGCGTCCCTTCGGCACGCCAGAAACCTATGTTTGTGGGTTCGAATCCCGGTTCTCCCCAATTATGTTTCTAGGTTTGTCAGCACCATACCCGTGCTCGTGGGTTTCACCGAAGTGGTAAACGTCTGAGACCTGCATCACTTCGGGCTTTCCTCCCACATCAAGCTGACACGCCACAATATAACTGGAATACTGTTAAAAGCGGCGTTCAACCCAACTCACTCACTCACTCACTCACTCACTCACTCTTTCAGTCAGGTACTTCAAGAATAACTGTCCCTCGCCTCTGTTCACAATGTTATAAAGGCTTCCTATAAAGGAGATTTAAACACATTTTCAGTTTCACCACGATGTGTCAGCTAAGTCCTTAATGGACATTTACAACTTCATCAGAACCAATGATGAAGACCCGTGAAGATCCTGGGTAGAATAGGTCTTCAGCAACCCATGCTTGCCGTGAAAGGTGACTATGCTTGTCAAAAGAGGCGACTAAGGGGATTGAGTGGTCAGGCTCACTGACTTGGTTAATGCATGTCATTATATCCCAATTACGTAGATCGATGCTCATGATGTCAATCATTGGCTTGTCTGGTCCAGATTTGATTATTTACAGACCGCCCTCACATAGCTATAATATTGCTGAGTGTGGAGCTAAACAACAAACAAACAAACAAACAAGAAGTTGGAGAAGCCCAGTGGTTAAAATGTTCACTCATCATGCCAAAAGCCCGGTTTTGATTCCTCACATATGATGCCCATTTCTGCTGTCCCCAGCAGTGATATTTCAGGAATAATGGCAACAGTGGCAAAAAATCCCATACTCACTGCCTGATGTCTGGTACAAGGATTCACACCAAAGGACCATAGTAAGGCATGAGGATAAGATTTTCAACAGAGGATAGTGCAGAAATCTGTCAAGTTCAAAGAAGCATTCATAAAAGGATCTTACATAATGACTGGTGCTGGACGGTTGGCCATGAACGACACTGATAACACTGCACCTCTCAACGGTCGGAAGCCAGCATCTGACTGTTGGCTTGACCTGGGGCATTAGTTGTGTTTTATAGGAAACAATTTGTTGCTGAGCAGTATGGATTTGTTGTGAATAGAAAAATATAGTGGAATAAAAACACCTGAATTGTTGCCATATTTGGTATGCCTGTTTCATGACGTTAAGGCCTTGCGTATACAAGTATAGAAATGAGGGAGTATCACATGTTAACAAATACAGAGATTTTATGACAAATATAAAGATTCCTAATGATAATAGGCAACTTTTTGAGAGTTATTTCTATTAGAGCTGACACTGAAATAGAGACCTATGGTATTGTAGCTCACCTGGTTAGATTGATTACAGAGGAAGTTCATTTTGATAAGCATGAAAATTATTCCAGCTATTTGGTACATAGTGTTTGAAATGACAGGAGGCCTGAGATCCTTAGTGTTAGCACCTTTAGTGTTTGAAACTAAGGACTACCAAAGGACAAGGGTTATGTTTGTTTGTTTGTTTGTTTATTGTTGTTGCACTCAGCAATATGACAGCTATATGACGGCGATCAGGACTAGACAATCCAGTGATTGACATCATGAGCATCGATCCACGCAACTGGGATACGATGACATGCATTAACTAAGTCAGCGAGCCTGACCACCCGATCCCGTTAGTCGCCAACAAGGGTCATGACAAGGACTTCTTGACCTTATGCTTTATGTCGAACAAAATATTAACTTAATTACCTAATCAGTTACAACTAATCTAACAGATTTATTTGACCGGGGGAAATAGTTTCATCACCCTTGATCGTCTAGTGAGTGAGTGAGTATGGTTTTATGCGGCTTTAAGCAATATGGGAAACAAAAGGCTTCAACAAAAACCTTCATAACACAAGAGGCAAGCAATGTCTAACACAAAAGATGGAATCTGGTCCACATCACAAGACAATCTCTATGCATGAATATCAATATGAGGTCACTTCAGTAGAACTTTCTAATTAGCCAATCAACGTCGAGAATTCTACATTCCGAGCAGGATATAATTTAATGATATCCCTCTATTGAAAACAAACAATAAAGGGTAGTTCTTGATGGAGATAATAAAGGTGGTGCTTTTATAGTGTTGCGGATATCTTATACATACAACTTGTCGATTCTGGATGCAATGGCATCTATTCATGGAATGTTTCTGTTGTGGGTAGGTATTGTTCTGTTAAGGCATGCCTGATTGTGTTTTCAAGCTCTGGCAGTATGGGTGAGTGAGTGAGTGAGTGAGTGAGTGTGGTTTTACGCCGCTTTTAGCAATATTCCAGCAATATCACGGCGGGGGACACCTGAAATGGGCTTCACACATTGTACCCATGTCGGGAATCGAACCCGGGTCTTCGGCGTGACGAGCGAACGCTTTAACCACTAGGCTACCCGACCGCCCCTCTGGCAGTATGGATCACTGCTCATGATTTTAGTAGTGGTGGAACAATACACGGATGCATGGGAGCATCGCGATATTTTACTTCCTGATCCAAGTATCGATCACAGTCACACATGAAGGAAAAAATATTGATTAATACCTTAAATGTTTACTTTTTGTGGCTACTAATTAGTAGTGAAAATTGGTATTGAAAAAATAAATATTTTCATCCATTGTGCCATTCTTGACACTGCCAACTGTAAATCATCAGTGTGCCAGGTATTTGGCAATCCTGTCTATGAAAAAGATGACTTACGTACCACAGATAAGGGCACATGCAAGTATCGTGATACGTATCAGATCGTGAACAAGGTATGGTGATACGTATCGGATCGTGAACAAGGTATGGTGATACGTATCGGATCGTGAACAAGGTATGGTGATACGTATCGGATTGCACAGTTGGTGTATCGTCCCAGCCCTAATGCTTAGTCCAGACAGGACTATATACAGGCTGCTGGAATATCGCTGACATCAGCCCCAAAGGAGGTGAGGTGAAATTGGGTTTAACGTCGCGTCCAAGATTATTGCACTTATATAGCGACGTGCATGCACGTGTATGTGTGTGTGTGGCTGCTTGTACTAGTCCGGACTGATGCCGATTTATAGTGCTAGCTCACTGAGATACCATGCCGCAGTTTAACATGAATACCCCACTCAGACACAGTATACTGACTCCGAGCCGACCAGTCCTTGTTTTAGCCCCTTAATGCCGAGCGCCAGACAGGGTAACAACAAGTACAATCTTTTAAAGTCTTTTTGTATGACGCGGCCCGGGATCGAACCCTGGACCTTCCGCTCTCCGGGCGGACGCTCTACCACAAGACCACGGAGGCGGTCTCAGCCCCAAAGGAACTTTCACTAACTTATAATGACACTCTAGAGTAGAGATTGTGTCCAGACTCGATTATTTACAGACCGCCATCATATAGCTGGAATATTGTTCTCAACTGCACCTTATTAATTACAGAAGACCAATAACACAACACCTGATAGAAATGGTGAAGGTAATTCCTGGAATAAACCTGTATCACTTAAGTCACATCTCTGAACTTAAGCCATTCAGCTTTCCAACACTGACAACATGAAGGTCAGAAAAATTGCAAATATAAAAGAAACTGAGTTTCCACTAAATGGTTTCATCCTGCCATTGGTCTTTGTATGTTGCAAAACAAGGATAAAAATAAAGTCAAGACCTTGGTGAAATTGTATGACAAGGTGAGGAGAAATGTGGTTTAACAACGCGTCCAAGATTATTGCAGTTATTTTGTAATGTGCATGTGTTTGTGTGTGTGGTTGCTTGTACTAGTCCGGACTGATGCCGATTTATAGTGCCAGCACACTGAGATACCAAGCTGAAGTTTAATATGAATACCCCACTCAGACACAGTATACCGACTCCAACCGACCAGTCCTTGTTTTAGCCCCTTACTGCTGAACACCAGACAGGGTAACAACAAGTACCATCTTTTAATGTCTTTTGGTATGACACGGACTGGGATCAAACCCAGGACCTTCCGCTCTCCCCGCGGACGCCTTACCACTAGACCACAGAGGCGGTCCACAATATGATGAGCATAGATGGGGTGAGGTGAAATGGGGTTTAATGTTGTGTTCAAGATTATTTCACTTATACAGCGATGTGCATGGACGAGAGAGTTTGCTGCTGAGTTAAGACAAATGCAGCATAAGAAATTGGCACTTGTCCTGTCGTCCTTGCCAAAGCACCCAATAGTTAAGGTATTATAAGGACTAGTAGAAATTTGCCGTTTTTTAAGAGTTTTACTTTATGTTATCATTAAAAGGACCAGTGGACTACAGCTGCAAATGCCTGTTTTGTTTCATTTATATTCACCACTATTCTGCCTCTTCGCCGAATGGATCTGTTCCAGCAGAATAAAACGGACTGGTTCCTCTCTGGTGTGGACATTTTATACATCAAAATGCTGGCCCCCAAGATGCCAGGCCACAGTTTAACATGGATACCCACTCAGACACATTATACTGATTCCGAGCCAGCCGGTCCTTGTCTCTTCTTTCTGGCAAGAGCCAGGAAGGGAAACAACAAGTACCGTCTTATAACATCTTATGCTCCATCACACAAAAGCAGTCTGAACATAAAAGTACTCTATCTAATGTCTACCTAGCTTCAACCCAATCCCCATAAACCTACCGTCTTCTCACCTACACCCACAAGGACAATGGCAAGTATACAGCAATGGAAACCTAAGCCTAACAAACATGCATCTCCCATTACTGACGTGACTAATGATCAAAACAAAAATGCCATCCTACTCCCCGTTCAAAACAAACCCACATTCCAACATCACGTTCGCAAACAGCAATCCAATTACAATAAGCCTACGATCAATATATACGGAAACTGAACATATCATCAATGTTAGATACGTTAAAAACACATATGAAAGAAGGTCCTTTCAATCAACAAAACATCGGTGAGGAATCGTTGGGCGGGGATCTACAAAGAAGCACTACGAGTTATGTGTTGTTAGCCCTTGTGGTTGAATAGGGCAGTTAGGTCTGTCCAACTCGGCAGTTGTATGACCAGGGAAAGTGGGACAATCAATATCATGCACTTCCTTCTATGGCGTGTATCTGCACTGAGCATAAAAGGCCAGTGTGTCGGCCAATCAGCATCGATGATCGTTACTTACAACATCCTAGTTCAAGGTTTAATGAACATTTTTCTATGGGTGCGGAGGGTCACTGTGAAGCTTAAGTTGATGTATTGCCATTTATGGAATTAGACAGCCTGAAGACACTTAAAGCGCACATTATGGAATACCAACAAATGCCAAGTGTTTCCTGTGATACACAGGTATCTGAAAAATTATTCAAGTGAAATCGGAAGACTTTGATGACATTCTAAAGAAACCAGAGAAATGCTAGGAGAAGATGTGACGCCACTTTGCTAGACAAAAGCAGAATGCTCAGGCCACACATTTTTTAGTTTTTGTTTCACGGGCCTGCCACCACTACTGGAGGAAGACTTTGATGACATTCTAAAGAAATCAGAGAAATGCTACATGAAGATGTCACGCCATTTTGCTAGACAAAAGCAGAATGCTCAGGCCACATATTTTTTAGTTTTTGTTTCACGGGCCTGCCACCCCAACTGAAAAGCAGCCGGTTAAAGAAATAAATTCAACATACAAATATTTATTTTTATTATGCCTCCGGCTAGTAATATAGACCTTCTTGTACAATACAAAATGTTAGACATAAATTCTATGTCTACATCACTATGAGTGATTCAAGAGGCCACCTGTAGTTTTAACTCCTAGCCAAAACGACTTTCCATTTTCCTCTACCTTATCTTGATGTTTGATTGGTCGGTAACCTGTTAATGAAAATCAAGAGCAGGTACCGTATTCAACTTAATAAGCGCCCAGGGCGCTCTCAAAATTAGAAATAGGGGGCGCTTATTAGAATATTATTTTGAGTTGAAAGATCGTAAATTTCGTGTTTTATGCTAACAGCATGAAATGCTTACATATGACAGATATATTTTTCAAGAATTTAATTGCTCATAATTAAGGATGATATAACACACGAGTGCGTATTATACACGAATAAATAAGTCTTGTGTACATTGATCAATCTGAAGGGGTGCTGATTGGGATTGTTCAGTAGCCAATATATTAGCAAATATCAATGTGGGCACTTATTAGAGCGGGGCGCTTATTACATCGAATACGGTAATTAGAGATCACAAGAACCATGAGAATGGAACCATCGGTTAGTGTAGATGTACCGAAATGCGAGCCTCGAGACATTATATTATAACGTGGATAGCTTCGTGTAATGTTATCCTGATGACTCTGATCTTTGTGCATTGAAGCGAGGGCGCACGGGTCATTTTAAGCACCCCAATTTGCTTACCAGAGTTGCTTCCCTTGAGCATGCCAGAAACCTATGATCGTGGGTTTGAATCCTATTTCCCTCCAATTATGTTTCTTGGTTTGTTAGCACCATGCCTGTGCTCATTATAAGGTTTCATCAAAGTGGTAAACAGGCTTTCATCCCACATCAAGCTGAAACCCTGTGATATAACTGGAATAATGTTTAAAGCAGTGTTAAACACTTCTCAGTCACTTACTGAAATCCTTAAGTTTTAACATAATGGTTATGACAAGGACTCCTTGACCTTCATGCTAATTTTGAGCAACACATACTAATTTTTATTTTTATGTACCCAAGCTATGCAATCAACCCCTATTTTGTCTGGTTCAGATTCAATTATTTATAAGCCACTGTGATACAACTTAGAATATTGTAGAATGTGGCTTTCAACAACATTCACTCACTCATAATGAGGCCTACCCATTCTCATGAGATGGTACAGACAACTACAAATATTCTATTCTCAACTTTTAAGACAAGATACCAACTTTATAATCCCGAAGGAAATTTGGGTCTCAACTTAAAATAAAATTAATACATACACAAATACATATACAGAATATCAAACGAGCTCCCGTGTAATACCACACCTCATAAAATTGGTTTTACACGGGATCAAGTTTAGTATCTTACTTATTACTTGCCATTTGTAATGTTTTTAGAATTATACTGTTGAGTGTGCATAGGCTGACACTACACGATCCATGGCATAATCCAATTGAGTTTAACAGAATAATACTTCAAACACGTCCAAAGTTGAAACGTATGAATTTAATACCATACAACGGTCCACCTTTAGAATTCAGGCGTCCGTTCCACAAAGTTATCGTAGCCCTAAGGTTATCGCATCTCACATACTTTACTTAAGACTAACGACTGTCGTTGCGCTACAATTGCCTTGTGGAACAGGGCCTTGCACCTCAAAGTTTACAATCACGTCACAATACCCGATGACGTAATTTGTGGAATTTTGTTGCAAGATCCATCGGGGAAACAATGCCATGTGACATCAGCCTAGCAACAAGGTTGCTGGGGTCATTGAGTGTGCATAAGCTCTCCTCAGTGATCTATCATCTCCAAATGCACTGTTGTTGAATAAGCCAAGGGATGTTGAGAGCTTTCAATATTTGTTTGTGAAACGTGTTCCGAGAGTACATAAGCATAGGCGTTTTGGTATTACACAATGTGCAATACAGCTGTATGTTTATTAAACGGGTGATCTCTTCACGGACAAGTAATAAAAGAACATCACAAACATTTAATGTGGCACTAGCGAATAAATCCTCAACTGTTTTTCACAAAAGTCATTGTAAAATTTGGTATTGTGATATGAATGAATTCCGGGCCGTTTGTTCTGAAACATTTTGTCAGATACTTCTTTCCAACAACTGATTTAAACAATGGATTTTTCCTGGAACAAAACACCTCATCTGGTCCTGAGTAGGATATTTACAGGCTGCAGTGACATAATTGAAATATTGTTGACTGTGACGTCAGACAACATTCACTCACTCACTCACACAGGGTCAGATACATGATACATGTACACATCCCAATACACACTCCAACTACAAAATACACACAACCCAAAAGCCCATAAACCTATGGTTTTTAAACTTTTAAAAAAACCTATGAAAATATTCGACATACCATTTTACAAAACCAGATAAATCAGTTCATCATTTTGTGCAAAGGAGTACACTATTTTCCTGAACAACACAGCCATCCCTCCTCCCCAAAGTCAACGACCTCATTACACGATAACTATTGATTTTTTACTTAACCCAATTTTCCATCTGTGGCAGATTTTGATTGTTTGTAGATACGAAGAGGTGAATGCACTACGGAACCTACGATCGTCAATCCAAAACAACAGCTAAATCAGATCTCCTAAAACAACAAAATCAGTCACAAACCGAGAAGTATTTCATAACATCACAAACTGTTTATCTGAAGACACGGCCATGTCAAATGACCACCCCTGCCATTTACCCCTCTCCTTGTATTTACAAGATCTCCAGACCATTGACGTAAATTGTGACTTACAAAGCAGCATCAGCGCGTGGCCTTACGATTCCCAGATCAATACTAGAGCAAGCTGGCCGTACTACGTCATCAAGTGGAGGGAACATCTCCAAATGGTCTTGTTTACTACATCCTACAAATGAGTGTGTTTGTAGCGCGTTGTTTTCATGGAACGCTTCACAACAGTGTAGATAAACAGGGGGTGGATGGTGCTAAAAACAACACAGCGTTACTTGTATGTCAATATGCTTGGGGCAATGAGACATGGTGCTAGTTAATATCATAAGTGAAAAGTAAACATAATTGTTCAGGCAAAACAGAAAGTTTCCTGTTAGTCAGATTAATCATGTTAATGGAAGATTTTGTTTGTTTGCTTGTTGTTTAACAATATTCCAGCTATAACGGTCTGTAAAAAGTTGAGTCTGGACATGACAATTCAATGATTGACATCATTAGGCCAGGCTTTTTATTATTTTTTGGATTACAGATTTTTCAGAGTGAGTGAGTGGGTGGGTGGGTGGGTGGGTTGAGTGAGTGAGTGAGTGAGTGAGTGAGTGAGTGAGTGAGTGAGTGAGTGAGTGAGTGAGTGAGTGAGTGAGTGAGTGAGTGAGTGAGTGAGTGAGTGAGTGAGTGAGTGAGTGAGTGAGTGAGTGGGTGGGTGGGTGGGTGGGTGGGTGGGTGGGTGGGTGGGTGGGTGAGTGAGTGAGTGAGTGAGTGAGTGAGTGAGCTCTGGGTAGGTGGGTGGGTTGGTGGGTGGGTGAGTGAGTGAGTGAGTGTGATTAAGGTTGGTGTTTGGTGAGTGAAGGGGGTCTGAGTGAGTGAGTGAGTGAGTGAGTGGGAGTTGAGTGAGTGAGTGAGTGAGTGAGTGAGTGAGTGGGTGTGATTAAGGTGGGTGTTTGGTTAGTGAAGGGGGTCTGAGTGAGTGAGTGAGTGAGTGAGTGAGGTTAGATGGGTTTTTGGTGAGTGAGGTCAGGTTTTTTAGGTGAGTGAGTGAGTGACATCCTTGACAAGGAAACTCTTACCACTATGCCACTCACATCCCCTATTCCTGTTACAACTAATCTACTTAACACCAAGGAAATAATCAGTTAAAAGGGAAGGGATGCTAATTGCGTTAATTATAGAATGAACTTCTCAAGAACAAAGTATACAAGTCACCCTACATTTTGCTCAGAGGCTATGGGAATGTTTGACTGTGTGAGTAGCTCAAATCAAAACATATTGTCAGTACAGACCTCTCTGAACAGTGATGTCACAATATGGCAATAGTGAGGGAGTGAGTGAGTATGGTTTTACGCCGCTTTTAGCACTATTCCAGCAATATCACGGCGGGGGACACCAGAAATGGGCTTCACACATTGTACCCATGTCGGGAATCGAACCCGAGTATTCAGCGTGATGAGCGAACGCTTTAACCACTAGGCTACCCGACCGCCCCTCAATATGGCAATAGAGTATTATATCATGATACAAAGCCCACATTATAGTACATTGATCTGCAACCCCTGTATCACGACACATACGATACATTACATTTACAAGTTATATTGCTGTCATGTGAATAACAGAAACTGTTCAACAATGACTTTACACAGATTCTCTAGTACTTCCTGGTTGGCTACAAGCATAACATTCATAGTGCCCTCTAGCCAAAATGTTTCTGTCCTACAAGTGAGTGAGTGAGTGAGTGAGGGAGGTTTTACGCAGCTTTTAGCAAAATTCCAGCAATATCGCGACGGGGAACACCAGAAATGGGCTTCGCACATTGTACTCATGTTGGTTAATCGAACCCGGGTCTTCGGCATGACGAGCGAATGCTTTAACCACTAGGCTACCCTAGTTAGCAGACATGTTTTCCACTATCAGTTCTTATTTATTTTTGTGTTTTGAAATGTGAAGCAACAGAATTTAGTCGCCACAAGATATTTTTCAAGGTAGTCATTTGGCTACCTCTGAATTTTAGACAGTAGACAAATTGAAATTTAGGTCGAATTGGCAACCGTTATAATCGCAACTTTGAGGCCTCGTAAGTTCAATCTTATCCTTCAGAGAGGCATGAGAATTAAGGGTAAGTCCACGTAACAAACAGTAAAGAGAAATTAGCACAAGATAAAATCTAACAAACTGTGTTACCCCTCCAAAGCTAAAAAGCTTGAAAAATCACCCAAGCGGGCGTGTCAAATAAACACTGCAAGAGTCTCTGACAGAAGAGTTCATTATTTGCGTCAGGGATTGGCTACCTGCTGGGCTACTACCAGAGAGCCAAAACTACGAACCTCTTTGACGTCTTCAAGTGCCACATCGTGAAGATAATGGCTGGCGAAGACTGTGTCGGACCTCCAGAAACATCCTTCCATGTTTGCTCTAATAGAACAGTTGTTATGTAGAGCAATGGTTGAGGCGGCCGCTCTGATTTCGTGAGGAGTATTCGCTCTTGGAGGATCAAGGTTAGCGATCTCGTAAGCATGCAGGATAACTGCACATAACCATTGTGATAAGGTGTTGCGACTAACTTCGGTTGAGGCGGTACAGGATACGGGAAAGAACAACTGTTTACTTGTGCCTCGCAGGATAAAAACTTGTAGTGCGCTTACAGGGCACAAGAGGAATTCACCCTCATCTTCAACCCCCATAATCGTAGAGATTGGTAGAATGGTGAACTTGGTGAAGGACCAATCAGATTGCCTGGTACCTGATTCTTCACAATGAAATCCCTGCACAGCCCAAGATGAACCGCTCCTGCGTACCATACTCAAAACGGACACGGGTGATGTCAAGTGCACGTAGCTCACTTACCGGCGCACCTGTGGCTTATCCAACAGAAAAATTGTCTTCTTGGTGAGGTTGAAAAAGGATGACGTATTGAGGGGCTTGTAGGGGGGCCCGTACAATCCTCTAAGTACCACATCCTAATGCCAAGCGGGGGACGGAATTAGGCCTTCTGATCGTCAAACCTAAAAGAGCGCAGTAGGGCCTGTAGTTCCATGATCTTAGTTACTTTGCTAGTTTCTGGAACAGCCAACACTGAATTAAGCACTACCAAATACGTCATAATGGTGCTACCTTTTAAATGTCAATTGGTACACATGGTTGACGGAGGAGACGACGCTTGAACTTGAACCGTGATTCAAGCCGTGATTTCTGTAAGGGCCCCTCTGAGGTGGTTCCCCATGTGACCAATATGGCGTTGCTGGAAATCTTGTGCGCAGTGAAGTGCAGCTCCTCAGATGGCTGGGCCCCCGTGCCACCCTCGAATGCTGACTGCTATAGTCACAACACTTAGGGATCAAGGTAGGTAGTGCAAGACACTGAAAATCTTGAGGAACTAGTTGTGTCCAAAAGTGTACTTATCTTATATTATAATAACCTATAAATCTGGTATGAAATCAATTTGAAATTCATAAGTGCTGGATAAAGTTACAATCACCTGTATCAGAACATCCTGAAAAAATATACAATGTGAAATTAATGAATGCTTGTATGAATGCTTAATGAATTGTATTGAAAAATAAAGACATTGAAATTCAGAAATGCTAGATAAAGGGACAAGCACATGTGCCAACATATTGAAAGGGCAATTATCTTCATATAAACTCGACCGGTCAAGATTCGGGGTAGAATAGGTCTTCAGGAACCCATGCTTGCCGTAAAAGGGCCAAATAGAATTAGGCGGTCTGGCTCACTCGGCGACTTGGTTGATGCATGTCATCCTATCCCAATTGCCTGGATCGATGCTCAATCACTGGAATGTCTGGTTCAGACTCGATTAATTACAGCTTGCCGAATATTGCTGAGTGCAGCGTTACACAACAAACATGTTCTTATATAAACTGTCTTCATTAATATAACAGCTTCTGAAATGCAACATAATGTTTCTAGTAAGTGTCATCAAGACCAACTTATTAACATCCCTCATAGCCATCAATCACATTAGCCATTTCATACAAACTCGGAATATACATATCGGTAACTAAAGCTCTTATTTGATCAGTGATTGTAATTATTCATTTCTCGATATAAAGGGCTTCCGTCACTGTAGCCCAGTCTAAATTGGTAATATCATTAACCAGTTGCCACAAAAAACGAATGATTTGTAGGCTCATGTCTCTTTCTCTTCCTTGAGGTGAGGTGAAATTGGGTTTAACGTCGCGTCCAAGATTATTGCACTTATATAGCGACGTGCATGCACGTGTATGTGTGTGTGTGGCTGCTTGTACTAGTCCGGACTGATGCCGATTTATAGTGCTAGCTCACTGAGATACCATGCCGCAGTTTAACATGAATACCCCACTCAGACACAGTATACTGACTCCGAGCCGACCAGTCCTTGTTTTAGCCCCTTAATGCCGAGCGCCAGACAGGGTAACAACAAGTACAATCTTTTAACGTCTTTTTGTATGACGCGGCCCGGGATCGAACCCTGGACCTTCCGCTCTCCGGGCGGACGCTCTACCACAAGACCACGGAGGCGGTTTCTCTTCTTTGAATACATACAGATCCAGAACCTACATTTCATAGACATATTGTTCTTTGTAAATAGCAGCAGAATCATCATTGTCAGAGCAACTTGCTGACAGATAAATGAATTAAGCACTCATGATGCACAATAACAGCAAACCAATTGGTATGTGATCTTCACCACACGCACTGATATATCAAATATGGCCCAAAACATCAATAATTAAAAGGAGTCATTACGAAAGCAGAAAGTATTAGATGTTATAAAACAATTCAAGAGTAGCCGATATCCAGGATTAGTTCAATTTTTGATCACACACCATAGTCATATTTGGCACCAAAAATCAATACAGGTATGTTTCTCACCTGCCCCAGTTAACGAGCACTCTGTGATGAGAATCCGCAATAAGGAAGTAGGAATAGGAGACACCAAGTAACAGCAGCCAGCCTTAGACAATATCTTGGATCAATACATACAAGCTTCACTGAGAACCATGGACTTCCACACAGCACCTGGCAGCATACTATCCATACACATACACACACAACACTGAATGCAGGGCAGTAAGTGAGCATCACACCACATTTGAGTTTATAATTTTGATGTTTCACGCTGCAGTAACAATATTCCAGCCATACCACAGCTGCTAATTTATATTACGATCCACTTCCCAAGCCCTTGGGTAAGGCGACACACATGCACAATAAGCCTGACAATTCAAACCATTTGGTCGCCTTGTTCGACTCAAAGGTCTGATGTTCAAATACACTGACCACTGTGCTATCTCAACGACCAACAACTGAAATGCGAGACATGCAGCTGAAATATGTCTTGTTATCTATTAGGCGTTTGTTATTTTATGAAATTCTACCTTAAATGTTGTCATTCAGCTGAGGAGATTTTGGGTTAGTTTGGCCCTATGGATTGCATGGTCAAGTTCAGTGACTTGGTTGATTCAATGTCATCACACTCCGACAGCATGGATCAATGGTCAGAATTTCAATCACTGGATTGTCTGGTCCAGATTCGGTTATTAACATTCGGTCATCATATACCTGGAGTTAGTGAGTTCAGGTTAACACTGCTTTGAAGAATATTCCAGTTATATATCGACATGTCAGCTTAATGTGGGAGGTTGGTTGAAGTGATGCAGGTCTCAGAAGTTTACCACTTTGGTGAGTGAGTGAGTTGGGTTTCATGCCGCTTTTAACATTATTCCAGTTATATCATGGCATGTCAGCTTAATGTGGGAGGAAAGTCCGGAGTGGTGCAGGTCTCAGACGTTTACCCCTTCGGTGAAACCCACGAGCACGGGTATAGTGCTGACAAACCTAGAAACATAATCAAGGCGAACCGGGATTCGAACCCACAATCATAGGTTTCTGGTATGCCCAAGGGAAGCAACTCTGCACAGCAAATTGCGGCGCCTTTGACGACTGGGTCACCCATGCTCCCCTACTTTAGTGAACCCCAAGAGCCATGGAATTGTGCTGACAAACCAAGAAACATAATCGGAGCAATTAGGGATTCGAATCCCCCATTACAGGTTTCCTGCGTGCCCAATGGACGCATTCTGCACAGCGAATTAAGGCGCCTTGGACGTCTGGGCCGACTGTGCCCCTTCAAATAGCTGGAATATTGCTAAGGACTAATTGACCAATCATATGAAACATTTTGCAAACAGTAAAGAACAGCATTGGATCAAATTCAAACAGTACACCAGGCAAATAGCGGATGAATGTTATAGAACATGATTCACTACATCGCTCCAATAACCAGCAACTGAAAGTACTGTGACAGCTTTCCATCAACCATTAGTTTCAGATGTCTGTTGCACTAGCTGATACATGGCTATTATTTCCACACAAGAAAATAGGCTGCTAAATACCAGGGACAGTTCCACAAAGCAATTGTCACACTATTACTACCGTTACAGCATGGGAGTTACCATCACCTAGCAGCTCAATAGCAGCTTCCAGAAGATAATCAATTCTGGGCCAGGCAAACCAGAGGTTGATAGCATGAGCAACAATCCATCCAATCACATTATTACATTTAGCTAGGTCACACATTGTTACTATACTGACTTGTATAACAGGCTTGGAGCCCATTCTAACCTGCAGATAACAATTCTGTTCTTACACATCAAAACAACGACAGCATTATATATTTCATATTTTTGTCCCAAATAAGAAACTAGTAGCATTTGTACAAAGGCATCCCCATGAATAAGACCTTCTACAGATACACATCCATTTTTTTGTCTTTGCTGTCAGTGAACCCACCAAAATACTGCCTTTATTAATTCAGACTATCAAATTGTATATTTGAATAATCCAAATACATTTTTCACACAAAACGCCCTTCTATAAAGACCGAATACAGGGAAATAACACTTACATCAATAGTTTTCCACTCATTTACCAGCAAGAAGTCACTGCTGCAGACAGTCAATAAGCTTACATGGCAAGTTATTAACGTCTGAGAAGTCCGGGCTAACAACTGTTCCCTTAATTAGCATCACACCCACAAACGATTAGTACAGGACTGGGCAAGAAGTGGAGTCATCTGACCACATGCTTCTCGACATAAACATCCTTTCACACAGTCCCTACTTTCACTCCACCAACTATGCACTGCACTACCCCATGACATCAGATAAAGCCTTCATCAAGGGCCCATCCTCTTTCTCGGAACCACTGTTCGGGAGGGGGGAGAGAGTGCGGGATGGGGGACCGGATACTGTTTTCTATTGGGTTATCTCCCTTTGACCTGCTGTAGAGGGTGTGGTTTCATGTCAATGATTTTATTGACTTCCCTGCTAATGTGAGCCCTTTGAGGCAATCAATCTGGATTTCTTTTGCTCGTCAACATATTACAAATAATACATTAATACACTGTTTGAGTACAATGCAAAGTTGTACATTACTTAGAGCTTAGAATCTTCATTTTGTGTTAACTTTGAATACAGATCTAATATGGAGTGGCCATAGATGCTGTTTGTTTCTTTGTTTGTTAAACGCAGGACTGCGCAATATTCCAGCAATTTGACTGCTTAGTCAGAGTATAATGAAAAACAGCATTTAGAGTTGGAGTCAACAGATTACATATCATTATTTGGGAAAGTACAAGGAATCTCTTTAAAGTGAGTGAGTGAGTAAGGTTTTACGCCCCTTTTAGCAATATTCCAGCAATATCACGGCGGGTTCTTTAAAGTACAATCCTGACTCTACAAACTTATTGATTAGATGCCACAGCCTGGAATTTCTGTTCAGTACTCCTGCACCAATGAAAACCTCAACCCTACACTAATCAAGTAAGGATAAGAAATTTATGGATGAACAACTTCTTTATTACAATTAAGAAGTTGTTCATCCATAAATTTCTTATCCTTACTTAGTACTCCAACTTCTAAATGCCTATCAAACAAGTTATTCCTACACTAATCATCTTCCCTAATCATAGAAGGTCTTCACAATCCCATGAATCACTAGCCTAGTCCAAATCCTTTCACTAATCACCTGCACTAACCTTGTCTAAACCCTTATGTTGAAAATCTAAACACATCCTAACAAGTCTTTGCCATAGCCCTGTACTCTACCCTACACTACTCACAACAGATCTCTGCCGTTACCCCAGACAGAAACAACCATTCCCCTGCCCCTCCCCCAGCCCCCAAGTCTTTCAACCCCGACCTGTCCCGCCCAAGACTTATCCCCATTAATCCCCTTTCCCACAAGCTGCCTCCACCTTGACCCAGATCTTCTGACCATTCCCTCGTATTGATAGATATATTGATCTTCCACCGCCGCCGCCACCACCCTACCGAGCTGTTCCAACATTCAGTGCTCCACGCCCGACCTCCTTGCAAACACCAGCACCTACGTCTAGTTACATACAGGCGGCCCAGTCTCACCTAATCAATACCACGACTTCCTTGAGAGCTGTACACTACTTTTCAGCACACTTCACATGATGCAATACCTCTACCACCTCACCTGTTCCCTGTGCTGAAACCATTACGACTCCCAAATTTCATCCCCATTGCTACAGATGCTACAAGTCTATGATGGCAGTTTGTAGTAAGGATGTACTTCTGGCTACGCAAGCACAGTATGTGCCATTGACCTACAAACCTTCCATATTAAGCCCAGAGAAAAATCAATTAACGCATCAGTGCCATAAAATGCTTATCTACATTGCCGTAGCTGTGACTTGTATACCATAAACAGTTTACATTGCAAACAATAAAAAAAAAATCCAGAGCCCAATATCATTTGACTGAAACATTGGCATTCAAATTCATCTTAATGTATTTCATTTGTATTTATGCTCTTATTAGTGCCCTATCTAACAGCTGAATCACAATTAAATGTGAACATCTACAAATGTGATACATTAGGAATATGTAACATCCATTAATATAATAGTCAGTTAACATTCATTATTCAAAACTATAATCACCGATTATTCAAAAGAGAATAGTCACCAAAGTAACATGTCGCATGTTTCACATAAAACCAGTATAAAAGCACAGCCTATAGTATGAGTGGTTTAACATGAGAACAAATCAAAATCACACAGAGAGTTGAGTATAGACTGCAGGTGTAATCACAACCTGCTTGTAACAGAGCAAGAATATTTGACCTAATTACCAGCAAAGCATCCTAACCAGGAAGGAGATACACACACGGGTTGAGCCTCTCTACTTACCACGAGAAATCATCATTGCTTCACGTTGGAGATATACAGGATTTCTACATCGACTTCTTTTTCGTTAATTAACTTTTTTTGACATCTGTCAATAACTTCTGCATCAATTCATCTTTCCATACAACTTCTATTACATCGATGGTAAAATATGACCAAGTTGAAAGAAGTTTTAAGTATCAACATGACAAATGACTCATTATTAATTCTGCAAAATGTACAGATATTATTATTAATACATAAACATTATTTCATGTGTAAAAGTTATGATTCAAAATAATTCCTGAATAAAATTCCTTTTAAAATAATTAAGTACTTACAAATCGTACAGACTCAAAGAAAACAAATTACAAAGTACAAAAATTATTCATTGAGTATGTTAACAAAGTTAATTGAAATACACCAATAATCATCTAATAGTTGAATAATACAAGAGGAAAACACACACACTATGTGTTAAACCTTACCTTACGCCGGCAAAACACTCCATCTTATTCCCTAGCTCTGTTGAACTCACACCCTCTCGCTCACATGCACACACGCCAAATACGTTTCTATTGTAAAGGATCCTCGTCTCACCAGCACATCGTAAATGAATCAATACCGTTCATTGATCAGCCTGCGCCGTATTGACCAATCACAAGCTGACCGACATATCCTCTCTGTACCTAGCCGGGTCACTACGGCCCAAGGGCTGTCCTTTAATGAGACTGGCTCACTGCCATCATGGCTCTTCCTTTCAGTCCAGCCTGTCAGTGAAAACAATCACAAGGTCTTCGATCTGCCCACTTGGGCCCTGCCCTTGGAGCAATGCAGCACTGGACCATCTAGGCAGTGACTGTATACTGCACTGTGTGTATACTATGTGCGGTGGTGGCGCTAAGGAGGAGGCCATGTTTACACTGCCAGTCACCGGGGTCAAGCCGTACAGCCAGCCACTGTAGATGTGTATTCACAGAAGCAATTTCAACTTTGACCTCCTTCCCCAGGTTTAGCTTCTCCACAGATGGAGGCTCCTGGCACTGGTTATGCCCAAGCTCTCTTTCACTTATTCAGCATACATATGTAGTTGGTGTCCGACACAGGGCAGCAACCGACATGCTCCCCTCCCCCATTATCTATTGCCATTAACAAGCCACATAGCTATGCTGAAGTGTTGTAGCGTTATGTAGGTCAGTTCACGAATCGGCTCAATGGCAGAATTGATTAGTTAGAGACGGCCCTCACCTGAGACCGCCATGTACACATCCTCCCCCACCTCCCTCCCAGAGAACACATTAGATGTCAACACAGGCTTTGATGCCTCCTCCTCGCTGCTGGTCATACATGTGAAGATTCGAGTAAGAATAGGTCTTCAGCAACCCATACTTGCAATAAAAGTCAACTATGCTTGTCGTAAGAGGCGACTAACAGGATCGGGTGGTCAGGCTCGCTGACTTGGTTGATGCATGTCATCGTATCCCAATTGCGTGGATCGATGCTCATGTTGTCCCTCACTGGATTGTCTGGTCCAGAGTTGATTATTTACAGACTGCCGTCATATAGCTGGAATATTGCTGAGTGCAAGAGTCACAGTCAGGATCATTGGAACATCATACATGCAGAACTTTTTACACCAGTTAACAAGTATATATAGAATACTCAGCAAGCTCCTGTCTAATACCACAACTATTCACGAGTTTCATAAAATTATTTGTAACTTGCCGTTTTTTAACATTATTAGATTTTCACTGTTGTGTATGAATAGGCAGACACCTTCACGATCCACAGCATAATCTAATTGAGTTTAACATAATAATACTTCAAACACGTCAAACGTTGACACATATTAATGTAATACATTACAACGGTCCACCTTTAGAATTCAGGCGTCCGTTCCACAAAGTTGTTGTAGCACTAAGGTTATCGAAACTCACATAGTTTAACAGAAACTTACGACTGTCGTTGCACTACAGTACGATCGCCTTGTGGAACGGGCACAATACCCGATGCGGAATTTTGTTGCAAGATCCACCAGCGAAACAATGCCATGTGACGTCAGCCTAGCAACAGGGTTGCTGGGGTCATTGAGTGTGCATGCTCCTCTCAGTGATCTTTCATCTCCACATGCACTGTCGTTAAATAGGCCCAGGGATGTTGGGAGCTTTCATATTTGTTCATGAAACTTGTTCCCGCAGTACATCAGCATGCAGTTTGGTGTGTAATATAGCTGTATGTTTTCTTAAACGTGTGATCTCTTCACCGGGAAGAAAATAAAGTGTATCATTTCAAATTATGTAATTTTTTTAGGCTTAAAAGTCACTGCAACTTGATATGTGATCATGGTGATATGTGGAATAATATTTTCCCGTTTAACGTTTTTGGTACATTACATAAAGATTGTGAAACTGGTATTCAGTTTCTAGGATATTGAGACACATTAGAAGCCTCTTTTTATGCTTCAGTCTTGCTATAATGTCACAAGCTAGATCTGATGTCATATGATTCTCATATGGAGCCAAGGACACAAGTACTTAGACTAATATATGGTCCATGAATTGGTTTATTACATAATACATTTCTTTCATCAAAAATTGAAAAAGAACATTTTCCTGGTGTTCATTTGCAGCTATGAAATAGAGTAGGCAAGACTTGCCTTTATACAAATCTTGGTTTTGTTTTCATAATGTACATATATTCCACAGTCACGGTGCATGAGGAACAAGTACTGTCTGTCATTGACACAGCCCTGAAAGGGATTCCTGGACAGAACCAGGACCAAACTTATAGTCGTGAGTGAGTGAGTAGGGTTCATAGCTTCTAGATGATCGTAACTCCCATACTTTAACTTAGACATATGACAGTCATAGCGCTAAGACAATCGTAACTCCCATACTTTAACATAGACATATGACAGTCATATCGCTAACATCACTTTGTAGAACGGGGCCTAGGTGATTACAGTATGACCACACCATGATCATTCTATTGACCACTGGTTTCTTTGCCCTGATTCAATTACTTGTGAATATTGCTGTCTGCAGTGTAAAACCATATTTACTCACTCTTTTGAAGTTGTTTAAAATTACCACCGCTCGACATCCGTCATTGACATCCTAGCTAGTGGTCCTAATTACATAATTTCCTCCTATACACTTGTCCAAAGTGATGACCAATCCTGCACTGAAATGTAGGTCAATACAACTGGCACAGTTCAAAAGCACTGTATACCTTTGTAAATGTTATTGACCGTTTATTGACCGTGGGGTCACATGGCACGGTGGAACGTGCCAATTACAGCTGATCGATAGCACTCATGAATTGGGTCAGACAGTAACTAACAGCTTGAAGACTCTAAAACTGCCCTGTCAGAAATTGGGTATGTCTCTTGTAAGACCCTAGTGGAGCCATGGGGACATCCCTTTAAAAGACAGCATTGTCACTGGAGCACTGGGGACATCCCTTTAAAGACTTCACTGTCACTGGAGCCATGGGGACATCCCTTTAAAAGACATCACTGTCAGTTGGGCCATGGGGACATCCCTTTAAAGACTTCACTGTCAGTTGAGCCATGGGGACATCCCTTTAAAATACTGCACTGTCAGTTGAGCACTGAGGACATCCCTTTAAAGACTTCACTGTCAGTTGAACACTGGGGACATCCCTTTAAAGACTTCACTGTCAGTTGAGCCATGGGGACATCCCTTTAAAATACTGCACTGTCAGTTGAGCACTGGGGACATCCCTTTAAAGACTTCACTGTCAGTTAAGCACTGAAGACATCCCTTTAAAGACTTCACTGTCAGTTGAGCCATGGGGACATCCCTTTAAAATACTGCACTGTCAGTTGAGCACTGAAGACATCCCTTTAAAGACTTCACTGTCAGTTGAGCCATGGGGACATCCCTTTAAAATACTGCACTGTCAGTTGAGCTTTGGGGACATCCCTTTAAAGACTTCACTGTCAGTTGAGCACTGGGGACATCCCTTTAAAAGACTTCACTGTCAGTTGAGCACTGGGGACATCCCTTTAAAAGACTTCACTGCTAGTGGAACCATGGGGACATTCCTTAAAAGTCTACATAGAAGCGGTGTGAAATAGTAATGAATTCTTATCACAATACATTTTGAAAATACCGGAATATGGCATTTTTCAAAATCTTTCATAATTTCACCTTGTTGGCAAAGTTTACATAAGTGACAAGTGGAATTAAAATAATGATAAATTACACCACATTCAACACCTTTAGCATTGAAACAACCCCACCACATTGTACACCTTCAGCACTGAAACAACCCCACCACATTCAACACCTTCAGCACTGAAACAACCCCACCACATTCAACACCTTCAGCACTGAAACAACCCCACCACATTCAACACCTTCAGCACTGAAACAACCCCACCACATTCAACACCTTCAGCACTGAAACAACCCCACCACATTCAACACCTTCAGCACTGAAACAACCCCACCACATTCTACACCTACAGCACTGAAACAACCCCACCACATTCAACACCTTCAGCACTGAAACAACCCAACCACATTCAACACCTTCAGCACTGAAACAACCCCACCACATTCAACACCTTCAGCACTGAAACAACCCCACCACATTCGACACCTTCAGCACTGAAAACAACCCCACCACATTCAACACCTTCAGCACTGAAACAACCCCACCACATTCAACACCTTCAGCACTGAAACAACCCCACCACATTCAACACCTTCAGCACTGAAACAACCCCACCACATTGTACACCTTCAGCACTGAAACAACCCCACCACATTCAACACCTTCAGCACTGAAACAACCCCACCACATTCAACACCTTCAGCACTGAAACAACCCCACCACATTCTACACCTTCAGCACTGAAACAACCCCACCACATTCAACACCTTCAGCACTGAAACAACCCAACCACATTCAACACCTTCAGCACTGAAACAACCCCACCACATTCAACACCTTCAGCACTGAAACAACCCCACCACATTCAACACCTTCAGCACTGAAAACAACCCCACCACATTCAACACCTTCAGCACTGAAACAACCCCACCACATTCAACACCTTCAGCACTGAAACAACCCCACCACATTCAACACCTTCAGCACTGAAACAACCCCACCACATTCAACACCTACAGCACTGAAACAACCCCACCACATTCAACACCTTCAGCACTGAAACAACCCCACCACATTCAACACCTTCAGCACTGAAACAACCCCACCACATTCAACACCTTCAGCACTGAAACAACCCCACCACATTCAACACCTTCAGCATCATAAACTGACAAATGATGCTGATAAACGGCATGAGTGAGTGACTGACAGTGGTGAGCCGAAACAATACTGCAATCCACACCTGCTTGTGTAGATATTGATTCAGAAGGACTCCATACTGATGTGAGAAACATATCTAGTCCATCGTAGTTCAAACCATAAATATATAAATATATTGAAAGTGAGGTCATAATCTGACAAACAACATTATTCAAAGATCACATACTTGATAACACATCTGATGGATTTGAGCATTCCAGAAACCGTCTTGCCATATTATTACAGAAGAAGAGCTGAATCTGATAAGGCACAAGAGCATAACACATTTGAATATCACACAAGACATTTTCAGATCTCAGTTCTGTAGCCCAGTTCTGACAGTGGGAATGGCTTTACATTCATCATCATCAATAATCATCATCATCATCATCATCATCAGACAATGCAGACATGGTGTCCTTTTAAAACCTATAACTTCGTCTCCTCCTCCTCCATCATCATCATCATCATCATCATCATCATCATCATCATGTAATAGACAGACCTCTGACAATGAAGCTATGGTGTCCTTTAGGAGCTATACCTTTGCCCCCCCAAATCAAAATTTAACCTTTTTTTAACAAAAATCCCACACAAAAGGACAAAGAACTTTTTTGGTAGTGACTTTTCTGTTTTATGAGTAATATCAAAAGGAAAAGCAATGGCTAGGCACACATAAAGACATTTGTATTCTTAAAACGCTTGGCAGTATAAATAAGTAAAGACAAAATTTCAGTATTTCATATATATTTTCATATAGTGCTAGAAATACCATATAACGTGAAGCTTTTTTTGGCTTCATAGAACTTTTATGTAATGAATAAATTGAATCTTAAATTATTTTTAAGAAAGTGTTGCCAAAATGCCTATCACGACGACCACTGCTCATAATATCAATCACTGGATTGTCTGGTTCAGGCTCAATCATGTTTGTCCGCCATACAAATGTTTCCTCAAAAATATAATTCTCAGCCTGCTGCAAAGCTTCACAACACCCATGATTATCATGATAACAGATTGAAAATGAAAACAAGGAAGGTACAAAAAAAATATCTTGTTGACATAATAATTACCTTTTCCCTAAACTTAACGATAACAATACATTAAAGCATGCCAGCAAGTCCACAATATCTACAAGCTGCAAAACAATAGGCAAAGTTCAAAGCCAGAGACGAGAAACTCCATGGGCTAATAATCATTACAGTGGAGCAGCACAGCCTGTTATTTCACTGCTACACACCCTGCCTTGTGAATGTAGTGCCCTCCAGCCAGAGATTAGTGATAAACAGATCACGCTGAACGCGGCCGCTGTGTTCCCCGACCTTACAAGGGCTAGTTTATGTTTGATATACGAACAAGCTAACTCAACACACGATGGAACTATATTTACATTAAATTTACTTTTGTCAATATCTTTTTTGTGCAGGTTTTTTCTGCTTCTTTTTAATTTAGTCAGAGTAAGATAAGCAAGCTGGGATGTGTTTCTTTCAAAGCCTGGGTAGAGGATTCTAAAACAACGTACAGGAGGCAAGTGGGATTCAATGCAACATTACTGCAGCTATGTCGCAGCGATTCAGCTTGTCAGAGGAGTGTTGTTGGAGATTTATTTACTTCCTGAAATGTATGAGCATGGTGAAGTTTCTTGTTGTTTCAATGCCACACACAGCTATATGATAGTGACCTGTAAATAATCGAGTCTTCATCAGACAATCCAGTGATTGATATTAAGATCCACACTGTCAGGGTATGATGACACACAATCAACCAATTCACCAAGTGTGAAACAAGATCAAGGTGAGTGAGTGAGTGAGTGAGTGAGTGAGTGAGTGAGTGAGTGAGTGAGTGAGTGAGAGTGAGTGAGTGAGTGAGTGAGTGAGTGTGAGTGAGTGAGTGAGTGAGAGTGAGTGAGTGAGTGAGTGAGTGAGTGAGTGAGAGTGAGTGAGTGAGTGAGTGAGTGAGTGAGTGAGTGAGTGAGTGAGTGAGTGTGATTTTGGTGGGTGTTTGGTGAGTGAAGGGGGTCTGAGTGAAGGGGGTCTGAGTGAGTGAGTTTAGTGAGGTTAGATGGGTTTTTGGTGAGTGAGTGAAATCTTTGAGTGAGTGAGTGAGTGATTGAGTGAAAATGGTAATTAATTTTCCAATTTGCATGTAGATACTATAATTAGTGACTTGTGTGAACCGACACATTGATACACAATAAAGGTAATCAATGTTTCCTTGCTTGAGAGGTCATTAAGCTAACCTCACAGATAAAGATATTGTTCAAACAGCCCTAATTCAATCTTGTATTTTCTATTTTTGCAGATTCACTTTGTCCTAATCTTCAATTATAGTCTTTTCTAATCTTTTCTAATCTTTAAATGGTTTACAAAACAGGGTTAGGAAATTACAATGATCATGAACCCTTTCGTAGAAAACCACAATTCACGAATGACATCACATATCTTCAGCTATGATGTTGTTTCTAGTGTGAATGACGTCAACAATGCCACAATGCCATCTGGATAACGTAAACTAGTGTATGTGTGAAGTGATATTTGCACAGCTAGTTATTCCTAACCCTATAGACAATAATTTAATTTATGTCATAAATCTATATAATAAAAAAAATTTTAAAAAATCGTATATATCAGTTCCCCTTTGTCACCTCAATTTATTCCCTACACATGCTGATGCAGCTTAGTTATACGTCCTGACGATTTTCTTCACAATATCATTATTTACATACAAAAACCCTTCATATCAACACTTGGAACAGATGTGCAGACAATCTGCATGACATGAAATAATCAATACTATACACACAAAGACTGATCATTTGGTGTTTTTTTTGGTTTGGTTTGTTGTTTAACGGTGCACTCAGCAATATTCCAGCTATATGACGGCGATCTGTAAAAAATCGAGTCTGGACCAGACAATCCAGTGATTGATATCATGACCATCGATCCACGCAATTTGGATAGATGACATGCATCAACCAAGTCAGCGAGCCTGACCACCCGATCCCGTTAGTCGCCTTTTACAACAAGCATAGTGACCTTTTACGGCAAGCATGGGTTGCTGAAGACCTATTCTATCCCGGAATCTTCATGGGTCCTGCTCATTTGGACGATGCACAACAGTTACATAAGTCTGACTATTATCTAGAGTCTGCCTTGGGAGCGGAAGGTTGGTGGTTTGATCCCCAGCAGTGTCAAAATATGGTACTTGTGACCCTGCCTGGCGCTCAGCATTATGGGAATAAAACAAGGACTGGTGGCTTGGGGACAGTAGTGTGTCTGAGTGGGGTGTTCATGTTAAAAACAAATTGCAGAATGCTATCTTCGTGGGCTGGCACTATAAAACCGGCATTAGTCCGAACGAGTACACAAACATGTGTGCATGCACGTTACTATGGAAGTGCACTACATTAGAATGAGCGTTAAACCACAGCATTAAGCGACATTTCATCTCACCTCACTTAAAACAATGTCATAAACCTGGTTCAGTTTGTTGAATAATTGTTGTCCTAATTCTCCTGTATAAAGACTGTATTAAAATCTTAAGTCTTAACTTTGTTTTCATTATATTGCCCTTACATCCTATGAGACATATGGTACAGTTTAATACAATTTATCAAAGAGGGGAGGGCGTGAGGAGAGGACAGAATGGGGAGAGGATGCGAAGAGAGGAGGGCGTGAGGAGAGAACAGAATGGGGAGAGGATTCGAAGAGGGGAGGGCATGAGGAGAGGACAGATTGGGAGAGGATGCGAAGAGGGGAGGGCGTGAGGAGAGGACAGAATGGGGAGAGGATTCGAAGAGGGGAGGGCATGAGGAGAGGACAGAATGGGGAGAGGACGTGAAGAGGGGAGGGTGAAGAGAGAACAGAATGGGGAGAGGATGCGAAGAGGGGAGGACAGAATGGGGAGAGGATGCGAAGAGGGGAGGGCAGAATGGGGAGAGGACAGAATGGGGAGAGGATGCGAAGAGGGGAGGGCAGAATGGGGAGAGGACAGAATGGGGAGAGGATGCGAAGAGGGGAGGGCAGAATGGGGAGAGGACAGAATGGGGAGAGGATGCGAAGAGGGGAGGACAGAATGGGGAGAGGACAGAATGGGGAGAGGATGCGAAGAGGAGAGGACAGAATGGGGAGAGGACAGAATGGGGAGAGGATGCGAAGAGGGGAGGGCAGAATGGGGAGAGGAAAGTGTGAGGAGAGGAAGGTGTGAGGAGAGGACAGAATGGAGAGAGAATGCGAAGAGGGGAGGACAGAATGGAGAGAGGAGAGTGTGAGGAGGGGAAGGTGTCAGGAGAGGACAGAATAGGAAGTGGAGAGAATGGAAAGGGATAGGAATGGTAAGAAAGTGGGGGAGGGAGTGATTGATGTATGAATTTAATAACAAACAAGGGCAAAAGAGAGCATGGCTCACTAATACCCCCGACCAGCCTAGTGTGTCAGTAGTTTCAAATTAAATAATGGATAGGGTTAGAGTTTGAAAAATTCATAAAAAAATGAAAATTAATCAAATGAATTTTTTACAGTAAAAATATCATTTATACATATCCTGACTCATACATTTTTTTCTTTTGACTGCACCCCTCCATATGACACAGATTATATGTACTACGTTTGAGATGAATCCACTGCATAGTTTAAGAGAAATCGTGCAGACAAAGTTTTCGGACAGACGGAACTTTGGTATAACTATATACCCCTGACCTAAAAGGTCGGGGGTATAATTAGTGACATACATCTTGTCAAAAGAGGCAGGTGTTGTGCTATGTGCTCTAATGTTCCCCAAAAGGTTTTGTTTGTTTGTTATTTAATGCCGGACATAGTGACATTCAAGCTATGTGACGCCTGTAAATAATCAAGTCTGGACCAGACAATCCAATGATGGATATTGTGTGCAATGATCCACTCCATCAGGGTATGATGACACACAAACCAAGTTGCTGAGTCAGACCATCCCATCCATATGGTCACCTCATACGACAAGCAGTCATTCCTGATCTGGCCTAACCCAGATTTCCTACTGGGTGCACAAGCTCGCAATCAACCTAGTTACAAGACACTAACAAGCCATCCGTTCCCCTACATAACTTTGACGAAACTTTAGCTTACCACTTCAACAGGCAGGGCTAAGGTGATGATTATAAAGTAATATATAGGTAGTGAGCAGGCCTAAGCAAAGATCTCAAACTACTAGCTTCAACCGGCAATTATAACCGGCAATTATAAGATAATTATTGTACAGAGATAGACACACGCTGGGCAGCCTTAGCCCAAATTTTGACCCACCAGCAACGGAATGTCTACAGCCTGAAGTGTAAACAGTGAAGTGCAGTTAGGCCAGTCCAAGGGGAAAGCTACCCCACCCCCTCGTCTCAGCCCTCAGCGCCGTGGTGATACCACACACATTGTTAACCCTCCATCACTCAACGCAGCCTTGCAAAATTGTTAGCACTCGCCCTGGGCTGGCCTGGTTACCTTCAATAGCATAGAGGCTCACACCACTCTCCCTACGACTCATATAAAACACATTAGCTGAATTTCATTTCAGCCCACAATGAATGGTCATGTTCTGGGTTGATGCTTTGTGCAGAATGGGAAACAAATTGAGAGTTGGCTGATAAGAAGCACACTAGTTAAAGCACTGAGGACTGGGCTTTGTGGAGGTCAGAATTTAACATAAATGTCCAAATGCTGTGAATATAAGGCTCATAATGAAGAAGCACAATGATATGGGAAGCTTGATCTTATGTTTGCTTGTTTTTTGTTTAACGGTGCACTCAGCAATATTCCAGCTATATGACGGCGGTTTGTAAATAATGGAGTATGGACCAGACAATCCAGTGATTGACATCATGAGCATCGATCCACGCAATTCAACCAAATGCTATGAACATAGGTCTCATAGAGTAGGAGCACACTAGTAAAAACACCGAGGACTCAGCTTTGTAGAAAAATCAGAACATATATGACTGTTCCTATCATACTAGTGCACTGATACAACCATATCGATACGGGAAGCTTGATCTTATGTTTGTTTGTTTCTTTCTTTCTTTGTGTTTAACGCTGCATTTAGCAATATTCCAGCTATATGACTGCAGTTTGTAAATAATGGAATCTGGACCAGACAATCCAGTGATTGACATCATGAGCACTGATATACGCAATTGGGATACGATGACATGAATGAACCAAGTCAGCAAATCTGACCACTCGTTAGTCGCCTTTACAACAAGCATAGTCGCCTTTTAAGGCAAGCATGGGTTGCTGAAGACCTATTCTAACCCTGATCTTGACAGGTCTGATTTTATGTAATATGGTGTCATGGTGTACAAGCCTAATTGATCTCGCCCATCCTCCCAAGTGATACCATCCCCACAAAGGCTGTGGTTCCAATAACCCTGTTAATGTCACTAGCCTTTTTATTACATGAATGAAATTTAGCACAGATCTTAAGCTGAATTTTCTTTATTTTCGAGTACAAGTAAAAACACACTGAGCTTAGTTTGAAATACATGAGATCAGACTGGCAATGGGTGTGGAAAATCAATGCCCGGCTTGCCCAACTCGTTACCTGAGATTGCCAGACAAACACACAAATCAGCTTCTGCTGTATGCGGACAACATTAAACAGGACCTCTACTCAATGTTGATACAATATTTGTAACTACTAAAGAGCTTTGAAAAAGTGTAAACATTGCGAGCAGGACCAATTCCACTTACGGCAGTGTATTGTTTAGTTCCTTGTTATGATTTCAATCACACTTTAGGACATGGTGTCTGACTGGTTGCTCCACGTACCACGCAGCCGATTGTGCAACATATTCTAAGATTTAGAAATTATGGCAGGTTGCACAGTCTGTTCTTTTGGTTATGGCCTAGCCATGGTCAAATTTAATATTTGTGGAGGGAAACGTCATGTAGATACAAAAACTGATTAAAAAAAAAATATCAACAGTAATCTGGACAATTAGACTTTGTCTCTAGGCACACCTCTGGGAACCAAACACTGTAGTTGTTTGACAATCCAAGGATTTAACCACTAGCCAATTACCATTTGGTAGAAGACAGTCATTAAAGTATGTAGGATAAGTAGTACCCTATTCGACGTAATAAGCGCCCATGGCGATATTTGCTAACATATTGGCTAGTGAACAATACCAATCAGCACCCCTTCCAATTGATCAATGTACACAAGACTTATTTATTCGTGTATAATACACACTCCCCTTAATTATGGGGAATTTAATTCTGGAAAAATATATCTGTCGTACATAAACATTTTAGGCTGTCAGCATAAACCACTAAATTTATCTTTCAACTCTGTTTTTTTCACCAAAATAATATTCTAATAAGCAGTCAGGGTGGCCTCTCTGGGATGTGGATTTTCAATTCCTACTGCAGGACCCGGTTTTTCGCGTGCGTGGGCAAAGTCACTGAAGCGCGTGTAAAAGGACTTTGAATGTCCTGTGTATTGGTGTCACTTCATCGTTAGCGCTTGGTTGATTCCCGGCCTTCATTACCACCAGGAGGCTCGTTTAGGTGTCTGCGGCCTGTGCGGTCAGCGGGTGAATGTGGATACATGGAAAGACGTGTGTGTACTTGAATGTGTGTGATTTAAAATTAACTTGTTGCACTATCAGGATTGTTTGAAAATTATTACGTGAACTTCACGAGTTTAGTGGTTTATCTATTCATCATAGCACACAATGAATGGTCTACGATTCAATACGACATTCAGTAGATGTTGAGAGTTCACACAAGTGTGTGGGTATTTCCTATATCAATTACCAGTATTTTCTTGAGTATAGTGTGCAACCCCCTCTAGCGGATTCACTATTTTAGGGGGAAAAATCGAATGTCAAGTGCAGAAATAAATTACACTGTAGATCTACCCCTTCAGCGAATTCCGGTAAACGAACGGGTGATGAGAAACTTGGTCAGTACAAATTCAAAATTTGAGATAAAAAATCACCAGACAAATTTATTTACCGTTTTTAAATTGTATTTTTTGTTCTGCCAGGCATTGTTTTACATCCAGGGATTAAGATTACCTTGTGTATTTTCTCGTAAACTAAGCCGGACACAGCTATCAGCTGTACACACGTTTTCTTGGAATCTACCGGTGATACGGTCAAGACACACCCAATGATATATAACTTTACAGTATTTTAATGCAAGGATCGGCAAAAATTGTATCTGAAACTATTTTTTATCAGTAATAATATATCCCAATATCTTGTTAATTTAGTTGCAGCTTTTACTAAACATATTTTAAATAATAATAACCCTAAGCGAAGCAGCTGATCGCTATTGCCGGGTAATAATTTTTCACATGGAACCAGTCTGACCAGTCACCGTCAAGGCTCTCGCGCACGTGATCGCGAGAACTACGTGTTGACATAGAATCGTCAAACTATAACAAATATGACTTTTAACGAGTCAGAGTACGGCATTTATGATATATGTATCCATTCTCGGTCAATTAAAGTTCGTTTCAAGGCGTCAATAGCGGTAATCTGACCGTGGTCGCTGTTAATAAAAGGTGAGTTGCGCGATCTTCCGCTCCCTTCGCCGAAATTAATTAAAACAATATTTAAAGGAATTTTGAATAGAATTAATGAAATAAGTTACATACATAAGTCCAGATATATAAAAAAACCAACACTTTTTATAGCCAGACAGTGTAATTACATTATTAATTTGCGTACTTTAGTATGGAATTGTTGACATGGTATTTCCGGTGTTACGTGCCCACGGCAATATCTTTCCATGGAGGGAAAAAAATCATCAAAAGTCATTATTTCGTGTATATTGCGCACCCTCTTCTACACAGCTATGTTTTTTGGACAAATATTGCGCACTATACTCAAGAAAATACGGTAGCAGCTGATTAGTTATTTCATCCACGTCATGGAACAGTTAAGGCATATCGTTTTGATCGTTTATTTGAGGATGTTAGAAATAAAAGTCAACGGAAGAAATCCGTACGCCTGTTGTCTTGTTTCTTTGCTTTATGAAATATTTAGTCCCACCAAATATATATGTTCATTCTGAAATCGTGTTCAGATGTCATCAACAGCTCCATTTATTAGTGAACACGAACAATAATAATTATGGGATACATCAGCATCACAAAGAGCACCACGTGTTTCAGGCGGGTGTTTGTTGCAAGTTCAATTGCGCGTGTTATGGCAACAATATGTTGAATAAGCTATAATTTACACTATAGCAATTGCAAGAATAATAACATTAAGTATAAATATAAATGGGGAAGAAAACATGATCTTATTCAATGACAAGACAGATGGTTTACGTACTTGTCCGTTGTCGACAGGTCGGAATTCGCTTTATGCAAATATTTTTACCCGGGCATAAATTCCATTGGCTAACTTGGACAGTATGTTTTTCTACACACAATGTTGCCTGTGATATTCAGTGCACGCGCGTTTACATGTATGTTTCATCGTTTCTACCGTTATTTATTATAAACGAAATTAGGTTGTTTTAACGTTCGTGATCGAAAATCGGACAACTACACGATCGATAACGATTCAAACTCGTAATAAAAAAGGAAATAATCATATTGTTATGTTACAATGTTAGCGGAATACGTTTTCAAAGACTACTGATACGGACTGTATGTCTGACTTAAAATACTTTATAAGGCATAGTTGGGAATGCAAGTCGGCAATTTGAAACTAAAGTACTCATGGAAATGGAAAAAAACTGTTTTGCTGGATTAAATAATCGACACAAAGCATTACGTAGATGTAAATACGAAATAACAAAACAACTGGAAAAGTACTAGTCTTGATTTGCTAGTTTTATCTCAGTGCTCAATACAAAATGTACTTTACAGGAGGTAATTGTAGGCACTTTCAACATTCAAAAATAAAACTACTGACAAATCACTAACCACTGACAAATCACATGCACGTGGGTTTCAAGCACCTGTTTTTACCTGTCGTCAAGGTGTCATAGGTCATGGACATTCACCTTGATCTTCAAACACCTGGTTATGCTCAGTTTCACAACAGTCTACGTGTAAAAAGATATAAAAACCTTTGATACGCTGTATTTGTGCCAAAGCCCAATTAGTACTAATTGAGTTGTTTGAATATTTATATATTTTGTATATTAACTGCATTTATTTAAAATCTGAGATCGAAAAAACCAGGGTTTTTTTTCATTTCCGTGAGTACTTTAGTGCCGCAAATGCTTAGAAAGCTGCTTTCAATTCATAGTGGCTTGTGTCGACTTCCTGTTAGTAATTTGATTGGTCGGTCAAACTTCGCGGAAGGTCGTTCTGACGTGACCTGTAAAGTACACAGCGGTTGCGAGATTTTGTATATGAGTTTAATAAGATTGAGGTAATCGAGGCATGTGATTAATCCTGTTTTGTTTATTGAAAGCAGTAGTTGTTTATTGTTAAGCAAGTTTATCTCTGCAGCCGTTGAAATATGCAGCTACTCGCCGACTCGTCTCGCATCAAAACACGTGTCTGTGTACTCGCGGGCAGATGACCACGGAGTACGTTGATCACCGTGTCGGATTAACGAGACTAATTAATAAGTGATTTCAGTGGTTCGTTGCAAATTCGGTGTGTCGATGTCGGGAGTGCGAGGCTGTCGGATTTACGGGTCTAAATAGCGATGAAGTATATTGTGGATGTATATTGCTGCACGGTCGATTGTCAAACCATTAAAACTATTCCATGGTTCACACTGCCATACAGCCAATTCAAGGAATTCGAGACACGTACGTCTGTTAAAAGTTGATATAAGTACCTTAATGCATGTCCAAGATACTAACCCTTACTTGTTGACAAAGAAACTCGTAAGGTGTGTCATTGTCAAGTACAGCCTGACGCGTTATTGTTGTGACTGTTAATTTGACGCATTCATAATTACTGGATGAACGTTTAGGAGTATTTCAGACCTTTATTGATATCTCCCTGTATTTGTACATGTTTATGTACATAAAACATTAAATCAACTGAAACATGTATTATGTATTATATTAAAATAGCATAATATTTTTAGATCATAATTTGTTTTAAAATATTTTAGCCCGTTATCAATTCCATATGTTATTGGGCAATTATTGGTATATTATTAATGTTAAATGTGTTCATATACAATCATATAGCAAATATTTCGATATTGACATCAATACATTAATTTTCGCTTCGCTTCTATTCTCTTGCATTTTCACAATTCTTCGCCAGTGGCTGGAAGTATGAACGATCGAGCGAATTCCGATTAAAAAAATCTTTGTATTCTCGCAAAACGCCGCGCCTGTGATGTCCATACATAGTACTTTGGCTAATTCGTGGTGTCATCAACTATCATACCACGGGAAAGAAATCGAAGAGGCGACGATATATTTTAACGTGGAGGGGTAAGTTCATTTTGGGAGTAGTCACGTGCTGTATTGCGTCATCCCAGTTGACTGCGGGGTGATCACTGGCTCCCATAAATTTGATGCTGCTTCCCATTTGATTACGCGTATTTGGTACAGGGATTACCTAATACAATTAATGTCCAAAAAACAATGAACACCTGTTATTTTTATTTGTTTAAAACACACGACGTAGGTTTTCCGTATCTGGACCCAATTATGATCCGACTTCCATCTTCATCAATTTAACACATCAATCTGTGCTGTGACTAGTTTTAAACATCAATCGTGTCGCGTGTGTAAGAGTTAAAACTAATCTGAAACAACATTAAAAGTGAGAAGAAGTTAGTGCTGAAATCATACTGGGTATATAAAATTCCAGTTCCCATTTTTTTCTGTACCATTTCATCATGGCATCAGTGAAAAGCAGACGACAAGCATTGCGGAGAAGTTAGCGTTGATCAAGAGAGAAAGAGATTCACAGGCTAAAGACAGAAGACATCAGAAGACAGAGACATGAGGCAGGAAAAGACGGCGTACGTGAGTGAGTGAGTTTGGTTTTACGCCGCTTTTAGCAATATTCCAGCAATATCACGGCGGGGGACACCAGAAATGGGCTTCACACATTGTACCCACGTCGGGATTCGAATCCGGGTCTTCGGCGTGACGAGCGAACGCTTTAACCACTAGGCTACCCGACCGCCCCAAGACGGCGTACGACCAGACACTGGACAATGCACTGTTTGCGCGGTTTACGCTATCCCGACATGACGGGACACCCATCTCTGGCGAAGTAATGAAATTTCAAGCCCAAAAGATTATTTCATTCATGTATATCTTACCATATTTGCATTCAAATGGGCCCAACAGTCAAAGTAGTTAACAATAACGGAACATCAAAACTTCTACAAAAGATCGATCTAACTCGAACAAAAATAAAATCATACATTGTATTTATTCTCACAAACACCGGCAATTCTTCTGTCGAAACCATGCATGCGCATTTACGTACATACGTCATCAAGTGTGCATATACAGTACATGTATTGGACTCCTCTTTAGTTCAACTATCACCTGACCTACATTCCATTGGCCCTGAGACCCGCGTTATCGGGGGGGGACTGTATAACTGCTAATCACAGTGGATAATTAAATATACAGAGTTTCCTGTATATGGCAGATGTGTATGCCGATTGAGGAATTTGCATTATTTCTAGAAGTACTGTATGCATATGAAATATATATTAGAAAATCACCGTGGGCATGTGGACTGTAAATATCAAATGCCCCACAGCATATTAACAACATCAAATAACAATCTTATGTTATCCCATACGCATGTAAGCATTATGAAATCGACGCTAAAACAAGGAAATAATTCTGTTTCACCCAAGGTGATGTGTTTAAGAACATTGGTTTTGTATGAAATAAGACACCCCGCAACATGTAATAATAGGTTAATCATATTTTATTCATCTGAGATTTGTAAACAGGCCAAACTGGCTTATGTAAATAATGCTCCCTCCAACACAACATATATTAAATACCGCATTCAGCAATATTCCAGCTATATGACGGCGGTCTGTAATTAATCTAGTCTGGACCAGACAGTCCTGTGATTGACATATTGAGCATCAATCCACGCAATTGGGATTGATGACATGCATCAACCAAGTCAGGGTCGCTGACTTTGTTGATGCATGTCATCGTTTGTTTGTTCGTTGTTTATCGCCGCACCCAGCAATATTCTAGCTATATGACGGCGGTCTGTAAAATAATCGAGTCTGGACCAGACAACCCAGCGATTAATATCATGAGCAACGATCCACGCAATTGGGATCGATGACATGCATCAACCAAGTCAGCGAGCCTGGACACCCGATCCCGTTGGTCGCCTTTTACAAGCATGGTCACCTTTTACGGCAAGCATGGGCTGCTGGCATGTCATCGTATCTCAATTGCTTGAATCCACATGCACATCAATTCCAACACATTTCTCCTGGGTTTTTTATATCTTTTTTCGCCACGGAAGTAATCAAGGTAATCGCCGTTTCACTTCGACTTACCCGATTTCATAATGTTTTTATGCAGTAACTAAACTGAGCAAAAACTCCGTGAAACTATTTTTACCACAAGTTCGTTAAATTGTCGCTGTCTCGGCGCCTTATAACAGAGGCCCGCAAGCGCTTAGCACCACTGGTAATGCAAATATGATTCGCCAGGCATATGTCTTTTACCCTTTTCAACTGGTGTTCCCTTAAAGAACCACCAGTTGAAAGGGTAATAGACATATGCGCAACACGTTGGTATTTAATGCTTGCTAATCGTATATTTAAGCTTCATTTATCCAATGAGGACAGTCGGGATTTTATTATCGATTTCAATTGTGTGGCGGCAGATTCATATATAATATAACCCCAGATCCATATTGGTAATGCTTTACGCATGGTAATCAACCGCGTTATCGTGGTTCTAAATATTTTAATCTGCTGTCACAATTATTTTGATTGCTATTAAAATTCCACATGCCCCCAAATCCCAACACATTTTTCCTGCTTTTGATCTTTTTTCACCACCGCGTTACGCATGGAGATTGGCGAAAATAGTCGAAAACAACCGTGTTCATTTGTGTACATGGTGTAAGCATTTGCATAATACACTGGCGATACGGAACATTGAGGTGAACATCGCCATCACACACACATATATGCTGTCACAATTAAAATTGCTAATACAATACCACATGTCCCCCCATTTCCAACATATTTCTCCTGCTTTTTATCTTTTCTGAAAATGAAAGCCATTTATTCTTGTAATCGCCGTTTTTGACGACTGTTGTTGTCTATTCATATGTATAATAAAACCACACATACATATTTGTCAGGCGATACCCTTGGAAACCATCATGGTTATCATGGTTTAAAATATTGAAATCTGCTGTCACAATTCCAACACATTTCTCCTGCGTTTTAAATATTTTTCGCCACCGCGTTACGCATGGAAGGTGGCGAAAATAGTTAAAAACAACTGCGTTATAGCGTTCCGTAAGCATTTGCGATTCTAATGTTATCAAATTCGTAGATTCAAGGAAATGCCATAAATCCCTGTATAACCATGATAACAACTTCCGATAAGTTTATTATTACATAAACAGAACCACCTGCCCGACATGCTCATTACAGAACATTTCAATACATACACAGCACACAGATCACTTTTACGTTGTCCCATGACCTCATTGTAGACATGATAGAGCTACTGGTTACCGACCAGTTATCGCCAGTTTTTTTTTTCATTTCTGTCACTCCGTGATTTCAGTTCGTGAAAAATGATTTAGTTGATCTCTGTTATAACGTGTATAACTTTCCCGTCGTCTTGACAGCACGTGCCACGTGATCACGCATATACGCTTCAGTTATACAAATGACATTACAAATTTGTCGTCTGCAAACCAATATTCCCCACATTCGATCTCTACATGCTATCATATGTACTATGGATTTCGATATATACACATGCTACGTACAGCTCAAATAGGTTTCAGAATTGTATTTTGAGAAAGAAATGACTGACCGATAGAAAGCAATGCCAGAACGGAAGTGCGTCATTGTGTTTTGTTTTTTATTTTCGAGTGAATAAGTCGCGATGGCCCACATGTCTTTGATAAAGCTGTATTCGGGCTTGGCGATTATTGTGGGTTTTTAAAAAAAAATATTTCCTCACAAGTGTTTTGTCATTTTCGGATAAATCTTTCTCTCTTCCAATGAAAACGAGCAAAATTAAAATGATATCCCGTGCGACAACGGGGAGTTGGCGATAATTTATAGCCAGTAGCAATACAGTCTAAATAGTTTTGGTAAATAATTTGTTTACGAAATGTTGTGTCACATGATATGCAAATTAGGTGTAATGCCACGTCACCACTGCGCCGGAAATTAGCTTTTTGTCCGTCATCCTTTTGCCGGATCATGGTTGGTCAGATTACAACAATGGGTACCGTTTTTCAGATGGAAATCGCGCGGGTGTTAAAAATATTGAACTTCGTGGACATATCGTGCTTGGTTACCACATGTGACAAAGATTTCTCATGTATATATTCTGGCATTAAACAACGTGTCTGTGCCGATAACTCAAGGTGACAAATGCCGACTGACATGACTAACATCCCACGAACGTCTTTCGCATGCTCGAATTATTCCGTACCGTTTCGCCACATAATAAAGTAGCGGAAGGGAACATTGAGGTGAGTATCGACATCACACACACATATATATGCTTTCACCAGTTCACAATTAAAATCGCTAATAAAATAACACATGTTCCCCCAATTTCCAACATATTTCTCCTGCTTTCGATCTTTTCTGAAAATGTATATTCTTGGGGAATGTAATTTTCGATTCAATTGTGTGGCGGCAGATTTATATATAATAAAATCCCACATACATGTTTGTCAGGCGATATCCACGGAAACCAACCGCGTTATCTTGTTTTAATATATTGAAATTTGCTGTCTCAATTCCGACACATTTCTCCTTTTTTTTCGCCACTGCGTTACAGTGTTCCGTAAGCATTTGCGATTCTCATGTTATCAAAATTGTCATACATAATTCATGGATTCAAGAAAATGCCATAATTCCCTGTATAAACAACTAAAAATTCTCGTGCAAAATTCGTGGGTTCGAGGAAATGCTGGCTTTGATTTTTTAATGAGGTGCCATAAATCACTGTATAAACAACTTGGTGACACTGACAAGTTTATTACATAAACAGAACACCTGCCCGACATTCTCATTACATAACATTTCCTGTGTGTTACAGCAAAGATCACGATTGTATTTGTAGGAATTACCATAATTAATTCACATGGTGTAACTTGCGTTGACAATACGATGAGACCTGACATTAGGCACATGTAGTCAGCTGATCCGGTCGAAGAACTCTCAAGTGGTCTGCACATCCGGTTAAGGAGCTCTCAAAATGTGACGAAAAGTCTTTTCTTGGATACCTAAGACAGTCAAAGCTCTTGAGAATTTCCTTATTCTCTCTCCAATGTCTTTTTGGTTGAAGGCAACATTGTATTACGCTTAATAATGACGATGTACTTATAGGTGTATATTTTATTGGCGCTTCTTCTTCTTGGCAGCTGATGGTAAATAAGCCGCACTCGGTTATCTCCCTTGAACGCACGCGAACGGCTTGCCCACCAATTCCAACACATTTCTCCTGCTTTTGATATTTTTTCGCCACCGCGTTACGCATGGAAGTTGGGGAAAAACATCGCGTTACGGTGCGTTATAGTATTCCTTGTGCATTTGTGATTCTAATGATATAAGTTTTATTACAAAATTCATCACATGAAGTTTGCAGTTGCCAATTGAAAATACCCTACTGTTTTGCATCATTTTTTTTAACATTTTCCCTTTCTAAGTCAAGATTACTGTTAATTTTTTTTTCAAAAGTACACTAATACAAACATTATGAATGTATGTTACTATTTGTGTCTTTCTTCATGCAAATTAATACTCTTTTGATACGAAAAAGGGGGAAAAAATGTAAAAACAGGCCAAACTGAATTTCTACACAGAGTTATGGGAATTGAATTGCCGCACGGGGAAGAGGCCACCCTAACTGATAAGAGCCCCCTATTCCTAATTTTGACAGCGCCCTGGGCGCTTATTACGTCGAATACAGTATTCACTTAAGGATCAGAGCTCAATACCACAATGAAATCTTAGCACAATGACTCCATATACGATAGTCTTAGAGATGAAATTGCGTTGGGAATAGGGACCAGTCATATATGGGGGTGAGTGAGATACAATTATTATATGTACAAAATAAGATGTCACTTCACAAATAGACGTCATTAGCTTTAACTTTTTCTCAATTAACTTGCCAGATTTGCTCATGGCCCTCTTAAAATATTTCAGAGTAGAAAATCACACAATATTAATATTTTAACCATAGAATACCCCTCGCCAAACTGTGTATTCATTTTCACTCCTCTCCCCCTGAACACATAACCTGGGTGGGGCTGGGGGTCACAAGACCCTTGGCCGGTGGCCAACAGAAACAGCACAAGCCTCTGGATTTATAGAAGATTGCAAACAAAGACTCCTGGCAAGCAAATTTGGAAATATATGTTATTTTGTGCAAAATTGTTTTGTTTTTAAGATCCTGTTTTGTAAAATCAAAGGTCTTTTAACTTAGAAAATTAACATTACCGTATTTGACGTAATAAGCTCCCAGGGCGCTCTCAAAATTAGAAACAGGGGGCTCTTATTAGATCATAAATTTAGTGTGGAGGAAAAACAGAATTGAAAGATCGTAAATTTTGTGGTTTATGCTGACAGCCTGAAATGATACAAAAGAAAAGTCTGTGCGTATTATACACGACAGATATATTTTTCCAGAATTTAATTGCCCATAATTAAGGGTGCATATAACACACGAGTGCGTATTATACACGAATAAATTAGTTTTGTGTACATTGATCAATCGAAAGGAATTGGGATTGTTCACTAGCCAATATATTAGCAAACATCGCTGTGGGTGCTTATTCGGGCAGGGTGCTTATTACGTCGAATATGGTATATTCAATAACATAAAACCAAGCCTTTAAAGCCTCTTCCTCTCTACTGGTCCCATCAGTGAAACGCAAGTCGACCCAACCAAGCCATCTATATAACAATACTACAACACTCAGGAACGTTTTAATTCCAATTTGGAAAGTTTCACTTACATTCGCTGCAGACCTATGGTCAAATACAGGCCTCTCAGCAGGTCTAGATTAATTCTTAAGCGTATTTTCTAAAGTTGGGTCAGTTTGACAACCTTCATCCACACACACTTTTATGTAAGAGTTAAATAGATATGCTAATTAATATTCATGTCTAGCATTCCACTGATAAACAAACACAGCCAGGAAGAACATTTGATGCATTCAAATGACCCGGTTGGCTTGTGTGTTATCAAAGCCATCTCTAACCAACACTAGCTAACCCCACAAGGCTGTAAATATATATTAATCTGCCTCTGCAGATTTACAAGCCGAAGAACATGTTAGGCTACCAACAAAAATATTAAATTTTATGCGCCACGCGATTCTTTAAACAGTAGTCAATCTGCCATGTGTGAGCCAGCTAGTGGCAATTTGCATCTTTGACCTGTGTCAAATACTTTAGTGACACCCCCCCCCTCCCAATAGTTGTCAGGTCCCTTTGAAACCAATAGCAGGTCCTATCAACTACACATCATATCCTGACAGTACACAGGAGGGTCCAGATGGGTGTTGCTGTCTAGTGTAAAAGGACTCTAAAACACTCTCCCAAGCACGTGTAAAAAGTACTGCTAACAGCTTCAGTAGCAGAGCGATAAGTGATGTCATTTGATTGTGATGTCATGGTAACCAATGATGTCACAATGGTCTCTAAGCATTGTGATGCAATTTCATTGCAGCATTATCTACAATTTAGGGAGCCAGATTTGGATGATAAAACACAATTTCAATTGGGAGAAAAAAGCAGTTTTAAGAAGAATAAGAAAAAATATTGCCATGTTCATCCATTTACGACTTAGTACTAGCCTGCTAGCCCGGTCCAGTGTTCTGTATCCTAAGGGCTAGTAGAATTTCAAACATTTTGAGGGTACTGTTAGATATTAGTAACCAGAACTCGCGGTAGTAGACATTCTTGGTTAATTCCCATCACTGACCAAATAAGATTTCAAAATCCATTAAATGATTGGTGTTGATATTTCAATCAAAGTAATATTGTTATTGTTTATTGACTAAAGGTCATACATAAATCTTACAGCCTAATGATTAGCCTCTCATACAGTCACTGAAAACTAAAATATACTAAAACTCACAAGCACGTTTACACTACTTTGGAAAATTTAGATTTCACCAGAATATGAAGGGAATTTTTGAACTCTTTATATGATAAACTGAAAGACCAAAAACCAAAAGTTCTCAAAAAAAAAATTTTTTCTGAGACTAAATGTTAGATCCTACTGACTGATGCCCACCCCATCAAGACCCTCACACAGTATTTGGTGTGGGTGTGTTATACAAGATTTCTATGACACATATCCTGGTTAAAACCTAAATCATGCGAAACGTTTAAGAATGTAAGTGAGGGTTGTCACTCAAAGCACAAAGCTCCAACTATATAAACCTGAGCTAACAGGAAGCTAGCTCATAATACATTCTGCTGGCCGTTTCCTGGTCAATACTGGCCCATATCATGCATATGTAATAGTGTGGTGCTTAGAATGGTGCAGAAAGATGCATTTATAAAAAGATAAAATGATTTGATAAAAGACACAAAAAATTATGCAACATTCGATAATAAACAGGTGGTCAAAACATTTTAGTACTGATGCATACTGTGCAATGATTACAGTTGAAAGTTTCCCTTCAATATGAGCAACACTTGAAAGTGTAAATGCAGGTGTGAAGAAACATCACGCCCACTCACCCAACCCGGTACTTTAAACAGTCACCCAAGTAGATTCTTGTATTTTAGTTGTCAGTTGACAAGTTGTAATATTTTTAGAAAACATAAATGTACACACTTATATTTATTTCACACAATACATCATGATCCCTTCACCCTGTTGCTGAGCAACCTCTTAAGGAACTTGGTGAGTGAGTGAGTGAGTGAGTGAGTGAGTGAGTGAGTTGGGTTTTAATGCCACTTTTAACAGTATTCCAGTTATATCGCGGCACATCAGCTTAATGTGGGAGGAAAGCCCGAAGTGATGCAGGTCTCAGACATTTACCACTTCGGTGAAACCCAAGAGCATGGGTATGGTGCTGACAAACCTAGAAACATAATCGAGGCAAACCGGGGTTCGAACCCACAATCATAGGCTTCTGGCAAGCCCAAGGGATGCAACTCTGCACAGCGAATCACGACGCCTTAGACGACTGGGCCACCCGTGACCCCTAAGCAAGTCGGTGATCAGGTACATGGGACTTAAAGTATTTATCAGTGAAATTCAAGATGCGCAGTTTGTTGAAGGACTTACGGCTTTGTGAGAAACAAAGCATCTGGTATCTCCTACACGTGGACACAAAGAAGAAATTACCTACCTCAAACCAACACTAAATATACTGTGCCCCATTTCGGACCAGAAGCCCTGAACGAGAAGTTTCCACGATTTTACATGACGCAGAAATGTGCATCCAGTATGCACAAATTTATAGAATGGATGCAGAAAAATTAAATTGCATCCTGAACAATGCACAATAATATTCATTGTACCAAATTCTTGAGAAGACATATAATGGTCCTATAATTACTTAATTATCAAAACTTACACTACACTACACCATTTCATTACAATACCACCCGTGAAGATCCGGGTTGAGAATAGGTCTTCAGCAACCCATTCTTGCCATTAAAGACGACCAGCTTGTCGCAAGAGGCGACTAACAGGATCAAGTGGTCAGGCTCACCGACTTGGTTGAAGCATGTCATCGTATCCTAATTGCTTAGATCAATGCTCAAGTCATTAACTGGATTGTCTGGTCCAGATTTGATTATTTACAGACTGCCTTCACATTGGTGAAATATTGCTGAGATCAGCGTTAAACAAACAAACAAACAAATCATTCCAAACAGAACCCTCAATGTCCTGTGAGGACCCTTGGAATCAATATTGGGGGTCCCCTGGAACCCCAGTATTGATGGTCATGGTAAAACCCTGAGTTTCATATGTGTGGATGTATTTCTACAGCTCCTTTCTCAGGTTCTGTATCATGAAACAAAAAGCAATGACCAATTTGAATGTATCCAACTATCACTTGCCCTAACCAGTGTTTGAAATTAAGCATGAAAGTCAAGGTAAAATTTTCTTCAAAGCCCTGATGGAAAAGGTTAAATATTCAGGAGATCATTAGATTCAAATACACTAAAGCAGCAAACCTCAAGGGCCCCAGGATCCTCCTTAATTTCGAACACTGCTAACCCTTAACAAGTGTCATCAGATGACATATCCCAATTCAAAAAAGGAATTTGTCTACTTATACCCCACTTTTGACTCATCGCCCTTGGATACCTTCGTTCAACATGTCCTTGATAAGAGGTGAGGTGAAATTGGGTTTAACGTCACCTTCAAGATTTTTGCACTTATATAGCGATGTGCATGTGTGGCTTCTTGTACTAGTCTGGACTGATGCCGATTTATAGTGGTAGCACACTGAGATACTATGTCACAGTTTTACATGAATACCCCATTCAGACACAGTATACTGACTCCGTGCCGACCAGTCCTTTTTTAAGCTCCTTAATGCTGAGCGCCAGACAGGGTAACAACAAGTACCATCTTTGAACGTCTTTTGGTATGACATGGCTGGGGATCGAACCCCGGACCTTCCACTCTGCCGGCGAATGCTCTACCACTAGACCACAAAAGCGGTCGTCCTTGATTAAGCGACGTGGGCAAATATAGCAGCATGACCCAGCTAAAGGACACCATACACATTATTGTGACAGGCAATGAAATGGTTATCGAAAGGACTAAACAATAGTAATTTAATTATGATTTTCTCCTAAAGTACCTGTCATGCAAATCCTAAAGGGGTATCAAAGCTTACATAACTGTCTCACAGAGATCAGATCAGACCAATGACGTCACAATGGCCTGCAAAGCATTGTGATGCAATTTCATGTGGGAGGAAAGCCCGAAGTGATGCAGGTCTCAGACGTTTACCACTTCGGTGAAACCCACAAGCACAGTATGGTGCTGACAAACCTAGAATCATAATCGGGCGAACCGGGATTCGAACCCACAATCATAGGTTTCTGGCGTGCCCAAGGGACGCAACTCTGCACAGCGAATCGCGGCACCTTAGACGACTGGGCCACCCATGCCCCCAGCTGTAAAGAGGATAGAGCTTAGAGGTGGAAGAGGTGGGATAGGGGTATTACATTAATTGATATTCATATATTCTGCAACTTCCATGGGAGTATATCATACAGCTAGAGTCGGTAACTTCAGAAACCTAGGACCATCATTTATTTCACACAGAATCTACTCCACAAGTCAAGGTGAGCTTTAAAATACAGCCATGACCAGGCATATATCGTACCAATAAATTACGAGCGTTTATCATATACATGTATTAAAGGGGAAATTATTTAATTTCAAATTGTATAAATGCTACAAATGACATTTCAAATCAACAATAATAAGCCAGGATTTTCAAACTGACATTTCATCCTTGCATAATGCGTACTTATTCATAAACTGACATTTCAAATTATTAGATAAGTGCTGCATCAAATGGCCAATCCCAGCTGCTGGTAAATGTGTCTACAGCCAACCCAGACCAATCACCTGTTGAAATCATAGCTGAGAATAATGCAATATTGATTCGACTTCTCTCATCTTTAATCCCTGGGATGGCAAAATCAAGGCAGATATACCTCTCTCTGCATCACCCTGTGCAATAATCCACTCAATAACTATGAAAGAATCTTAGTTTCATTTTTAACCCATCCTCACATTAAAAAACAAACCTTACTTGTTTCACCGTTATTTTGCCTTTTACTTCCATGGAACCTGTTTCAGTTGACAATCCAGACTGGTATCCTCTGGTGTTGACATATATCTAATAAATAATTACATTTGGTCCTGACATAGCCAAGAATTTACTTATTTCTAAGATGTTATATAACATTCTTAAAACTTTTTGATAAAAGTTCCCAAAACTTTGTATAGGTATGTCAATGGCTACAATCGGGGCCATATACCAGTTATATGTTACACCATATTACATCGCAATACCTGATAACAATCACGCATTTCAAAGTTACTAACGCCAAATTATCCTTACAAAATCCATAAAACAAACATGCAGCAATACACAAGGTGCATAAAACTCATAATCCCGCAATCATGATAACAAACAATAACTTGTACAAATGTTACAAACTGATGAATGACATATCATATCATGCCAGTCAATTTCAATTTCCTGTTTTATTGTCTGAATAGGCCAGGAAGGATCTCGCCACATCAAATTTACCTACTGCACAGCTCATATCGGACTAAATATGAATTAAATTATTCAGATTACTAAACTAAAATGAAATGTTCATGAAGCCACCTGTTTCTTGCTCTTGAATTAAACATCAAAACATCTCTATCATAATCATGTGTTGTATATTGAAAAAGAAATCTCGTTCTAATATCAGAACTTCATTATAATTTGAATCAAAAACGAACAAATTGTACAATACATGGGGTATATCTTGCTGTTAATATGTACAAAAGCTGTGGCCTAAAATTGAAAGATTGATTGGTATAATTTGAATACTTATGGGTATAAATATAGAATACTAAACAAGCTCCCGTGCAATACCAATTTTATGAAACGAGTGAATAGTTCTGGTATCTGACGAGCGAAAGCGAGTCAGATACCATAACTATTCACAAGTTTCATAAAATTGGTTTTACACGGGAGCGAGTTTAGTATTTTATTTATTACTGGCCATTTATAACGTTTATAGAATTATACTGTTGAGTGTGAATAGGCTGACACCTACACGATCCACGGCATAATCCAACTGAGTTTAACACAGTACTACTTCAAATACGTCAAAAGTTGAAACGTATGAATTTAATACCATCCAACGGTTCACCTTTAGAATTCAGGCGTCCGTTCCACAAAATTATCGTAGCGTTAAGGTTATCGCAACTTATATACTTTAACTTAGACCAACGACTGTCGTCGCGCTACCGTACGATCGCCTTGTGGAACGGGGCCTTGCACCTCAAAGTTTACAATCACGTCACAATGCCCGATGACGTAATTTGTGGAATTTTGTTGCAAGATCCTTCGGCGAAACAAGGCCATGTGACGTCAACCTAGCAACAAGGTTGCTGGGGACATCAAGCGTGCATAAGCTCCTCTCAGTGATCTATCAACTCCACACGCAATGTCGTTGAATAAGCCAAGGGATGTTGAGAGCTTTCAATATTTGTTCGTGAAACGTGCTCCCAGAGTACATAAGCACGCGTTTTGGTATTACACAATGTGTAATACAGCTGTATGTGTATTAAACGGGTGATCTCTTCACGGGCAAGTAATAAAGACTTATAATCAACCGTGAACATGATGGCAGTGGGAATATCAGACATTCATCCTAAGCAATTGGCCCTTTGTAGGGATTCCACAGCAGAGTTAGCCCATTTGCAAACATGCCTGTCATAAGAGGCGACTTAAATTGATCGGGTGGTCAGGTTCGGTCACTTAGTTGTGTCCATGGTGTTCATTATGTTGGCTTCATTATTTACGGCTTCTGTCATAATCCTGCTGCTGTATTCCTGACTGTGACGCAATACAACATTCACTCACTGTTCGGGGCAAGTAGTAAAATTTTCTTACTTTTGGTCATTTGCCAATATTATTCAAACAAATGCAAAACAAACAGTCACTGTCCTCATGATGGCCTGACTTCCATATTGTCTGGGGACCACATCGCTAAAAGATGGAAAATCATAAGTTTCCTAGAGAACAATGACCCAAACCTCTCGGCAATCTGAAGGACTGTGCCATATTAGAAATCAGATCTACAAGACCCAAGTGCCGGAAGAGCTTTTGTCTGGTTGTCGAGACTTAATTCATGTCTTCTAATTGTTCACACAGGGCTTCCAAGTCGAGCGTCACACATGAGGAGTTGTGGTTCGAACACTAGTAATCTGTCTAAACCAGCCTTGCTACATGACATACTTCAAACAGACATACAGCCATTTATAGTGCATACACTCCTATTCTTACTGTGCTTGTTTTAACAGTTTAGCAGCCACACAGGCGGAGAACTTAGCAATGATGGTCTATATTTGCCATGACTTCTACCATATACCTGTCATTTCATAGCACATGGCATGTTTACAGAAGAAAAATGCAAATGTTTGCAACCATCAGTCATCACTTTTTGCCATAAATACAGCTGGCAAACAGTCTAGAACAGTAAGGCAAACAGTCGAGTCTACATCGGTGTAAGAGCCTTACTTGACAAGGCCAAGGTGAGCTGACGTGATGGTAGCCTTGGTGATAACTTGCCTTCAAGAGACTTTATTTCACAATTCCAGTTTTTATAAGTTCCAACTTGTGCGTGGTTGTAGGGACACAGTCATTGGGATAAGTCTGAAGGAGACACTAATATCCTGTCACACATACTGCTAGAAGAGTCAAGGTCATGGCCAGCGAAATAATTACATCCACGAGTCATGTCAGGGAGAGATAAATCTTGAATTAAGGACTATTTTGAATTTCAATTTACATAAACATGCTTCATATATCTACATAAACATTCATAAGACATTTTCACATTTTGCTTTATATATTTAATGTTCAATTGTGCAGTCAAATGTTGAGCGACAATGGTATGATCAAAAACACAAATTCATACAATATGACACAGGATTTAACATTGTAATCTGGGAATAAAAACATCTGAGTTTCTACAAATATGCAAATATTACTTTATCCAATGTACTTTCCACGTTTGTTTTCAGTAAAATTCCTTTATTGTTAAATCCCCTCTCTCCTCCCTTCAATCAACCCTTTCGACCGCCTCCGTGGTAGAGCGTCCACCCGGAGAGCGGAAGGTCCGGGGCTCGATCCCTGACCGCGTCATACCAAAAGACGTTAAAAGATGGTACTTGTTGTTACCCTGTCTGGCACTTGGCATTAAGGGGCTAAAACAAGGACTGGTCGGTTCGGAGTCAGTATACTGTGTCTGAGTGGGGTATTCATATTAAACTGCGGCATGGTATCTCAGAGAGCTAGCACTATAAATCGTCATCAGTCCGGACTAGTACAAGCAGCCACACAAACACACACACGTACATGCACGTCGCTATATAAGTGCAATAATCTTGGACACGACGTTAAACCCCATTTCACCACTTCAATCAACCATTTCGCCCCCTCGTCTCCTTCCTAAGTCAAACCCTCTACCTCAGTCCTTGCTCTTTTTACTTTGGTCAAATAATTATCCTTCCTTTCTCCTTCATTCAGTCAAGGAAATACGGCTCTATTTGTTTTCCTATTCCATCACATGTACAAAGACAGGGATAGAAACTAATCCGAAAGCTTGCTAAACAATATGCCAACTAAGTCAGTTTCAGGTGTTAATTTCAATCCATGCATAGACTGGTTGCTATTCCTCCAATCGTAACGCGTGTCCCATATCATCATGATCATGACATTTTGTATATCAGCCACATCACAATAAAGGAAATTTATGTCAAATCATTTTTCAAACAGGATTTAAAAAGAATTGACATTATTCCTTAAAAATATCTTCTTTGATGGAAATCCTTTTCCAGTGAAAACTGAGATTTTTCTGACTAATATAAAACATAGTTTCCATTAAGGCGGACCTTAGGATTCATATGATTTTTGTACAATATTTGAATCCCTGTAAATCTTTAAATCGTAACATTGGGTCACAATAGTCTCTCTGACATTCATGACAGCATAGTCTATACTAAAACATTTATCCCATTTCATTCGGATCCTCTTCTCATCTCTACTCACCGATACTCACCCCTTTCAGCTCTATGAGTGAGTTGGGTTGAACGCCGCTTATAGCAGTATCCAGTTTTATCACGGCATCTCAGCTTTTGATTGGACTATGCATAGACTCGTTAGTCCAGCCATAATGTAACTCCATAATACCAGCCTAGTTCGGCACTTTTACAGTCAGTTAACTCTCTTGCCTTGGGAAGATGGCACTGGCTGTAAAGAGTGAGTGAGTGAGTGAGTTGGGTTTAACACCGCTTTTAACAGTATTCCAGTTATATCAAGGTGTCTCAGCTTAATCTGGGAGGAAAGCCCCAAGTGTTGCCGGTCTCAGACATTTACCACTTTGATAAAACTACAAATACGGGTATGGTGATGACAAACATAGAAACGTAAACAGGACAAACCGTGATTCTAACCAGCAATCAATCGAACCTCACCGCAGTGAATTGCTTTGCCTTAAGACAAGTAGACAACCCATTCCCCTCAGCTCTATGAGATTGTTTATTTTTTGTTTGTTTGTTGTTTAACGCCACACAATTCCAGCTATATGATAGTCTGTAAATAATCAAATCTGGATCAGTCAATCCAGTGATTGACATCATGAGCATCAAACCATGCCTAGCCACCTGATCCCGTAAGTCTCATTTTATGACAAGCATGGGTTGCTGAAGATCAATTCTAACCCAGATCTTCAAGGGGTTCAGCTCTGTGAGAACGAGAGTTTCTTTATACTCAATGAGTGAGTGAGTGAGTGAGTGAGTGAGTTTGGTTTTACACCGCTTTTAGCAATATTCCAGCAATATCACGGCGGGGGACAACAGAAATGGGCTTCAGACATTGTACCCATGTCGGGATTCGAATCTTTATACTCAAAGTTTCCTTTATAGAATTATTTTTATTTAACCTTACATGTAACTTTATTCCAAAGACTTTGATGTCAGCCTTGGACCCTACGTGCTTAATACCAAACCTGTGAAACTTTACCTTAGTTGTGTAAAAGCAGTGTTTGAGATCACCTTGCTCCCTATCCATCCGTGCTGTGACAAGCCCAGCAGTGTAGAGAACACAAGGCTGTACTTACCATGTGTATTTTTGAAAGGTGGCAAACAGCTGTGACGCTAGGTGTATATATAACACTGTGAGAGGCGGTCTGCCTCTTTCAACAACCTGCTCACACATTGTAAAAAATAGAAGATCCTATTTTATTCCCTGGATCTTAAAATAGTTTCCAACTTTTGCATCTTTTATCTTTAGTTTGAGGGTCAAGGGTTGAGTTATTAATATTGAACATGTTTTTCATGCACACCTAAATGGCATATGACTGATGGAGTCATGTCTTTTTCTTTTATTGTTTCACAATTTCTTTTCATACAAATTTAATCAGATTTTTGAAAGATGGTGTCATAAATACAACTGAATTCATGAAACAAAACTGAGGGGGAAAAGAATGTATACCTCGTTTGTTTTTATGTAATTGAAAATTGAAGGGACTGTTGTTAAATCGGATAATGTTTATTCAACCATCACACCTCCCTGGAACAGTGTGTAAAAAGTAATCTGTGGCTTGGTAATTTTGTTTACAAATAAATTGGTTCAATAAGTCTTCATTGAACCAATCTATTTGTAAACAACATTAAGAAAGTAAAGGTGAGTGAGTGAGTGAGTGAGGTTTTACGCCGCTTTTAGCAATATTCCAGCAATATCACGGCATGGGACACCACAAATGGGCTTCACATATTGTACCCATGTCGGGAATCGAACCCGGGTCTTCGGCGTGACGAGAGAACGCTTTAACCACTAGGCTACCCGACTGCCCCAAAGTAAAGGTGAGAAATGAATTTGCAACCACAAGACCTCTGTCATGTTTGCAATGTATATTTGTGCCGAAAAACACACACATTTATTTATTATCAAACATACAATTCCATCATAACCATTAGCTGTTGTGTTTCATGTGAATTGTTATTTTTTTTATTACTGCAATTATTCTGCCATGCCATGACAGATTAACTACAATAACATGAACAAACAATCGGGTGATCCTTCATTTTTTAATCGTATATTTCTAAAACTCAATTTTTCAACAACAAATCCAGATCATTTTGACTGTTAACGAGTTAACAACCACAATAATGTCGCTCTTCAGAAACAGGGCCGGGGTTGGTTATACTTGAACGTATTACTGTCAATCACTGGATTGTCTGGTCCAGACTCGATTATTTACAGACCGCCGTCATATAGCTGGAATATTGCTGAGTGCGGCGTTAAACAACAAACCAACCAACCAACCAACTTCTTATCATAATTGAGTTAGTTTGCAAATTACTGTTAAGAAAGTGAACATCATGCACTCCAACAGGAATTATACATAACATTGTTTTTTACAACTTAACAAATAAATGCCACATGAAATGAACAAATATTCAGCTATATTTATTCATTTGAATGTCCATCTGCCCATATTGGTCAGCAAACTATCTGCAAAGGATAAAACGCAAAATCAGCATCCTACATCCTTTGTGTATCTTAGGGTATGACAAAGGTGTCAACCTATGTTATTACAATGATCAAGGTAATATGTCTTAAATCAACTGAAACAGCTGTAAATGATTTTTGCCTTTATATTTTAGCCGAAACAACAGTTCTAAGGCTTGGCACAAAACACAACTGGAAGTACGTTATTTCATAGCTAAATAATATATATTGATTATCCCTTACTTCAGACACTGCATGACAGATGAAAGAACCGCACTCGTAACAAGTCAAAAAGCTGGTTTCACATCAGGAAATGCACAAGGTTATGCACACGCCCAGTAGCAAAATTGCAGCGACAAGTGGGTTCACCCAAGTAGAGACTAAGTCAGTGAACGTTCTAACTGCCAAAGCTTTGCCTCTGGGTCTCAACTGTGACAAGAGAATACAGTCAATGATGAATTTGCGTCCGTTTGCGATGAAACAAACCAGATTCTTATCAGGAGCATAACGACACCTCATGTATATCAATAGTTGACACTGGGGATAAACAGTCTGAATGGCATTGATCCTGTTCTGATTGTGACAGTAACAGTCTTCATAGGACATGTGAGGTGAGGTGAGGTGAGGTGAAATGGGTTATTGCACTTTACACTCAGCAGTATTCCAGCTAAGTGATAACAGACCGGACAATCCAGTGATTGATATTGTGAGAAACGTTCTGTCGGGCAATATGTGTGTGACATGCAAGTCGTCATGGAGCTAAAGCACCCGATCCATTACAAGAAGCATCTCTCTCTCTCTCTCTCTCTCTCTCTCTCTCTCTCTCTCTCTCTCTCTCTCTCTCTCTCTCTCTCTCTCTCTCTCTCTCTCTCTCTCTCTCTCTCTCTCTCTCTCTCTCTCTCTCTCTCTCTATCTCTATCACGGGTTATTTGAGTTTACTTTAGCTAGATTCATAAACATTGTAAAATTAGAGTTAGGAGACAACCAGTGTGGTGTTTTGACGAATTACTTCCAACTTGCTGGGACTGCATATACCCTATTCGTTGTTCCCCTTTAACACTGCTTTGAACAGTAATTCCATCATATGATGACGTGAAGGCTGGAAAGCCTAAATAGAAGGTCATAGACGTTTTCCACTATGGTGAAACCCTGAAGAACAATATGGTGCCAACAAACCAATGGGGGGCACGGGTGGCCCAGTCGTCTAAGGCGCCGCGATACGCTGTGCAGAGTTGCGTCCCTTGGGCACACCAGAAACCTATGATTGTAGGTTCGAACCCCGGTTCGCCCCGATTATGTTTCAAGGTTTGTCAGCACCGTACCCATGCTCGTGGGCTTTCACATGCATCACATTGGGTTTTCCTCCCACATTAGGCTGACACACCATGATATAACTGGAATAATGTTAAAAGCGGCATTAAACCCAACTCACTCACTCAACAAACCAATGATAACAAAGGTGATACTGAGTTTCGAACCCACAACCCACATATCTAGTTAATGTGGTATCCATGTTTAGTGAGTGAGCAAGTGAGCATCTTTGGTTTTACGCCACTTTTAGCAATATTCCTGGCATATCACGACAGGAAGACACCAGAAAAAGGTTCTACACATTGTACCATGTACATCTTCCTGAGGCAAGGGAGTTAACTGACTAAAAGTCCAGTTTCCACCCTTACCGAACTTATTAGGCTGGAATTATGGAGTCATATTTTGGCTGGACTAACGAGTCTATGCATAGTCCAATTAAAATCGCGTTACAAAATCAACATCCAGTTTGTAAACAACATGGATTTCAACTTGCAGATTTCGGTCGACTGCAGGATTTGCAAAGCATGTGTCCCATCAACTGGTCTTCAACAGATATTTTCCAAATCTTTTCATGTTTAAATCAAGGCTCCAGTGATTTGATGCACTTCGCAAGGTAAAACCTGTTTTATCACAAAATAAATCTTGATCATCAATCATAATGTCTTGACTGGCATGAGAGGTGGAGTCTGATAAGTCATTAGGAGGGGCATAGAAGGGATATATTTTGTAACAGCCACTGGTTATGCTACGATCGAGCCCAGAAATTCTCGCCTCGTTTGGGAAGGGTGGAAACAGGACTTTCTATCATTTATCTCCCTTGCCTAGAGACGATGACCGAAGAAGGAATCAAACCCAGGTGTTCATGTGATGAGCCAACCTTTTAAGCACTGGGCTACCCAAACTCTCCCAAACCAACAGGTGAGGTGAAATGGGGCTTAACGTCACATCCAAGATTAATGAACATATTAAGCGACGTGCATGCACGTGTGTGTGTGGCTGGTTGTACTAGTCCGGACTAATGTCGATTTATAGTGCTATACCATGCCTCAGTTTACATGAATACCCCACTCAGACACTAAAAGCCGACCAGTCCTTGTTTTAGACCCTTAATGCCGAGCTCCAGACAGGGTAACAACAAGTACCATCTTCTAACCTCTTTTGGTATGACGCGGCCGGGGATCAAACCCCAGACCATCCACTCTCCAGGCGGACACTCTACCACCAGACCACGGAAGCTGTCTCCTAAACCAGAAGGGTCAACCAGAAATGAGTGAACTTTGTCAACCCCATGATAAGTAAATACCTAGATAACAGAAGTGTTCTTAAGGCCTTCCTGGTTGCATGAGCTCGGCGAGGGTGATTATTTGTTACACCCCACCCACCTCGGTCACGACAGACTACGCTTCATTCATATCCTGTAGGATAATAAAGGTATGACTTCACTCCAGGGTGTGGTGTAATAAGAGTAATGTTCTTGGCGACATTGGAGGACGTACCTGTCTTTCTTCAAGCCTGTGTTTCCCCAGGCGTAGCTGTCACACAGAATTTAATATAACAGGTCAAGCTATTAGGCATATTCAGCTGGAATTCCCAGTCTGATAGATGTCCCAATATTGCTCACTTAAAAACTGTAGAAACAAGGCCTCAGTCTGGAATAACAATGCTGTACAATTGTTGATTTTTAACTGTTATTTTATTGTCTAGAGTGTAAGACGACTGGTTATATAGTGAACTTGTCTAGAGCTGAACTAAGCAATATTTTTCGGGCTTTTTATATGCTAAACTACATTATGTTGCTCTAAACTGTCAGCAAATAAATATACAGCAGTCCATATATTCCAGCAATATGACACCACCCTTTAACAAAAAAAGTCTGACCCAGACAAACGAGTGATCTATTTTGTATATATTTTGTTCATACAGAATATTTGTCAAATGAAATTCTAGACCTACTGTTATCAGTGACATTGATGTACAAACAAATGACAGAAAATCTTCCAAGTTGTTGTTGGCAAATTGATCTTACATACCTTCACTTCCTCACTTGGTTAAATCAGTAACTTCCACATGATAACTCTTATGTAGCAATCAAGTCTGTTTATATCACCTTCTAGCAAACTTCCAGAGACCTATCACAGTAACATGTCAGTTACCATGGTTACAGATAAATGATGCCACTTTTCGGCACCCACAACTTTTTCGGCAACCAAAATGCACTTGGCACTTGATACCAACCATTAGTGGTGTTCTCATCAACTGAAATAATCAAAGATTAATTGGAAGGTCAAAACAACCAAGCAATCTAACTTAATTTTCCAATGGGGCCGTCAGGTAGCCTAGTGGTTAAAGCATTTGCTCGTCACGCCGAAGACCTGGGTTCGATTCCCGACATGGGTACAATGTGTGAAGCCCATTTCTGATGTCCCCTGCCGTGATATTGCTGGAATATTGCTAAAAGCGGCATAAAACCATACTCAATCAATAATTTTCCATAACTGTATACAAACAAAATCCTCAGATAGTTATGTTACCTTGGTTTGTTTGTTTGTTTGTTTGTTTGTTTGTTTGTTTGTTTGTTGTTTAACGCCGCACAAAGCAATATTCCAACTATATGGCGGTGGTCTGTAAATTATCAAGTCTGGACCAGACAATCCAGTGATTGACATCATGAGCATCGATCCACGCAATTGGATGACATGCAAAAACCAAGTCAGGGAGCCTGACCACCCGATCCCGTTAGTCGCCTTGTGTTACCTGAGCAGGTATATTCACTACATGGTAAATGAGGACAAAAGTGAGATAGAGCGTGGCCAGTATTCTGTGCTTTTTAAAAATATGATGTGAAGTAAGTATTTATGCTTGTTTTTGTGAGGAGTGTTCTAATTTTACTGAATATTACATTGGAAAACAGCAAACTGACACCGACTGATAAAATTCAATGATCCATCTGTTATGAAGATATATAAATAATCAATCATGTTTTTAGAACAAAATCCAAACATTATTATCCATGCCAGCAAACCACTCAGGAAATGTTTGATATTGAATATAATTAATGCACAAACAATGGCAAGTCTATTTAGTCAAGTCAGGCTACTGAAATCCAAGTTTAACACCAACTGGACAGGGTGAGTTAATTTGGTATAATGCCGCTTTGAACTGAACAGTATTTCAGAAAGATCAAGGGGCGTCAGCTTGATGTGGGAGGAAAGCCTTAATTGATGCAGGTCTGAGACATTTGCCTCACTGGTGAAACCCACAAGAACGGTTAAGGTGCTGACAAACCTAGAACTGTAATCAGGGCAACCTGGAACTCAAACCCACGATCCTGTGCCTATAGCAACACCTCCGAAGACTGGGCCACCACTGCCTGCACTAGCCTTGCTCCAAGGCTGTACTGAGAGATAAGCCCATGGATGTGTATTAATTCTATCCTCCTAACAGGCAAGTCTAAATATGTGACTAGTCGAAGGACTCCAGTCTCTTATAGTGACAGCTTTTTCTTATTATTTATATAATCTAGAAATTGTGATTTAAACTAATAATTATTGACTGAAAGAGTTGTACAAATCTATGCCTACAACAGCAAATGGAAATCCAGCTGCTAGACAACTAAAGAAAACCATCTAACCAATTTCATAATCTTGTGAATACAAACATTCTGTCATTTACTGACATTTCATTCTTATTTTATGCTTTTCAGTCAGACCTGTATTATACCACTCAAAATAAGTTAAGCACCACCTGACTCCTTCATATTACGATAGTGAGTGAGAATGGTTTTACGCCGCTTTTAGCAATATTCCAGAAATATCATGGCGGGGAACACCAGAAATGGGATTCACACATTGTACCCATGTCGGGAATCGAACTCGGGTCTTCGGCGTGGAGAGTGGCATAAAACAATACTCACTCACTCACTCACATACAGCTAAACTAAACTGTTCGTTTTTAGTGAACATGCGTTTAACATTGCACTCAGTAATATTTGAGCTATAAGATGACAATCAGTAAATAATTGAGTCTGGACCAGACAATCCAGTGACTGACATCTTAAGCAAAATCGACACCATTGGGATAAGATGACATGCATCAAGCAAGTGTAGCGAGCCTCAGACCACCCAATTCTGTTAGCATGAGTTGCTAAAGACCAGTTCTAACTTGGATCTTCAGTTGTTTTAGTGAAAAGTATTCATCGAATTGACACACAAAAATCAACTTGATTCCTATTTCAGCGTTAGAACTTGCCAGTTGTCCTACTATCCTTGCCAAACTGCCCAAAAGTTAAGGTATCATAAGCAATTTGCCCTTGTAAGGACTTTGCTATATCTTGTCATCATAAAGACTAGTGGACTAAAACTGTTAGTTTCTTTTCCTGCTATTTGTGTACGTCTGCTGAGTTTCATGTTTCAACTGTAATAAGACAACAAAGACATGGAAACCATGTTTGAATGGAGTCCAGTAAATTACACAAATGACATCAGTGCAGAAATAAGAGAAATGTCAAGTTGTTTTTCCCTCACTGGTGCAAAACAACTGCTGACTTTCATTATTTTTTTAAACAAAATGGGGTCAAACTTTTGTTACAAAACAAACAATAAAGTTGTTTTGAAAAAGACCTTTCATGTCTACATGTACTTTCAACTTCTAAATGGATATCAAAGACTTAATTCATCAAAAAATTTAATATTAAAAAAAGTGGAATTTATATAGTAATTGCAGCGCCTTGAGTCTTGAGGTGAGTATGGCCTGACATCTAGTGATATGCTACTTATCATGAGACCTGTGAAGACCCGGGGTAGAACAGATCTTCAGCAACCCATGCTTGCCGTAAAAGGCGACTGCGCTTATTATAAGAGAGGGCTAACGGGATCGGGTGGTCAGGCTCGCTGACTTGGTTGATGCATGTCATCGTATTCCATGGATCAATGCCCATAATGTCAATCACTGGATTGTCTGGTCCAGACTCAATTATTTACAGACCACCATCATATAGCTGAAATATTACTTAGGGCGGCGTTAAACAACAAACAAACAACATATCATGATATGGGCTGATGATACCATTGTATCACGATACTCCACAACAAATAGTACAAATTCATAAAATCACTGAAATACAACTCTTAAACCTGAGCATACAACATTTTTTTTCTGTTTTAAGATTTTCAAAACCAAACCGAAGACTAAATGCAGCACCTCATCCCCTATCACCACCATGTCCCTGGCATGGTGATAGGTGGCGCTTTGCTACTTCTGCTGTTATGACATCTCTTCCTGTTCTATTTAAAGTGATCTCCCAAACTGACAATTCAAGTATCGTCTGTAGCTAAGTATCGATGACAACCTAGGTATCACTGAAATCACTCCTGTGACAATACAAGGCGACCCACTAGCAACACAATTCCACCAATGAACATTTCCCTCCGAGATCCTGTGTGCCATCATCAAGCACAAGCTACAATATGTTTTTAATGTTACAAATCCTAAGCATTTAAGGGATACTTAAGGGACATAAATGTTGAGAAATTAATGATCAAAAACAAATTTCCCTCAATCTAAATCTAAACTTATCGCTTATCATATCTCCGCCTGAAGTGCACAAATGTACATCTGTTTGTGGTGTTCCAATGTTCGGTCATAGTCAAATACTCATCATTTCACATCCCGATATAAAAAAAATAAAAAGATAAATAATTATTGTAAATATCCAGAATCATTAGTGGAACACAACATCACTTCATGATTATTTCAAATGTTTAATCATTCTGACAATAAAATACACATCACTGACATTTGACCAGTAGGCTTAGATTTCTAAAACAATCAATGAAAAAGGAGGCACTCTAACCACATTAGCCATGACATGTAACCATGACATGCTACCATGACACATAACCATGACGTCATGTAACCAAGTTAATGCGTAATCCATGAATGTAACCACAGTGTCACATTTCCATGACATGTAACCATGACGATGTGTAACCATGACATGTAACAAGGCCGTGTAACGATGATGATGATGATGATGATGATGATGATGATGATGAGATGTAACCATGATATGTAACAAGGCCGTGTAACGATGATGATGATGACATGTAACCATGATGATTTGTTGGTTTGTCTGTTGTTTAACGCCGCACTCAGCAATATTCCAGCTATATGACGGCGGTCAGTACATAATCAAGTCAGGACCAGACAATCCAGTGATTAATATCATAAGCATAGTCGCCTTTTACAGCAAGCATGGGTTGCTGAATACCTATTCTGATGCGTAACTATGACGTGTAACCATGATAACGTATAACCATGAAAACGTGTAATCAAGAGGAAAGTAGGACATAAATTATCAATTTCCATTAACAATCAATGATTGATCAATTGTTACAACTTATATGACCAATGAGGAAATAAAAAAAAATTCCTTAAACACGACTCTCACACGGACCTCAAAGAAAAAGTGAGTGAGTTAAGAAGCATTACCATGACATCAGTATTCTTTTAAGTTTGGCAATATAAAGACCTCAAACCTCATCGTCAGTCATATAAAAAAAGACCTTTTACAACAGAGTACTTGTCAATGTCACTGTCACGAGACGGTCAATGAGTATCTTACCTCCAGGAATGACAACCTCGTACAATAACACCAAGCTGGTGTACAGCTAGAGGACCAAACCTCCAGACCTAATCAGAGGCTCGAGAGATAAGATCCCCACCCACTTATATTCCACCCACTTATACCTAGCCAGTTGTTTATCAGGGCAACCACAGTTATTGTTATCTTGAACCACATCACGTAAATTTCATTATATCCCGTTTTTCCGTGTTCTAACCAAACTATGCTTGATAGATAAGATTTGATCAATCCTTCATTCATATTGTAACATTTATAATATTGAATTTTCTAACTGTGCCATTTGACATGCAGTGCTAATTGGTCACTCTAGTGACTCTGGGGTCACTTATTACATACGCATGACACTGATATGTTTATCCTGTAACTCTATATCCTTTATCATGGCGCATGAGAACAGGTTCAGGAAGTTGGTGATGACAAACTACTTACCCCAGTGCTCAGTGAGAATGTTTGTGGTTTCACCCACACGACAGCAATGTCATTGACGGTGTGATTTAGTCGCATCTTACAACAATTACCGTATTTGTCGTAATAAGCGCCCAGGGCGCTCTCAAAATTACAAATAGGGGGCTCTTATTAGAATATTATTTTGGTGAAAAAAAACAGAGTTAAAAGATAAATTTCGTGGTTTATGCTGACAGCCTGAAATGTTTATATACGACAGATATATTTTTCCAGAACTTAATTGCCCATAAATGAGGGTGCATATTACACACGAGTGCATATTAAACACTAATAAATAAGTCTTGTTTACATTGATCAATCGGAAGGGGTGCTAATTGGGATTGTTCACTAGCCAATATATTAGCAAATATCGCTGTGGGCGCTTATTAGAGCGGGGCGCTTATTACGTCGAATACGGTACATAGATTATTGGGTCCCCACTAGGCCTGTCTTTCTAGATAATTGTGCTTGTGTCCAACAGCATTTGTTTGTTTGTTTGTTTGTTTATTTGTTCGTTGTTTAATGCCGCACTCAGGGATATTCCAGCTATATGAAGGCAGTCTTTAAATAGAGCCCTGACCAGACAATCCAGTGATTGACATCATGAACATAAATCAACACAATTGGGATAGAATGGCATAAATCAACCAAGTCAATGAGCCTAACCACCCGATCCCATTAGTCGCCTCTTACGACAAGCATAGTCGCCTTCTACGGCAAGCATGGGTTGCTGAAGACCTATTCTTCCCCGGATCTTCCAAGGTCGGGTACCCTATTGGTTAAAGCATTCGCTCATCATGCCGAAGACCTGGGTTCGATTCCTGACATGGGTACAATGTGTGAAGCCCTGCCATGATATTGCTGCAATACTGCTAAAATCATACTCACTCTCTTACTCACTCACTAGAGCAAGGATCAATTGCCTGGGTCAGTGTGACACCCATCTTCCCAAGGCAAGAGAGCTAACTGACTATAAAAGTCAAGTTTCCACCTTGCCGAACTAGGCTGGAATTCCTGGGCTCGATCGTAGCGCCACCAGTGGCTATCATGAGTTATGTCCTTTCCAAGCCTCTCCTATGGTCCAATCAGATTCTACTTGTCGTATCACTTGCATTTGTTTCAAACAAAATAGCGGCGCCCAGTCAAGACGATCTAATCGATAATCAAGATCTACATTGTGATAAAACGGGTCTTACGTCGCGAAATGCATCAAATCACGTGAGCACCTTCATAAAAAAACATGAAAAGATTTGGAAAATATCTCTTGACAACGAGTTGGCGGTGCACATGCTTTGCAAATCCTGCAGTCGACTGAAATCTGCGAGACAGTTTACGAACCGGATTTCGATTCAGTTGCGCGATTTTGATTGGACTATGCATAGACTCGTTAGTCCAGCCAAAATGTAACTCCATACTACCAGCCTAGTTTGGCAAGGGTGGAAACTGGACTTTCTTATGAAGTCAATTAACACCTTTGACGCAGGAAGATGTGTGACACCCTCAATCAGTCAGGTCATTATATTGTTATCTTTGTACATTCAACCCACCTTGTGTTGTGTAAACATATCATGATTTATACATTATATATATAAATATATATACTCACCATCAAAAGAAACGCGAATCATGGAAACTAATAGAAGTATGTACGTTGAGAGAGAAGTTCCCCAAGTGTACTAATTAATGACAAAACAGAGTGTCTTTATTCTTACCACGATATGCTGCATGTGATGTCCAAATATACAACTAATCCTGCATGAGACAAATGGTGCATCTCGAGTCATGGCTCTACCCGAACATACCAGTATGTTCGTTTGTGCATTGAACCAATCTTATATCTATTGAATATGAGTAAGTGTGGTATTCACGTTTCTTTTGACAGTGAGTATATATCAACTCCATGCACATATTAAGCATTCACCTGATGAAGGAGCTCTGAAATGTGACAGTGAATAAAAGAAGTTGATATCAATAAACAGTGTCATATGAACACTGCTATTTATCAAAATTAAAAAATAATAGATATACCATCTATATTATTGATGGAATCATACACTCAAATGTCATTAGATGATATAAGAAATATACTTTATCAATTATGTTTGGGGCTTAATATTTCCTAAAGATCCAATTTCACATGAAACATGTGAAAAATCTTGGCAGTTTGACAAGATGACATTTACAATTTGTTCAAAATATGTCAAGAATTCTGTCATCATATGACACTACTAGGATCATTAAAGAACTATTCTTAAATCAGTTCACGATTTCATTGTCAAAAGCAAAAGATTCGAGTAGCTTAATTTTATGCATGTAGTAATGGAAAACTGCTATATCTTATTTCACAGACACCACTTGTATTGGCTTCATATATTTCATTTGTGCATTTAGTATGATTATGTTTAGCACTATCTTACATATAATCTTATATATAACCAGCTGTTGTAAAGTTATTACCTGGAGAGGTATTTACATAAGCAAGTTTTGCTTGTTTACCGATCCAGATTTCTTTTGAAATAAAAATATGTTTAAACCATCATTAAATCCTCAGGACCCACCCGAACTGAGCACCAGAGCTACACATTCCAGCTTCAACTCATGTCATCCTACTCAATGATTGTATCTTTACTCATACAAACAATGGTGAGGCAATGGAGTAGCCTCTGCTCATAAAACGGACACTTCCGACATTGCCGAGGTCGGATTCTATTCAGGGAGTGATCATTAATCAGGGGCGGTCGGGTAGCCTAGTGGTTAAAGCGTTCGCTTGTCACGCCGAAGACCCGGGTTCGAATCCCGACATGGGTACAATATGTGAAGCCCATTTCTGGTGTTCAACGCCGTGATATTGCTGGAATATTGCTAAAAGCGGCGTAAAACCAAACTCACTCACACACTATGATTAATCAAATGCTACTTTTGTAAGTTTGTACATTTCATTAACATCCTTAAAGAGGCTGTACATATCGTTGATATATATAAGAAATATACAACTCGTGGCTGTTGCATATCATACAATAAAACACTGCAGGGAGAATAAAACACTCAGGGCTGCACCCCTCATGGTGCTTTCTCCCTGCAGTGTTTTATTGTACGATCAACAACGACCAGGAGTCGGTTATTTCTTAAATATTCGAGCTTCACAATTGACTATGGTATATGTGTGTTTTGCAGGGTTTTTTTCCAAACATTAACATTTCATTTTTCAAGGTGATAAAAAAATGAAGCTGAATCGTTTTAGAAAGCTTACATCAGGTTACTCAATAACCTATGCATCTTTCACCTACCGTATTTTCTTGAGTATAGTGCGCACCCAAGTATAATGGGCATTCTCTCCTCAAGCTGATTCAGTACTTTGGAGAAAAAAAATATATTTTGCATATTATGCGCAGAAAAAAATTACACCGTACCCCTTCAGCGAATTCCGGTAAACGAACAGGTGATAAGAAACTTGGTCAGTACAAATTTGAATGAGGTAAAAAAAGTTGGTTCTGGGTTCGACTGATGCTATCTCTATGGAAGTGGAGATGGTTGGTGTCAAGAAGGTGAGGTGAAATGGGGTTTAACGTATATAGCATTGTGCATGCACGTTTGTGTGTGGCTGCTTGTACTAGTCCGGACTGATGCCGATTTATAGTGCTAGCACACTGAGATACCATGCCGCAGTTTAACATGAATACCCCACTCAGACACAGTATACTGACTCCGAACCGACCAGTCCTTGTTTTAGCCCCTTAATGCCGAGCGCCAGACAGGGTAACAGCGAGTACCATCTTTTAAAGTCATTTGATATGATGCGGCCAGGGATCGAACCCTGGACCTTCCGCTCTTTGGGTGGACGCTCTACCACTAGACCACGGAGACGGTCTGGTGGCAAGAAGGTGAAAGTAACACGTGTCATTATACTCCCACTGTTATTGCTTATCTTATTCCCGCCCACATCATCATAAATAGTTCCTTGCCTTATCAACAAAGTATTTACTAGAGACATTATCAGCTATTACTTGGACAAGACAATAATGAATACTTGTTTGATAGGCATTACTTAGAAGTTGGCGGATGACAAGATAGACACAATTTTATGGATAACAACTTCTTTAATACTGTAAAAAGCGACGTTTCGGTATAGATCCTTATACCGTTGTCAAGCAAGACTGAATGAGGGACATAGTGCAGAATATATATAGCAAGTGGAGGATTAACAGTAGGGGATTAACAGTAACAACAAGTATTTGTCACAGAAGTGACGAAATGTCTCCCGCCTGTATATACACCAAAATACCAAATATGAAGACAATCCAGCGATTAGTTCTTGAGATATCGCGGCAACACCGTTTTCCAACTCCAAAAGCAGATATGCCTGCTGTGACCTTGAAAATAGGGTCAAGGTCACCAAAACCGACTGGTGTCTGCGGTGTCTGTATATACACCATAGTTCCAAATATTAAGACAATCCAGCGATTAGTTCTTGAGATATCGCGGCAACACCGTTTTCCAACTCCAAAAGCAGATTTACCTGCTGTGACCTTGAAAATGGGGTCAAGGTCACCAAAACCGACTGGTGTCTGCGAAGTCTGTATATACACCATAGTTCCAAATATGAAAACAATCCAGTGTTTAGTTCTTGAGATATCGCGGCAACTCTGTTTTCCAACTCCAAAAGCAGATTTGCCTGCTGTGACCTTGAAAATGGGGTCAAGGTCACCAAAACCGACTGGTGTCTGCGGAGTCCGTATATACACCCTAGTACCAAATAGGAAGACAATCCAGAGATTAGTGCTTGAGATATCGTGGCAACACCGTTTTCCAACTCCAAAAGCAGATTTACCTGCTGTGACCTTGAAAATGGGGTCAAGGTCACCAAAACCGACTGGTGTCTGCGGAGTCTGTATTTACACCAAAGTTCCAAATATGAAGACAATCCAGTGTTTAGTTCTTGAGATATCGCGGCAACACCGTTTTCCAACTCCAAAAGCAGATTTGCCTGCTGTGACCTTGAAAATGGGGTCAAGGTCACCAAAACCGACTGGTGTCTGCGGTGTCTGTATATACACCCTAGTACCAAATATGAAGACAATCCTGCGATTAGTTCTTGAGATATCGCGGCAACACAGTTTTCCAACTCCAAAAGCAGATTTACCTGCTGTGACCTTGAAAATGGGGTCAAGGTCACCAAAACCGACTGGTGTCTGCGGAGTCCGTATATACACCCTAGTACCAAATAGGAAGACAATCCAGAGATTAGTTCTTGAGATATCGCGGCAACACCGTTTTCCAACTCCAAAAGCAGATATGCCTGCTGTGACCTTGAAAATGGGGTCAAGGTCACCAAAACCGACTGGTGTCTGCGGAGTCTGTATATACACCATAGTTCCAAATATGAAGACAATCCAGTGTTTAGTTCTTGAGATATCGCGGCAACAAACAGGTGGGACGTACGGACGGACGGACGTACGGACAGACGGACGTACGTACGGACGGTCGTGAATACTATATCCCCCGCTTCGCGCTTCACGCGACGGGGGACAACAAGGGCATACATGAGTGGGATAACATAGGTAGGTGTGACAACAAGGATGATGCTATCACAACACGATGGACAGAAACCACATAGCTAGAAGCCAATGGGGCATGAAGCCAATAACAGGTGATTATTGTTTGATGAGTTCATAGTAGACAGATGGGATGAAATAGCCTTGATCTCTGTTGATTGATGGGTTGTGGCGGCGAATGTGGACTGCTTCTGTTAGTTTTCTTTTGGTGAAATCATGGAGGTTGTTGGCAAGGATTTGGACGTTGTCCCAGTTGATGATGTGATTGGGACAGTTGATGATATGGTCCGAGATGGCTGATAATGAATACTTTCGGGCTAGGATGATACGTATCATGATACAATGCTCATGATCTGATACGCATCACGATACTTGCATGTGCTCGTATCTGTGGTGCCTGAACAATTTTTTTCAAAGACAGGATGATGAAATATCTGGAACACTGATTATATACAGTTGGCAGTGTCAAGAGTAGCACAATGGATGGATGAAAATACTAACTTTTTCACTGCTAACTGTCACTATGAATAATGTATATTGTAAGAGTTATTAAAGCAAACACGGAGTAAGAATCAATATTTTTTACTTTGTGTGACTGATCAATACTTGCATTGAGAAGTAATGAATCGTGATGCACCAATGCATCAGTGTATCATCCCACATCTAGAACACATGGGGGAAATAAAAAATGACACTTTCTACCAAAACATAAACAAAGAGTTTGCATTGGGCACTGAAAAGAAATAACCTTATTGGTTTTGTTTGTTTGTTGTTAACGACACACTGAGTAATGTTCCAGCTATAGGACAGTGGTCTGTATATACCAGACAATCCAGTGATTGACATCATGAGCATCAATCTAAGCAATTGGGATACTTTGACATGCATTAACCAAGTCAGCGAGCCTGACCACCCGATCCCGTTAGTTGCTTCTAAAGACAAGCATGGGTTGCTGAAGACCAATTCTAACCCAGAATCTTCATGGGACACCAATGGACCGATGCTTGCAAGTCACTGTCAAAAAGCTGTGACATTGCGAGCTGTAGCATAAAACAACATTCACTTACTATGGGCGTCTTAAGTATTTCTGCGTCTTCTCCAACAATCTACTTCCCATGATACCACAAAAAGATGCTATAAAAGTCACAAGGACAAGCAAATATTGATTGCTGAGAGCTTATCTTAGTATCATCCAATACAACTCCTAAAGTGTATGTGCAAGACAATCTTGAATTCTTGAGGGAACAGTCATGCACTTCACAAGACAATCTTGAATCCTTGAGGGAACAGTCATGCACTTCACACGACAATCTTGAATCCTTGAGGGAACAGTCATGTATTTCACATGACAATCTTGAATTCTTGCGGGAACAGTCCACAGTATATACAGGATAACAGCAACAATGACATTGGTCACTAATCCTAATGACAAGTGACCAAAATAGAACCTGATGACCTCTGCTTAGTGTTCAGTGGAACTAATTTTGAAACACAACTAAAGTACTTACCATGATTAATTAAAACTGTCCATACAGCAACAGTCCATACAGCTGAGTAGCTCCCACGTATTCCTCACTCACAAAGCGATCTGGAACAAACAAAAGCCAAATAAAGAATTTTTTTTGTTTGTTGTTTAACACTGCACTCAGCAATATTCCAGCTATATGACCGCGGTCTGTAGATAATCGAGTCTGGACCAGACAATCCAGTGATTAATATCATGAGCATCGATCCACGCAATTGGGATCGATGACATGCATCAACCAAGTCAGCGAGCCTGACCACCCGATCCCGTTAGTCGCCTTTTACGACAAGCATAGTCACCTTTTACGACAAGCATGGGTTGCTGAAGACCTATTCTATCCCGGAATCTTCACGGGTCGCCAAATAAAGAAAAATAATTTCCGGAAACACTGGCTAGAATGAGTTCAGTTGGTGCAAAGCAATCATAAGGTAAGACAAGAATATATTATAAGTAAGATCAAACACTTCCCCTCGGGTTGTTATGATATTCAATGTCATGTCAAAATTATGCAAGAATAATGTTTGGTCACTGTTACAGAGGGGCGGTCGGGTAGCCTGGTGGTTTAAGCGTTCGCTCGTCACGCTGAAGACCCGGGTTCGATTCCCGACATGGGTACAATGTGTGAAGCCCATTTCTGGTGTCCCCCGCCGTGATATTGCTGGAATATTGCTAAAAGCGGCATAAAATCATACTCACTCACTCACTCACTCACTGTTACGGAACTGAGTGATGGTAGGCCGGAGGGTTTCAGCGACAACACGACAGTTTGTTGTTTGCTCACAACTATGAGTGTTATAATCAGTTACTGTTGTTGCATAGAGAGCACCTGCTACACAAAGGGTGTGGCTCGGGTCAGGATCACACCTTCCATGATAGTCAACAGCTGCAGCCTTTTGCAGAGATAGCAATAAAGGTGAGAGGTTAACATCACATTTGACAAACCTGCATCAGTGTGTGGCAGAGAAAGAGTGAACCGGAGTCTCACACGTGGGGTAGAACTCTTCACCCCAGCAGTGATAACTAACCGGATGCCTATTGTGTAATTCCTATTCTTTAAATTACATTGTTATGTACTTGTTACATCTGCTGCTTAATAAACATCTGTATTCAAGTTGGTATTTTCTCTGTCCGAAGTGTGCAGTGAGGCCTTCCTATTGTTGATAGTCATTTTGGAGACATAACTGCAAAGTTTCATGAATGCCAACAAAGACTACTCGCATTTTTCACATTTATTTCACGCTCGCATTTATTTCAAGATTTACAGTATGTTGACTTCAACATGTTCAACTAAATATGTTGACACCATAAGGTGAACCATACATTGCTGAAGTTCAGCTTTCTCAGTTTGGCAATTTCAGGAAAGATGCTTACTAGGGCTGCAACGAATACACTTTGAGGCGAATACGATTCGTATCACGAATATAGGGTAACGAATACGAATATTCATTCATGAATAAAATAACAAGTCAGCAGCTGAAGTATTATTTGTTATATTCAGTTCAACATTAACAACATAAATTAGTTGACATGGTTTGTTAATTATTAATATATTATTCATTTATATACTGCACTTATCCAGGCACTAGAATCTGCTCACATACAACAATGACCAACGATCACAATACTGTCAAACTAAATATTACAGGAGTGTTGTCTTTGTAGAAATCTATGCATATAATGTTCTTATGCCCTTTAGGTACAGGGTATGTAAATGAACATGCTTGCATATTCATAAATTTTCAATTCTAGTGGCCCTGAATAACGAATTCAATTCATGAATGGATACAGTTCAATTCACCGAATAAGCAAGTGAATCGTAACAGCCCTAAGGCTTACAGGGTCAAAACTGCATTTTCGAGCATTACTGTACATTCTGGCTTAGCAGTGGCCATAATAAGTGTTTTCTGATCTATCTGACATGTAGGACATGTAGGATTCAAAACTCTTGAACTAATTCAGATATCGGAAAAACGGAAATTATATCTTGCACCCTACTACTAACTACACATGTACCAAATTTCATGACACTTTGAACACATTGACTGACAAATGGCTATAAATAGCATTTTCAATATGGCTGCCATGGAGGCCATATTGAAAATCTGATTGAAACAACTTGAACAAATTAGGGTGCCATCATTGGTGGGGACAAGCATGTTACGTTTCAGCACCATTGATTCAGTGGTTTCTGATGAGATTTACGATGGATGACTTGTAGGTTTTTTTATTTATTGTTTAATATGGTCACAGGCAGACATATTTGTGTTCTGGTCTAGAACAAATTTGGTACTACACCATCTCGCCCACCAAGTTAAATGGCCTCTCGCCCTTTCAGTTTCTAGGAAGATGTTTCAATTCTTTTTCTTTTTTTAATCAAAGATGACAACCTGGCAACATTATTGAAATTAATAAATGTTGATACTCTGATCAACGTAAACCTGTAAACAACAAACATCCTCACAAATAAATTCAGCTGAATCCATTAAGCCATGTCAGAAAAGTCGAAAATGTACAACATGCGAGAACATTGGGCCAAGAAAGGACCCCATTCACAAAGCAATCTTAGCACAAAGACAATCATAACTTCCATGCTTTAACATAGACTTACAATCATCTTAGCGGTGATGATCTCCCAGGTGAGCTAAAAACCAGTGTGCACTTTGTGTGAACCCACAAGGTGGAGTTACACAGTCCGCACACTGGTTTCTGTGTTTTTAAGCCATAGTTGCAATAAATATTGAAGTCATTTCTTTATTACAGCTTATTAAAATCATGAAGTGCACTTTCCTCAGTTATTTGCTGCAAATTATACATGGATTGGTGACCTAACAGGGTGTTGGATGAGCAAGTATGGAAAGATCATTTCAATTATGAATTGTGTAGGTTATTTCTCCAGTAAACCTGACTTGAAGAGACTAGTTTACCATTAGCACACTTACTTAGACATAATGAAAGGATAAACATCACTTATCTACAGCTCATGGGAGACTCAGTCACGGTTCTCTCTTAACTATGACTGATGTATAAAATATGCTCTCAGAGGTGTTTCTTAATTCCTAATTTATGGGAGTGACAAATATGCCTGTTGCCAATTACTTGGGGGGCACTGACACAGCTCGGTTCTGGATGGATGCTTGTTTCATTGATTTTGACTCAAGGACCCTAAGCTCTATCATTACACAACTGTTCAATGAGCCCTTGCATCTAAAGTGCTACCATACAGAACATAAAAATAGTGCCATGACACTGTAGCTCACCTTGATATATAGTCAACAGTTTAAACAAAAGTCACTTGTGAAGATCCGAGGTAGAATAGGTCTTCAGCAATCCATGCAAGCCGTAAAAGGCGCTATGCATGTCGTAAGAGGCGACTAACGGGATGGGGTGGTCAGGCTCGCTGACTTGGTTGATGCATGTCATCGATCCCAATTAAGTGAATCGATGCTCATGATGTCGATCACTGGAGCTTGCTGATATGGTTAACGTCTTTGGTCATGTGGACAAGGCGCCCGACCTTGTATCAGAAGGCCTTGGTTCAAATCCTATCACTGGACACAATTTTATGGTCTCTGCAATTACTCAACATGTATTCCACAACAAAATCACCCCAAAAAATAACAAAACTACACCTTCATTTTGTTTGTTTGTTGTTTAACGCTGCAATATTCCAGATATATGACGACAACCTGTAAATAACTGAGTATGGACCGGACAATCCAGTGACCGACATCATGAGCATCGTTCCACACAATTGGGATACGATGACATGCGACAACCAAGTCAGCGAGCCTGACCCCCCGATACCCTTGGTCGCCTATGACAACAATTATATTCGCCTTTTACGGCAAGATGAGTTGCTGAAAAGCTATTCTAACCCAGATCTTTAAGGGTTACCTTCAGTTTGTGACAAAACAGTTACATATTTAATTGAATATTGATTCTTTAATGACACAAGTATCAACAGCACCGACACAAACCTAGCTCTGTACATTGCAAATCTATAGGGATGACATCTTTGCCTTCTGTACAAATGCATTAATATATATTTAATGTTGATAATGTATCGATACAAATTTATCCATATCAATACTAAATTAACACTTATTAACACAATAAGGCAGAAAATTCAATTTTAAAAATTCAATGTTTGTTTAACGCCGCACACAGCAATATTCCAGCTATATGACCGAGGTCTGTAAATAATCGAGTCTGGACCAGACAATCCAGTGATTGACATCATGAACATCGATCCACGCAATTGGTATCGATCACATGCAGCCTGACCACCCGATCCGGTTAGTCGCCTCTTACGACAAGTATAGTCGCCTCTTACGACAAGCATTGTTGCCTTTTACAACAAGCATGGGTTGCTGAAGACCTATTCTACCGGACCTTCACGGGCAATAGCAAGCATGGGTTACTGAAGACCTATTCTACCCTGGATATTCACAGGTCTTAAACATTTAAGGGATCAGCCTAGATCTTATTTAGCATTAAGCTGATTAACTGTAGGTGTAGATAGTAAATATGTTACCTATACACATACAGAATAACTAGTGTTGTTACTAATCAATACATCAATATATTGTGACACTTTTGAATCAATACATTCATACAATATTTCCCAATCAACGACACCCCTACAAATGCATCCTTACTTCATGTATATTGAGATTGTAAGCATGTTAAAAAAATTGGGCCAAAGTAAAATGAATGTGAAATGTTCAAAACAAATTACATTTACAAAATGCTCTGTTTTACTTGGGTACAACTCTAACATTCTGTTAAATCACATCATAAGTGAGTGAGTGAGTATGGTTTAACGCCGCTTTTAGCAATATTCCAGCAATATCACGGCGGGGGACACCAGAAATGGGCTTCACACATTGTACCCATGTCGGGAATCGAACCGGGTCTTCGGCGTGACGAGCAAATGCTTTAACCACTAGGCTACCCGACCGCCCCAAATCACATCATAAAACTATGTAACATCATATGCTGAATTGAATAGAAAATATTTTTTTAAAAACAACAACAAAACAAAAACAAAATATATCACCAGTTACCTTTGGAGGGTTTGACAGTCCTACTGAACAGGAAGGCTACAAACTGTTCTTTGTTAGGAGAGAAGGAGTCATGTATTGTGGAGAGGAAAACCTTCAACCTCCTATTATCTATAAGAATTAGATTTGAATTAGAAATCCTTGACAAAGTGTACACAAGTTATTTGTAGACGTAGGATCAGTGTGACGTCAACATTGTGAGTAGGCATTCCTCACTGACTGCCAAAGAAATATTCAGACAAATATAGACCCACACTCGCTGTTAATAGCCATAATTGTTTCACAACAGCAACTTACACCTGATGATGACAGTATGGGGGTATTAATAGAAGCAAAGTATGGTGAAGAAGATCCGGACATACTGAATACTATTATTTAGATGTCAAATTGAAACATGAAGTGTTCCGAGTCAATACAAAACAAACTTGATACATAGGACAAAAGAAAGGGATAAAGACCAGGCCACATTCAATTGTATACTGACACACTTTGAAAACGCATACCGTATTCGACATAATAAGCGCCCAGGGCGCTCTCAAAACTAGAAATAGGGGGCTCTTATTAGAATATTATTTTGGTGAAAAACAACAGTTAAGGATCGTAAATTTCGTGGTTTATGCTGACAGCCTGAAATGTTTATATACGACAGATATATTTTCCCACAATTTAATTTCCCATGATTTAGGATGCATACAACACATGTATATAAGTCTTGTGCACATTGATCAATCGGAAGGGGTGCTAATTGGGATTGCAAATAGCAAATATTGCCGTGGGCGCTTATTAGAGCAGGGCGCTTATTACGTCAAATACAGTATTCAAATTTTGTAACATTTGACAAAATGGCCACAAAAATCCAACTTGTTGTTCTGTTTGTTTGTTTGTTTGTGTGTTTGCTTGTTGTTAAACACCGCACTCAGCAATATTCCAGTGTTTAACTGTGTAAGGGCTTGTTCACCTGTGTAAGGGTTTGTGTTCACCTGTGTAAGGGTTTGTATTCACCTGTGTAAGTATTTGTTCACCTGAGTAAGGGTTTGTGTTCACCTGAGTAAGGGTTTACCTGAGCAAGGGTTTGTGTTCAACTGAGTGAGGGTTTACCTGAGTAAGGGTTTGTGTTTACCTGAGTAAGGGTTTGTGTTCAACTGAGTAAGGGTTTACCTGAGTAAGGGTTTGTGTTCACCTGTGTAAGGGTTTGTGTTCACCTGTGTAAGGCTTTGTGTTCACCTGAGTAAGGGTTTACCTGAGTAAGGGTTTGTGTTCACCTGTGTAAGGGTTTGTGTTCACCTGAGTAAGGGTTTACCTGAGTAAGGGTATGTGTTCACCTGAGTAAGGGTTTGTGTTCACCTGAGTAAGGGTTTGTGTTCACCTGTGTAAGGGTTTGTGTTCACCTGAGTAAGGGTTTACCTGAGTAAGGGTATGTGTTCACCTGAGTAAGGGTTTGTGTTCACCTGAGTACGGGTTTGTGTTCACCTGTGTAAGGGTTTACCTGAGTAAGGGTTTGTGTTCACCTGAGTAAGGGTTTGTGTTCACCTGAGTAAGGGTTTACCTGAGTAAGGGTATGTGTTCACCTGAGTAAGGGTTTGTGTTCACCTGAGTAAGGGTTTGTGTTCACCTGTGTAAGGGTTTGTGTTCACCTGAGTAAGGGTTTACCTGAGTAAGGGTATGTGTTCACCTGAGTAAGGGTTTGTGTTCACCTGAGTAAGGGTTTGTGTTCACCTGTGTAAGGGTTTGTGTTCACCTGAGTAAGGGTTTGTGTTCACCTGTGTAAGGGTTTGTGTTTACCTGAGTAAGGGTTTGTGTTCACCTGAGTAAGGGTTTGTGTTCACCTGTGTAAGGGTTTGTGTTCACCTGAGTAAGGGTTTGTGTTCACCTGAGTAAGGGTTTACCTGAGTAAGGGTTTGTGTTCACCTGAGTAAGGGTTTGTGTTCACCTGAGTAAGGGTTTGTGTTCACCTGTGTAAGGGTTTGTGTTTACCTGAGTAAGGGTTTGTGTTCACCTGAGTAAGGGTTTGTGTTCACCTGTGTAAGGGTTTGTGTTTACCTGAGTAAGGGTTTGTGTTCACCTGAGTAAGGGTTTACCTGAGTAAGGGTTTGTGTTCACCTGAGTAAGGGTTTGTGTTCACCTGTGTAAGGGTTTGTGTTTACCTGAGTAAGGGTTTGTGTTCACCTGAGTAAGGGTTTACCTGAGTAAGGGTTTGTGTTCACCTGAGTAAGGGTTTGTGTTCACCTGTGTAAGGGTTTGTGTTCACCTGAGTAAGGGTTTACCTGAGTAAGGGTATGTGTTCACCTGAGTAAGGGTTTGTGTTCACCTGAGTAAGGGTTTGTGTTCACCTGTGTAAGGGTTTACCTGAGTAAGGGTTTGTGTTCACCTGAGTAAGGGTTTGTGTTCACCTGAGTAAGGGTTTACCTGAGTAAGGGTTTGTGTTCACCTGAGTAAGGGTTTGTGTTCACCTGTGTAAGGGTTTGTGTTTACCTGAGTAAGGGTTTGTGTTCACCTGAGTAAGGGTTTACCTGAGTAAGGGTTTGTGTTCACCTGAGTAAGGGTTTGTGTTTACCTGAGTAAGGGTTTGTGTTTACCTGAGTAAGGGTTTGTGTTCACCTGAGTAAGGGTTTGTGTTCACCTGTGTAAGGGTTTGTGTTTACCTGAGTAAGGGTTTGTGTTCACCTGTGTAAGGGTTTGTGTTCACCTGAGTAAGGGTTTGTGTTTACCTGAGTAAGGTTATCCAAGTACTTCATAGAACTATTATCGAGGCAGATCAGTGTTTAGAGCAGTGTTTGAAATAAGCGCCTTGCAGGTTGATTTCATGTCGGGCCCGTAGTTTCAAACTTGTATGTGTCCTTATGGCCTGCAATAAAATTGCGCCTAGGTGTTTGTCATAATAAGCTGCTGTTTCTTTAAATGAGTGCCTGAAGAGTTTAGCCAGGGACTGCAACCTCTAATGTCTGTGAGTCCTGATGGCAGCCTGGCAATATTCTTTTTATTTCAAAACACTGGTTTAGAGACAAACATTATCTAACCAATCCCAATCAATACATAACATCCAAATGGATAGCCAGGGGTTAGGAATAATGAAATGATGCCAATTCTAGCCATGATGATGATCTCAAGTATGTTGATTTCACAAAGTTAATTGATCGCATCAACAAATGTGAACTAAACCATTTCAAACACGACATACAGCACTATGGCTTGCATGAAAGTACAGGAGATTACATCAACAGAAACATAATATATCAAGCCAAAAAAAATATTCTGCATCATACACCATGGTACATATGATACGTGTATACCTACCGTATTTCCCTGATTAAACGCCCCTGGAATATTTCATTCAGACACTCTTTACCCCCGGTGTCTAATCGAAAAGATAATAATGGGGAGAATTCCATGCACAAAAAACAACCTGGTGTTTAATCGAGACCCTCGCATTTATTTGAGACCCGGCGTTTAATCCAGGAAGTAAGGAAGGTAATAGCTCATACACAGCTGGCAAATTCAACTGTTAAAAATTTTATGTTCAAATTCAATATTCCTCAGAAGCTCAACAAATAATCTACAATGATTTATGAATTTCAATTTCACATCAAACAGTTAATATTTTGCGTGGAACAGTTTTAATGTTGAACAGCACAAGATATCTTTGACTCAAGATTATTAAGTTTGTATTTGACAAAGCTCTCTGTGCTCTGTGGGGGAAAAATAGAGAAACATCGACCAATAGTTCACCATATTATTTTTTGGATTATTGGCAACATTAGCCATTAAATAATTATTATGATATCATAAAATAATAAGAATATGCATGGATAAGTAATAGAAGGTTCACAAAAACAAAACAGCATGCATCTATCATAATGATACACACTGAAAATTAGCCATTAAATAATTAAAAAATGTGAAAATGTGAAAATCTAGGGGGACAAGTTGTTTCCTCCCAAAATACAGTTAATTGACATAACCCAGGGATTTATCTAGGCATGCTAGGATTCTAAAGTCAATATTTTGTTCAAAATTTGGATTGTTTATAAGTTCTTATTTGTCTAAACTCTGAGGTATTTTATTTAAACATTAGAATTATGTAAAAATAAACATATAAGTCTCTCCCTCTTTATTGGTTCTGTTATAAGTGATATACAGTCTCCTCCACAAAGCCACAAAACTAGTTACAACTATGTCAACATTTATTGTGAAATTTTCTATTCCAATTTGGGAATTTTTACTGACCTTTGCTCCTGAGAAGGGGCAGAAAAATGGCCTCTGAACAGGTCTAGAATGGTCCCAGTAACCACAAATCCAAAATGAGCAGCAGAATATTTGGTATGACCAATGGTGTCTACTACAGTCCAGATAAATCCCTGATACCACAGCCCACTTGAACTAATAATCAATATTTCAAACATCCAGTTGTATGTTTTACCTAAACTGAAATTTTGGCTTGTTTATGAATAAGAAATATTTAAATTGAATTGGAAACTATTAATCTATTATAGGTTAAAAATACTTAGCATTCCCGAGCCAAAGAAGGAAATATCCTGGATGGTCTACTAGCCTGAACAGGAACAACAGACTTGAAGAATTGGTTAAACTTTAAAAATTGATCATTGAACAATTCTCAATTTTGAGTATTCTTTCCATACATCCTTCATGTAAATAATAGGGGGCACGGGTGGCCCAGTCATCTAAGGCGCCGCAATTCGCTGTGCAGAGTTGCGTCCCTTGGGTACGCCAGAAATCTATGATTGTGGGTTCAAATCCCGATTCACCCTGATTATGTTTCTAGGTTTGTCAGCACCATACCCGTGCTCATGGGTTTCACCGAAGTGGTAAATGCCTGAGACCTGCATCACTTCGGGCTTTCCTCCCACATTAAGCTGACACGCCGCGATATAACTGGAATACTGTTAAAAGCTGCGTAAAACCCAACTCACCCACTGTAAATAATAACAATGAATATAACCACACGCTATTCCTGTTTTACATGTGTGAGTGAGTTGGTGCTGACACTGCTTTAAACAGTATTCCAGTCATATCACAGCGTGTCAGCTTAATGTGGGAGCAAAACCCAAAGTAATGCTGGTGAAACCCCAGTCTGTCATACATCTGAAATGAAGTCTCTGGGCTCCTTTTTATCATACTTTATAACTATTATTTAACAACGTTTATTTCTGTAAAATATGTTCATTTCAGAGACTAGATGTTAGTCTAGTGAAACCCATGAGCATGGATATGATGCTTACAAACCTAGAAACACACATAGGGCGAAACCGGGATTTGAACCAACAATCGTAGGTTTCTGCTTGGGCACAGCTCTCCACAGCAAATTGCGGCGCCTTAGACGACTGGGCCACCTGGGCCACCTTGCTGTTCACATGAGAATCCACAGGACAATACACCTACTAGTGAGTGAGTGAGTATGGTTTTACGCCGCTTTTAGCAATATTCCAGCAATATCACGGCGGGGGACACCAGAAATGGGCTTCACACATTGTACCCATGTCGGGAATCGAACCCGGGTCTTCGGCGTGACGAGCGAACGCTTTAACCACTAGGCTACCCGACCGCCCCAATACACCTACTAGGAAACGGTGCACTAGCATCAAGGCTTGTCTGTTAGAATATTGACGCTTTACACAGGTCATGGACTCATGCTCAATTTTATTATCCGATATCCCAACAAATCTGGTAGTTAGTGGAAAATAATCAATAACATCTCTTACGATTGATTCCTTGGTTGTAACCAATTATCACTGAAAATTGATAACTGGAAATCCCATTAATAACTACACCGGTAAACTACCTATAATTCTACTGCCCTGAGGGCACTACTTAATGGGAGGACCACCATGAAGATCTGGGTTAGAATTGCGAAAACAAACAAACCTAACACCAGGCCATCTAGGCCAAAGTATAACTTCTTTCAGTTGCATTTAGAAGTTGGTATGATGAAGAAAGACAAGTTCTATGGATGAACAACTTCTTTATTACAATAAGTGCGATGTTTCGGTGTAGATCCTAACACCTTTAGCCACTCCTAACGCCACTTGCTTGATAAAGGTGTTAGGATCTACACCGAAATGTCGCACTAATTGTAATAAAGAAGTTGTTCATCCATAGAACTTGTCTTTCTTTAGGCCAAAGTACACGTGTGTTCAGGCCTACCAGGATAGCGCTAACCCTCACAAAGTTTGTGTAATGGGGTGTTTACTGTGTTTTTTACAAGTAACCATTGTTATGTACAAGTCAGTGAACGAGTGAATATGATTTTACGCTGCTTTTAGCAATATTCCAGCAATATCATGGCGGGGGACACCAGAAATGGGCTTCACATATTGTACCCATGTCGGGAACCGAACCCGGGTCTTGGGCGTGACGAGCGAACGCTTTAACCACTAGGCTACCCGACCACCCCATGTACAAGTCAGACGATGTCCATTAGTCAGTCATGCGTAGAGGGAATGAGAAGTACAGATAAGGCTCCGGTGATTGATATAATGAACAACGATCCCTCGCGTTACAATGTAAGTGATTGATTGTTTGATTGTTTGTTGTTTAATGCCACCCTCAGCAACATTCCAGCTATATGACAGTGGTCTGTAAATAATTGATTCAGGATCAGACAATCCAGTGATTGACATCATGAGCATCGTTCCACACAATTGGGATACGATGACATGCATCAACCAAGTCAGCGAGCCTGACCAGCCGATCTCGTTAGTCGCCTCTTACCAGAAGCATAGTCGCCTTTTATGGCAAGCATGGGTTGCTGAAAACCAATTCTACCACGGATCTTCACGGGTCTACAATGTAAGTGTAGGGGTGAAACGATACATCAAGGTCATGATTTTATACATATCCCAATACGCATATTCACGATTTACATCAAATTACATGACTTGACTATAAATATTTTGGAGCAAATTCAAAAAGGAATTGAGATGTAGTGGACACATGTTTGTAGAGGCTATTTTTAGCAGTGAACTTGAAGCGCTAATTACAACACATTTTGTAAAATTTGACTGAAAAAAATGCGGGGGGTCAGTAAACAACTAGTAACAATTAAATCTTTGAATGGCATGAGTGAGTGAGTTAATATTTAACATCACCTCGGCAATATTTCAGCCATATCGTGACGAGCCGAATGGCATGAAGAAGTGATGTACACAAGGAAGAGAATTTATGGATGTCAACTTCTTTATTATAAGGAACACAACATTACGATGTTTCTGACACGATCTGAAAAATACTGTCATGAAAGTGTATCCCGTGGATAAGCCGACCCCTTTCTACAGAATCTTTTTTCTGGTCCTCAAAATTCGGCTTATCTGTGGACATATATGGTATGTATATACTAACTCCTTCATAAGGTGAATGACAACTAAATTATTTTGGCAAGTGTATCATCTTGTATTGATACAGAAAAAATGTATCGTATCACCGCATGAAAAGTCATGATGCACCGATTGTATCATTTCATCATAATGAAGCGCTATCAAGCATGTCAGCAAGCCTGACCACCCAATCCATTAACATGATTAAGTCCCTGCTCCCGACCACCACAGGTTGCTGGGAACCAATTCCTGCCTGGGACACCAATATCAGTTCAAGCATGTGAAGTGCTGGGATATATTGATCAACCTCAGTCATCAAAAAAGTTTTTAGTTTTTCAATGAGAGCACAAGTGAATGCTGTTTTAGGCCACATTCAATAGTATTTCAGCTGTGTTATTGTGGCCTGCAAATAATGAAGCGTGTACTATATCAGCAGTGGATGATTTACATCAGCAGCATTTAATGGTCGACAACAAGCATTCAGAAAATAACCAACAATAATCTCATTAAAATCAGATCTGGAGGCGGTCAGGTAGCCTAGTAGTTAAAGCGTTTGATCGTCACACCAAAGACCCGGGTTCGATTCCCGACATGGGTACAATGTGTGAAGCCCATTTCTGGTGTCCCCTGCCGTGATATTGCTGGAATATTGCTAAAAGCGGCGTAAAACTATACTCACTCCCTCAATCTCGCTGCCGCTAAACAAAGATGAGGACATCCCATTACAGGTCATGTCAGAACAACCTTTCGTGAACCTTGGCCTCCCACTAAAAGGACTTACAAGAAGTCGACATCAGCCAATTAGAAAGCAGCTTCTTAAGTTAACGGCGCTCGTTTCAACCTGGCGACTTCCATTTCAGACTACGCTTGAAAAAAATGTTGACACAGTTCTCAATAAAATTTTGAAAACTAAACAAATGATAATTCCGGAATGTCTTATATATCGTTGCGATTGTATGGCAATGCTTCCCACGTACTGTGCAAAGCCTCCTTCGCTCAAATCTTTATCCCACGCAAGTGAGAGATAGACAATACTTTTGACGGAATCAGTCATAGGGGACATAACTGTCGTTCGGAATAGCCTGTGTTAACGTTTTCGAGGATCGTGATTAGAAAACACATTCCGACTGTCACTTTCATGATCTGGTAAGCTCTGATTGGTCGGATGACAGGTCGTTCTGACATGACGCGTAATGGGATGTCCTCCAATCTTTGTTTAGCCATAGCGAGAACTAAGATCTGATTTTTATGAGATTGAACCAACAAGGAATTACTGATTGTTTGTCCCTAGCAAATAAATTATGCTAATCCCATTCCTTTAAAGAGATGCTTACATCATTGATTCACGATGGACAGATAATCCATAATTACAAATTTTGATTAGACACTTTAAGGGAGAAAATAAAGAAAAACAGATGAAATGACAGCCCCACAGACAAATTTCAAAGAAGGCAGTCCATTGTTCAGATGATGTCATGTAATCAATTTGTGACGTCACGAACAATGGATGATGTCATATCATAAACTTCTCAACAATGAAGCACTGTGACGTCATCTGGCTTCAACTTACTGACAAATCAGCATTGAAAAATGGTTAATATTCACATTTGCAAGTATTTTGCAAGTAGAAAATTATTAAACAGGATAATTCAACCCTCATGGGTAATATGGTGCAAAAGTATCCACCAGCTTTTAATAACTCAGCTCTTACATCAAACACAGCCCTTGAAGATCCGGGGTAGAATAGGTCTTCAGCAACCCAAGCTGGCCGTAAAAGGCGACTATGCTGGTCGTAAAAGGCGACTAACGGGATCTGATGGTGAGGCTCACTGACTTGGTTGATGCATGTCATCTTATCCCAATTGCGTGGATCGATGCTCATGATGTCAATCACTGGATTGTCTGGTCCAGACTCGATTATTTACAGACCACTGTCATATAGCTGGAATATTGCTGAGTGCGGCGTAAAACAACAAACAAAACAACAAACACAGGCTCGTTCAGGTCTATTCTGCCCCTCTCTCCAAAATATGTGTTTTTCATACACTTCTAATAGTACGAAATGTGGATGAAAACTATCATAAACATTATTTTTAGCATTAAGTGAATAAACTCTATCAACATGCAGTAACAAGCCCATGTCTCCTTGTGCTATTCAAGAATGCCTCAACCATATTAATAGTAGAATCTATCAATGTATTTAGTACATAGTTAATGTCCGAATCATTATCTTCAGTAAATTTATTTACAGCTCTCAAGCATGAAAGTCACATGACCCTTAAAATAATTCTCATCAAAAAAAAAAAAATTGAGATCTAATACAAAACCCAACTATAGTACAATAGGCACAGAAGCTCACCTATATGAGTCGATATAAAACTGGAGAGGGTAGGATGTAGGGCTGGCTATCGATATAGATTGTAGAGATCGATAATCGCTTGACTAAATATCGATCAATTATTGATAAATATCAGAGAAGGATCTTTAAGCAAATATGCAAGAAAGTCCGGAGAAATCAACATATTTCACGCCACTGGTGAGCAGTTACACACTTAAGCATAGATTACTTTATGGACGTTTGACATGTAACAAAAACAGTTGCTTTCCGTCGTTGACAATTGACATTATTAACAATAACATGTCTGTATCAGTAAATCTAAACTTTATTTCATCACAATAGTTTATGTAAGTTATTATCGATGACCACAATTTCATATCGATAATTGTTAATATTTCTCTAAATTCCGATTACCGATCTTTTCAGCCAGCCCTAGTAAGCAGTGTTTCCATTTACTGGTAATTACCAGTTTTTTACCGGTAAAGTTAGGCTTGGGCTGGTAAATCATGTGACTGCCAGTCCCTTGGGACCGGTAAATAAAGTAGATTATAAATCTGTGATATTCAAACGATGTCAGCTTGTCTGTTACCATCAGGTTTTCCCATTGTTGATTTTTAATGCAAGGAAATGACATTTCGCTTTGGTTCAAGGTAAAAAATATATTTGTAGTGACTTCTTCTTGAAATAATAAAAAAAAAGAAGAGAAAATTGTGACTGAACTTTGTGTGAATGATGTGTAGATCTAACTAAGTTACTTCAGAGATGACATTATTGCAATGAACATGATGTTGAAAGAATTATAACAATGTAATTTTCATATGGTTTTTTTATTTGTTGAAAGTTGGGACTGACACAAATTAGGGGGGACTTGTAATTTTTAGAGCTACCAGTCCACCAGGACTGGCAGTTTCAACAGCCAGCGTCAAGAGTCAGATGTGCCAATAATGGTAAATTAGCTTTTTATCCACAATATGATTAAATAAATCTTAATAACATCATTTATAAGCACACAAAAAAATTAAATTTCCTTGTCCAGGTCGCACTTCTGTAAACATTCGTAAAACTACCTATTTTTAATAGCTTCTAACGCTCTTAAGATCAGTATCAGATGGAGTGATATCAACGACATAAAAACTGATCTATACAGAATGTGAAACATAAAGCTAATTTGCCACAAGGGTATCAGACGTGTCTGTTGCAGAGATGTGATAGCCATTTGTTTGATATTCCCAAACCATGAAAACATTCAGCATAACAATAAATAGTATTTTGAAGTTGATAAATACATATTGAAAATTGCTTTCAATGATACTCTGAATTTATACCTTTTATCCAATGATTGAATTATTTAAGCTCCAGGATACATTTCCTAAACTAATTTACACTATAACATAAAACGTATAAAGCTGACCAGATTGGTTAACACTTCAATGGTCTGAAAGTAACAGGGGATTTCCATGCCATAAATTGTGATAATGCCTTCACTAATGTCAGGACCTACTATGATAAAACCCCTGGGGGATTTAGGTTACAAAGGGACCCCAGCCACTCATGCTGGGAACCTATTGGTTGGTTGGTTTGTTGTGTAACGCCGCACTCAGCAATATTCCTGCTATATGACAGCGGTCTGTAAATCATTGAGTCTGGACCAGACAATCCAGTGATTAATATCATGCTGGGGACCTATTGGTTGGTTGGTTTGTTGTGTAACGCCGCACTCAGCAATATTCCTGCTATATGACAGCGGTCTGTAAATCATTGAGTCTGGACCAGACAATCCAGTGATTAATATCATGAGCATCGATCCACGCAATTGGGATCGATGACATGCATCAACCAAGTTAGCGAGCCTGACCACCCGATCCCGCTAGTCACCTATTACGACAAGCATAGTCACCTTTTACGGCAAGCATGGGTTGCTGAAGACCTACCCTACCCCCGGAATCTTCACGGGTCGGCAACCAAATGACTCAGGTGGTCAGGCTCAGTGAATTGGTTGATGGTGTCACAATATCGATCATTGGACTGTCTGGTCCAGATTTGATTAGTAACAGGCTGTGGTGATCTAGCTGGAATATTGCTGTGTGGGTGGTTGAACAAACACACCATGATGACGTTCATCACTAAGGGCCACTTACCTATTAGTGTATGAATATGGCAACATGCTGCTTTTAACACAATTAATCTTATCAATATTTCAGCACAGATATCAAATAGGAAATCAAACCCGTGTCTACATCCTGAGAAGTAACCAGGTTAATCACTAATGACTCTGCTTGTTATAAGTCACAAAGATCTACATTAACAAGGAGGAAAGCCTGATGTGATGCAGGTCTCAGACGTTTACCACTTAGGGGAAACCCACGAGCACAGGTTTGGTGCTGACAAACCTAGAAACATAATCACGCAGAACCGGGATTCGAACCCACAATCATAGGTTTCTGACGTGCCCAAGGGACGCAACTCTGCACAGCGAATCGCTGCGCCTTAAACAACTGGGCCACCTGTGCCCCCATTCAGATTCAGAACATTCACACACATCTTGTTTGTTTTGCAGATAAAACTTCCCTCAAATTTGCACAACTTTGATTGCCAATGTGCTAATTAAGACACTTACATAATAAAAATATATTGTGGAAATGTAACAAGTACCTTTTCATCATTTCAATCAAAATGGTACTATAAACAATAAGATCCAGATTTCACATCTCATAAACATAATTATTAAGTTTTATTATAATTTTTAGAATTGTCTGTAATACAAGCACGTCCTCATCAAGTTTTCCAAAGAAAAAAATAATGGTTGGATACAGCTATTTAACAAAAGGTTAATAAAATATTTCAATGAACAAGTTAATATTAAAGAAATAAGATTGTCGTGAATTCTGGTAATTCCTTTTGTTTACAACATGTACAATGGATACATACACAAAATTTCATTTTCAGATAAACATGTTTCAAAATTGACAATTTAGTATGTCCAGTGAAACCCTGTTATTCCAGAAACTCCACATTCCAGACAATAACTGTTTGGAAAATCAATATACATAGACTTAAGTGACATACCTGCTAACCCGAGAACCCTTAATCCAGAATTCATTAAAAGTGGACGCTTTTTATAGGAACAGTACCGTGCAGATTAACAGGGTTCGATTGCAGAGTAGTTCTTTCGAGTTTAATTATAAATTTTAATAATACCATACCAGAACAAGTTAAAATATATTCATTACACACTTATCATGCGTAAAAATGATATGGGACAACATTCATACCAACCAAACACATTATATGTCAATAAGAGTTTTTCAACTCATAATATAGTTTGTTGCTTTACAATACTTTCTCAAAAATTAGAAATGTTCTCATTTTGAAGTTCAATAAAAATATTCCTCCATCAATACTTATGCTTTGGCTGATTCTAATGTCACTTAGTTCTCCATGCAGAATGAATGTCAGTCATCTCCTGTTATGACTCACTGAGTAATCATCACACAGTTCACTCCTGCCAATATGGGTTGGGCCACTGCAAGGAGAATAGCTCATTTTTCTCCGCAGTTGCCCGAATAATGATAACATGGAGGCAGTTATTTTTTAAGAGTTGCCAACCTGCTGGAAGATACCTTAAATAATGAACAGTTTACTTTTGAACAGTTACAATTTTATTTCGACGGCCAATACGACCTAATTCAAGAGACGGTGAAACTTCACTTTATTCCCCTAAATTATATTTCATTCCTGCGCATCAGGTGCCTAAATGAAAAAATGACAGCATATGAATCTCCTTCTCCACAACATACATAAATGTGTTGGACATACAGATGATGTAACGAACAGATTTGGAAGACGAGACACGGAGCTATTTTCTAAGGTAGGGCCCGACTGTCGTGCAGGTGCCGTCTGCAAGTTGATATAACATTCAGGAAACTAGACGCAAAAGGATTCACATATTAAACAAGTCAAACTCTCTATGACATTATGACGATTACTGACCTGAACATGAGATTCCTCTTCACAAGCTGTCCGTTGATACAAACGTCATCTGTAAACAACAAAAGCAGTCAGCTGTCATTGGGAAACGTTTGGCGAACTACAAAATAAGCCAGGAAAACCGCAGCGTTGAATCGTTCACTTCGGATGCATTGTCTAGCAAAGTCAAAGTTTGAATTGACAAACTTTTTGCAATAACAATAAATTCAAACCATCTTGCAACTGCGAAGCATTATATAAAACCGTATTCTTCCACTTCGCGTGTACTTTTTAGTGTTTCAAATTTCGCCCCCCACCCACGCACCTGCAGCCATTTTGGATTATAGGCAGACATTGGCAGACTAGGTCAGGCAGCCGCAGTTTCGCACATACAATATGACGCAGTAAATTTTACATCCGTTACCAATCTGGACATATTTACAACAGTTGGGTAGCTTTATTATAATTATGCATAAAATGTTGACCTAAGGTTTCTGTTTGGCTTCCAGTAATTCATAATTCAATCAATAAACCGTAGCTAGGCAATCTATTTGCGTAAGAGATGACGTCACCAAGGCATTTCCCTGGGCTGCCCAGTTCAAGTCTACAGACTTTTTTCAAGAGCATCATGACTGACAAAGCTTCACTGGTACCATCGTGGTGAGCCATAATTCACGCAAAGTGCGGGCCTCGCTTCACTTTAGTGTCTACGCGTGAGATATCGAACGGCACCCGTAAATCTCGTGCAGTGAGGTGCGGGGGAGGGTGACCCGTCTGGTTCAGGTCACGAATCTAGGTCAGGTCACGAGTTCTCGCGCTCGTGTTGGCAAATAATCAAGACTAATGCCCTCAGCATGAATAGAACAACTGCGTCCACGTGCGCTAAGTTGAAACCTTTGTTGATATGCTGAAACGAGTATGAAGGGCGGCACAATATTTATCTTTGCGGTGTTTGGTTATATATCCTCTTTGTAAAAGCTACTCTTTTATATCTAGGTCAATAAAGCAAAGAGTCTTAACACAACTTTTAAAAGTTTTTAGAGGAGTTAGGTTTGACAGCGAAGAAAAATCAGAAAATCGGCAATCATTTTCTTGAGGTCACGAAAGGCTAAGTACATATTTACAAGATGTTTGACATACTTTTTAAACCCTATTTTCTATTGAAATTAGAAAATATAAAAGTGTGCATATGTCATTTAAAAACATTTCATTGAACCAAGCCAAGGTCAATGGGTGTACAGGAACGTTCAGCTCGTAAAATCTCGGACACCCCGCAAGTGACACATGTAACGAATTTATTATTGCGTGTACAGATACTTTTTTTCGGTGGAATTGTTTGTGTGACAATAATATAAGATCTGCCTTATGACCGACAGTGGTTTTGGTATGGAAACTCAACTATTATGACGTGACAAGCAGATGACGTCATATGAAATACTATGACGTCATAATGTCAGGACATTTTTACAAGACGGCGAATGAACAACCACATAACTTTTGGTTGTTTTTTTATTATGAACAATGATAACACTGTTTATAATTACACGTTTATGGGGAGGATCGTTAAAGAAAACTGTCAGAATTTTGGAAAGTTTACATTGTGGACATTGTTTACAAACTGTGTTTTTAATGTAGAGCAAGATTACTTCTTGATTTAACCGCGCTAAATTGAATTTGGATCCGAACGCGCAGCCTGAGATTTCAACCTTGCTCTACTTTGAAAACACAGTATGTCTATCTCCATTCTACCATGAGTAAATAAAACGCGGAGTCTTTGATGTCAGCAAATACATTGAGTGAAGCGGCATGGGTTGAGTCCAGTGTTTTGAGAGGGTTGTCCATCAGAATTTACGGAAGCACGGACAACAGCCTTTAAACCAAAAACATGGCGCTCAATGTGCACAAGCAGTTTGGTTGCACCTAATACTTCACTCGAACTTATGACAGGCACTGTAAGTATGTAGCACGGCAACTTCGTCAGATAACATGAGGTGGGCACCCCTAAAGATAACATGCAAGGGTTTCGTTCTTCACCGCGCGTCACTTTTATGACGTCGTATCGCTTATTGTGACGCAAAGGTATGACGTCACAGTCTTGACTAGAAAAGCGCCAAAAAGCAAGCTCGCCGTTGTCCTCAAAACCTGAAATACATTCTCGTTGTAGATTTATATCGTGTTTTCTGATTGAAATGTATTACCACACATCCTTTATATATTGTCGTAACCACTACTTTGCATTTTGTAGCCTACAATTGTACATATAATTATTTAAATACGCCTACCGACAATGACTGTAAAAGAATAACTATTCTAAAAATATTAACTTCCGCCGTAAAGCGGTCGTCAAATCGGTTGTTTCAGTCAGAAGGGGTTTATTGTGATTTGATACCCCTGATCGACCAACCAAACCCGAGTATGGTAGAATTCACAATATCGATACCGGTGATATTCATGGAATATTCATGAATAGCTGCCTAGGCAAGTGCGGGTGAGTTTGTTTATTCAACTCGAGTTAAATGTTAAACACTTTTGGGCAGAACTAAACTAGCGGGCAAAAGAAACGCCACCAAATAAATAATGGTCGTCAGTTTTCAACAAATTTGCCAAACAGCACGAAACACAGTTGGGAACACATAGCTGGAATGCAACTTACCTATTCCCTGTGAACATGTGCACGTGCTTCACGTAATTTGCGAGAAAAGTGAATTTAATCACTAAAAAATGCAAACTGTGCACAAAGTTACCGGTATGAAATTCTGGTATAAAACCTAAGCAGTACTGTCTCATCACATGAAACCGTTTCAAACAACGAACATGCCTCGACGTACCGCAGAGTAGAGGGAGAGCGCCATCGTAAAGCTGCTAATGGGAGCGACGCAGGAGCACGTTGCCAGGATCATGGGCTGCTTCAAGTGCACCATTGCCAGACTTGTCACACGTCACAGGCAAACTGGCAGTACTGCAGACAGGCCGAGGAGTGGAAGACCCAAGGTCACTACCCCACAGGAATACCGGTATTTACGGGTGCTTCACCTAATGTCCCTGGCGGCCTATTCACGAAGCTGTCTTAGCGCTAAGATTGGCGTAAATATGTCGTAGCGAAAAACGTCTTAGTTAAGTCTATTCTCGAAGCTGTCTTAGCGCTAAGCTATCTAAAGTTTAAGACAAAAATTAAGACGGCTACGATAGTTTTAAGACAGCTTCAAGAATAGCACTTATGGCAGTCGTAATTTTTATCGTAAGTAGCTAAGACAGCTTCGTGAATAGGCCGCCTGATTCCTAACTGTGACGTCATCATCCGCAAACAGCCTTGACATCCAGTCAGCAGAAGGGCCGTTGCAAGACGACTCCGCCTGTATGGTCTCCGTGCCTATCGACCATTCAAGGGCATGACGTTAACGTTTATACACCGACGTCACAGACTGAGATGGGCAAGGACTGTATACAGCAGTGACAGCAGAGAAATTGGCGAAGAGTGCTTTTCAGCGATGAGAGTAGGTGCCAGCTCTTGAAGTCTGATGAGTGGGTTCGAATCTACCGACGACGTTGTGGCGTCCAAGAAGTGGAGCCTTATAGAGGTGGTAGTGTCATGGTCTGGGGTGGCATCTGCGGGGACCAAACGACAGATCTGGTCATCATCGACGGAAATCACCGTACGTCGTTACATTGATGAGGTTTTGCGGCCTGTGTTACTGCCTTTCCTACAACGAAGGGGCGGTCGGGTAGCCTAGTGGTTAAAGCGTTCGCTCGTCACGCAGAAGACCCGGGTTCGATTCCCGACATGGGTACAATGTGTGAAGCCCATTTCTGGTGTCCCCCGCCGTGATATTGCTGGAATATTGCTAAAAGCGGCGTAAAACCAAACTCACTCACTCCTACAACGACACCCACGTGCGCTCTTTCAGCAGGACAACGCCACCACTCACACAGCTCGAGTCACTAGCCACTTTCTGTAAGCCAACAACGTCACCGTATTACAGTGGCCAGCTAGATCACCGGACCTGTGGCCCATACAGGTTACACACAACCAAATGTTTTCCCATAGACTTCTATAGTAACGTTATGATTTTTTTAAAATAACTAAGCATTCAACAGCTATTACCTGTATGTGTGTGCACAGTTTGGCCTTAGAGCAGCAATAAAAAAAATAAAAAATGACTAGCTTAGTCAGCTCCTTTTCCGAGTACCGGAAGCTAAACACACCACCCCCAGTTTCGCACCAAATGTCACCTACTTGAAAATAGCTGTGGTCACATTCAGCATAAGTCATCATGTTGAAAAAGACAGTACTAAATATAGAAAAACATGGTCAGTTTTAATAACTGGATGGATGTACATTTGAAAGACATAAAAATCTTACAGAATATGCTCCAATCACAGCCTGCAGATATCTCTCGATCTACACTGAAGGCTCCCTACGAAAACCGCACTGTCCAAACTGGTTCTGATTTGGTGTAGTAGAACCTAAAGCACCTCTGGGACCAACTTGGACGCAGGATTCGGAAACGCCAACGGCCGCCATTGACGAGGGATGCCTTGGCAATTGCCCTGCAGGAAGAGTGGCGGAGGATCCCTAATCAGGATGTCAGGAGACTCCTGTACTCAGTTCGAAGTCGTGCTGGAGGGGGTCACACCCGATACTGAGCAATGTGTGTAGTACGGGACTGTAAAAGAGATCAACGTCGATTCTGCGGGTGTGATCGAATACTGGACAGTGCACCCAGCATGATAAACGTGTCTGCAGAACTTTAAGTACATGGTTTTTGAGCTTGTGATTTTCAAATACCGTTTTTGAATAATTGTTTTTTTATAATAAAATATCAACTGATACTAAATTTTGCGTCTGTTTTGTTTTAGACCAGAAAATTGTTTGGTGGCTTTTCTTTTGCCCGGTAGTTTACTTTCAGTCTCAGTGACACTCTGGCTTTCAGAGAAAGATCGTGGTCAGTATGAAAATATATAATAAATAGATCATTTGTATTTCTTGTCAAATAACATTTCTCAACTCGTGACGTGACAAGTTGACATTTTCACTGGTGACTGAATCACTCCATGAGATAAACATGTTATTCTTTGTCAGGTTACGAGAAGATAAACATATACTAGTTTGACAAGAAAAAAACAAATAGGATCTTGCCATTTATATGACATACTTCATGGTTACTCGGGGTTTCAGGGCGGTAGCCTAGTTGTTAAAGCGTTCGCTCGTCACGCCGAAGACCCGGGTTCGATTCCCGACATGGGTACAACGTGTGAAGCCCATTTCTGGTGTCCCCCGCCGTGGTATTGCTGGAATATTGCTAAAAGCGGCGTAAAACCATACTCACTCACTCACTCACTCACTCACTCACTCACTCACTCACTCACTCGTCATGCTCAAAACACTGGTTCGATTCCATATCCCAACAGTCTAAAAAATTACGAAAAGAATATAAACTGGAATATAGGAAATCAAAACGGTCATTAATTATTATGATGAACTGATATAAGCTATGGCATGACATGTAACTCTCGTCATAGCCAAGTACGACACAATGAGGTACGACTGCATTTGAAAGACAACTGCCTTCCTAAACTTTTAAGACCCGTAAAGATCCGGGTTAGAATAGGTCTTCAGCAACCCATGATTGACTTAAAAGGCGACTATGCTTGTCGTAAGACACAACTAACGGGATCGGGTGGTCAGGCTCGCTGACTTTGTTGATGCATGTCATCGTATCCCAGTTGCGTGGATCGATGCTCATGCTGTCAATCACTGGATTGTCTGGTCCAGACTCAATTATTTATAGCCGGAATATTGCCGAGTGCGGTGTTAAACAACAAACAACCAAACAAATCTTAAACTTTAAGAATTTATCAATTCCAGTTGGTCCAAGAGGGCCCTTATCCTACCCCGCCCTTTCAAAGGTATTTCGACAGACCCACTGATAAGTATGAAAAGAATATAAGACAGCTTGACGTTGTTTTAAAGCATTTTTCGCCCGCCCCAAAGATATTCTTTAAAACTCCATTAGCCTTAAAAATTAAACTGCGTGACCTGATAACCGAAGGAATGTTTGGTCAAGGTCATCTATCCGAACCACCCGTAAAATCCCAAGGCCTTTAAATAAACTGAATTGGACATCATCGACGCGTCACCATGACGTGATAGGCGAGTGAGTGAGTGAGTATGGTTTTACGCCGCATTTAGCAATATTCCTGCAATATCACGACGGGGACACCAGAAATGGGCTTCACACATTGTACCCATGTCGGAAATCGAACACGGGTCTTCGGTGTGACGAGCGAACGCTTTAACCACTAGGCTACCCGACTGCCCCCGTGATAGGCGGATTAAGTAAGTCGAGCATATCGTGTTGTTATGTGTGTATGACAGTGATGATAATTTGTTTAATAAAATATTAATTCATATTATTCGGTGACGCTATCTCTCCGCAACAACAAACCCCTGTGTACGTTTTCACAATGGTTGCACGAACAGAACATCATACTTTTCTCTACACGTATTTCTCAAAGAGTATGTCATTTGAAATTTGAGATGTCCCACAGCTGCTTTCCTCTCACATTTTATTAAGCTGACACGCCTTGATATAACTGGAATACTGTTAAAAGCGGCGTTAAACCCAACTCAGTCACTCACTCTCACACCTGCTTATTCCCAACACGAGGGACAGTTGGGTAGCCTAGTAGATAAAGTGTTCGCTCGTCACGCATAAGAACCGAGTTTGTTTCCCCACTTGGGTACAATGCGTTCGGTTCTTTCTATAAATGTGATGTGATGGAATACTGCTAAAAGCGACAATGCCCCATGCTTACTCTTCCGGCACTGGCATGGTTGTGGATTCACAGGTTATGAGCACATAATCTACACCCGAGAATAGATACATGCTGATAATATGCAAGCGGCTTCTGTTTGGAAGGTACATATACTATGTGTTTTCTTGTCATTTATAGGCCAGGTTGTTGCCAGGATCTTGTACGCTGTAGTCTGTCTTTTGTTGCCAGGATATTGGACACTGTACGACTTCCTCTTGTTGCCAGGATATTGGACACTGTACGACTTCCTCTTGTTGCCAGGATATTGGACACTGTACGACTTCCTCTTGTTGCCAGGATACTTGAACCTGTACGACTTCCTCTTGTTGTCAGGATATTGGACACTGTACGACTTCCTCTTGTTGTCAGGATATTGGACACTGTACGACTTCCTCTTGTTGCCAGGATATTGGACACTGTACGACTTCCTCTTGTTGCCAGGATACTTGAACCTGTACGACTTCCTCTTGTTGCCAGGGTATTGGACACTGTACGACTTCCTCTTGTTGTCAGGATATTGGACACTGTACGGCTTCCTCTTGTTGCCAGGATATTGGACACTGTAGTCTGTCTTTTGTTGCCAGGATATTGGACACTGTATGACTTCCTCTTGTTGCATATTGGACACTGTAGTCTGTCTTTTGTTGCCAGGATATTGGACACTGTACGACTTCCTCTTGTTGCCAGGATATTGGACACTGTATTCTGTCTTTTGTTGCCAGGATATTGGACACTGTACGACTTCCTCTTGTTGCCAGGATACTGGACACTGTACGACTTCCTCTTGTTGCCAGGATATTGGACACTGTACGACTTCCTCTTGTTGCCAGGATATTGGACACTGTATTCTGTCTTTTGTTGCCAGGATATTGGACACTGTACGACTTCATCTTGTTGCCAGGATATTGGACACTGTACGACTTCCCCTTGTTGCCAGGATATTGTACAGTGAACAACTTCCTCTTGTTGCCAGGATATTGGACACTGTACGACTTCCTCTTGTTACCAGGATATTGGACACTGTACGACTTCCTCTTGTTGCCAGGACATTGGACACTGTACGACTTCCTCTTGTTGCCAGGATATTGGACACTGCAGTGTGTCTCTTGTTGCCAGGATATTGTACAGTGAACAACTTCGACACAACAGTAATTGTATATTTTTTAAGATCCATAACAACTGTTTTTGTTTTTTCTATAACGTATTTTCATTTCAAGGACAAGATGTTAGTCTATCGTCGGGATTCAAAGGCAGAATAGGTCCCAGGTACCCCAATACTGTCGTAAGAGCCGACAGTAATTTGGTTTCAATGTGTTATCCAACGGTGATGGCGTGGCTCGTTGCTTAGGCAATCAAGTGATGTGTGTTATCCAGCCAAACTCGATTGTTAACAAACCTCCACGATACACACGTAAGCTGCCGGACACATGACAGTTAACATCCATGTTTGATGGTGGCTGAAATAAAACAAACACGAAATGGTTTTTCGATGGTGATGTATTTGATTTAGGTATCATAGTTGTGTTTTTGGTACCCGTGAAGATCCGTTGGAATTGGTCTTCAGCAACCCGTGCTTGTTTTAAGGTGGCTAACGGGACCGGGTGGTTGATGCACGCCATCGTATCCCAATGGCGTAGTTCGATGCTCATGATGTCAAACACTGGATTGTCTGGCCCAGACCAATTATTTACAGACCGCCGTCATATAGCTGGAATATTGCTGAGTGCGGCGTTAAACAACAAACAAACAAATTATTGGTCAAATCCAATTTTCCAGAGTGTACTTTCTGTTGCCGGGTAGTTTCATTATGTTTTTGGGGAATACTGCTATTGTGGCGTTAAACAACAAACATCTTACTTAATATCTCCTACGTAGGACTTAGTATGGCCTAGAATTACTATCTCCTACGTATGACTTAGTATGGACTAGAATTACTATCTACTACATAGGACTTAATATCTCCTACGTAGGACTTAATATGGCCTAGAATTACTATCTCCTACGTAGGACTTAGTATGGACTAGAATAACTATCTTATACGTAGGACTTAGTATCTCCTACGTAGGTGATAGGAAGTCCTATGTAGGAGATAATAAGTCGTACGTAGGAGATAGTGATTCTAGGCCATACTAAGTCCTACATAGGAGATACTAAGTCCTACGTAGGAGATAGTGATTCTAGGTCATACTAAGTCCTACGTAAGAGATAGCAAGTCCTACGTAGGAGATACTAAGTCCTACGTAGGAGATACTAAGTCCTACGTAGGAGATACTAAGTCCTACGTAGGACAAAAAAGGGGGCACGGGTGGCCCAGTCGTCTAAGGCGCCGCGATTCGCTGTGCAGAGGTGCGTCCCCTGGACACGCCAGAAACCTATGATTGTGGGTTCGAATCCCGGTTCACCCCGGGTTTTTTTCCCCGTTTGTCAGCACCATACCCATGCTCCTGGGTTTCACCAAAGTGGTAAACGTCTGAGACCTGCATCACTTCGGGCTTTCCTCCCACATCAAGCTGACACGCCGTGATATAACTGGAATAATGTTAAAAGCGGCGTTAAACCCAACTCACTCACACACTCACTAAGACAACAAAAAATTCACCGTGGCCCTACTACGCTTCCGTACCTTCAAGTTCTTTCAGCGGGAAACATTGAGAAAAAAGATTCAAATCTGGATAACGAAATGGCGATTGACGGATTTTTCTAGTACACTAGAGCCAATAGACCAAAAACGTGTATGCATATTCCTGACATATTGCTTTGATAGACCGAGGTGTAAAGGATAGAGTGTCTGCCCGGAGAGCGTTGAGTGAGTGAGTTAATATTTAAAGTCACATCGGCAATATTTCAGCCATATAGTGACTACCGGAGAGCGGTGGTTCAATCGCCGGCCGCGTCATTCCAAAAGAGCCTGTGAAGATCCGGGGTAGAATAGGTCTTCAGCAACCCATGCTTACCGTAAAAGGCGACTAAGGGGATCGAGTGGTCAGGCTCGCCGATTTGGTTGATGCATGTCATCGTATCCCAATAGCGTAGATTGATGCTCATGATGTTAATCACTGTCATATTGCCTGGTCCGCACTCGATTATTTACAGACCGCCGTTATATATCTGGAATATTGATGTGGGCGGTGTTGAACACCTAACAAACAAAATGACATACCACAAGACGTTAAAAGATGGTACTTTTTTCCATCCCTAGCGCTTAAGTACATTGGTACAATGTGTGAAGCCCATTTCTGGTGACCCCCGCCGTGATATTGCTGGAATATTGCTAAAAGCGGCGTAAAACCTCACTCACTCACTCACTCACTCACTCACTCACTCACTCACTCACTCACTCACTCACTCACTCACTCACTCACTCACTCACTCACTCACTCACTCACTCACTCACTCACTCACTCACTCACTCACTCACTCACTCACTCACTCACTCACTCACTCACTCACTCACTCACTCACTCACTCACTCACTCACTCACTCACTCACTCACTCACTCACTCACTCACTCACTCACTCACTCACTCACTCACTCACTCACTCACTCACTCACTCACTCACTCACTCACTCACTCACTCACTCACTCACTCACTCACTCACTCACTCACTCACTCACTCACTCACTCACTCACTCACTCACTCACTCACTCACTCACTCACTCACTCACTCACTCACTCACTCACTCACTCACTCACTCACTCACTCACTCACTCACTCACTCACTCACTCACTCACTCACTCACTCACTCACTCACTCACTCACTCACTCACTCACTCACTCACTCACTCACTCACTCACTCACTCACTCACTCACTCACTCACTCACTCACTCACTCACTCACTCACTTGGTAATAAGGGTACAACATTTCAAAAACTGGTTGCGTCAGTATGCTGTGTCCGATTCCGAATCTTCGACATGGTTTGGCTCAGAAACTGTTAATGTTGTATTTTTTTTAAAATATATTATGTGCACCCCTTTAAAAAACTGTTTGTTAGATGGCACTATTGTTACCTTGTCATAAGCCGTGGCATTGCTCAAAAAAGGCTTTATGTTATGTACGTTTTCGACTAGATCCATAGATCTAGCATCCCCTTTGCCTTGATTAACCGTATTAGACGTTAAAAGATGGTACTTGTTTCCATCCCTAGCGCTTGGTAATAAGGGTACAACATTTAAAAAACCGGTTGTGTCAGTATGCTGTGTCCGATTCCGAATCTTCGACATGGTTTGGCTCAGAAACTGTTTCCCAAATGAATTATTTGCGTTAACGTTGTATTTTTAAAAATATATTATGTGCACCCCCTTTAAAAAACTGTTTGTTAGATGGCACTATTGTTACCTTGTCATAAGCCGTGGCATTGCTCAAAAAGGACTTTATGTTATGTACGTTTTCGACTAGATCCATAGATCTAGCATCCTCTTTGCCTTGATTAACCGTATTCGCTTGGTTGCTTTTGTGCCGTGCTCGTCAACAATTTCGAGCTTTTTGGAGATAATTCTTTTTTCTTGTCTGCATGAAGTTAAAGAAACCTAATTACGATCGACACTAAATTGTGTTAAGTTACCATTATTAGGCAACCAGTTACAACACCAAGACAATATGAACTAAATGTATGAGATGTTTATCTTCCTGGCATGGATGAAGGCAACTACAGCAAGACTGTAGCAGTGCATTCCGCCCTGGGGAGACGGGGATAGAGCTCCATGCTTGGCGAACGTGTGGAATAGTAAAAGACTAGACTAACATCTTGTCTCTGAAATGAACATATTTTACAGACAAAACAGTTGTTAAATTATATTTATAAAATATAATAAAAAAGAGCCCAGAGACTTTCTTCATTTTCAGATGCTCATACTGCAGCAATCTAGACTTGCCCAACATTGCATGGGCTGTATTGGATATATTTGTTTCAGGGTCTGTATGACAGACTAGTTAAGTACCTACCATTACATATGCGTGTGCATACGTGTGTTCGTGTGCATGTGGGTTAGGCTAACGCTTAGTCTCTGAAAATATACAAACAAATAACTCCGTTTAAGTTCAAAAGGAGCCCCAGTGAAATGGGAGATGAACCTGAGGAAAATCTAGACTTGCTTTATTTGGGCTGAGCGTAAGGGAAAATATTATTGTTCAGTGAGTGAGTAAGAGAGTGAGTATGGTTTTACGCCGCTTTTAGCAATATCACGGCGGGGGACACCAGAAATGGGCTTCACACATTGTACCCATGTCGGGAATCGAACCCGGGTCTTCGGCGTGACGAGCGAACACTTTAACCACTAGGCTACCCGACCGCCCCTTATTGTTCAGTGACTGTGAGAGACTGTGTGTGCGTGTGGTGTGTGTGTGTGTGTCTGTCCGCGTGCGTGCGCTGCATGTGTTTTCGTCGATTATACTATTTATTCTTTCAAGTTGAAACCAAACAGTTGTTTATCAACAAAACAGTGTTTTTTCTGACCATCCAACATTTCCAGTTTAAAAAATAAATTGTTTTCGTAATACTTTTTTTTTAAATTTTCTTTTCCATCATTTTCGGGAACAGATTGTTTTTTCAAGCCTACATATATACATATGGATTTATTCCGTGTGGAGTACAAGTGACACTGACGGGGTTACAGATCTCCAGGACCTACCTGCACTTAGAGCATTGCACACAGCACGACATAAGAAGCACTACAATGTTAAAAGTCGAGAACACTTGTAAAGCCCCTAGTTATTCTGAAACAGGGTGCCGGTATCATTACCCAAACACTATTATATATAAGTGTGAGCAGTTCATATAAGTCTAGCAGTTCATGACTAACATCTACACAAATAGCGATATAGATGTGGTATACACCAATTTACATACACAAGCCGCCTCGAAATAGTTGAAGTATTTCTTTAGAGAGCTGCGTTGCGTTGGCTTGTATATTTATACCTGTTTATGCCATATCTATATTGCTCTCGATATTATTTTCAGTAATTTATCGATAGCAAGATATGATAAATAGGGAGTAATGTATACTAACGAGGAAAAGTAACTGTGATTCATATAAAGTTCAATAAAAATCAGTTTATTCTTAAATTAAATAATGCATATTTCAGTACATAATCTTGAAGATATATCTTCGACTTAATGCTCAAGAGCGCCGCACGATTTGGATGTTTGCGTGATTGTTGGTAGCGATATTGCAGCGTAGCAAAGCGGAGTACATTTTGTAGTAAATTTGAATGTAAATTTCACATAAGGAAAAGCATGATATCTTTTTTTTCTGGCGGTTTGAAATGAAATGACGTTTGGGATTATCTGCCCTTTGGCAGAGGTGAAGGTGGAAGAGATTAAAATATGGCGGCAAAAGAACGGCGTCTAGTTGTCTGTGGTAGCGAGAATAATTACAATATGTAGAAGACAGGTCCCACAACGCAGCAATATATTTAAATGTGAACAGCACACAATGCTTGTTAAGCCATCAGGTGCTCATGAAACACTTTTGTTTAACCGTAAATAACGCTCACGCAATGCCACAGTTTGCTGAAAACCAACCTCAAAGCGCCGTTGATATGCTGCAAACAGAATTGGGCAAAACGAAGTTACCAGATATTTTAATGTTCATCGAAAGTAAATGTCATCTATTTGGAGACGTTATTTACACCACGGCATCATTCATGACACGGGCTGGTCGTCGACGTGTGACGTCACGTCAACCGTATTCGGTTGGTGCATCTACGGAAACTATATCAAACTGCCACATTAACGGCTCATTTCCTGAGTTGACATCATTTAGTGGCAGAACCGTACACATCCGGCTGAGGGAGCACAGCATCCGGCCCCGACGTTCAGCCCAATTGTGCTTCCACGTGCACCGTCGAGCACGCCTAACGTGGTGTAGATGGCATCTGGGGCTCAGAAGAAACGATTCGGATAGTATAGTGTTTACAGGTGAGTTCAGCTGATGGTCGTGCAAGGGTCTGGAGGCGTCCATGTTGACGTTTCAGCAACTCTTGCGTTACTCAACGTTGTCAGATTTTGGGTGGAAGTGAAATGATATGGGGTTGCATCGATCAGAACTTATGGGAGAAGATAACTGACGGCATCGTTCAAGATCCTTTGCGCAAATGCAGGGACGTAACTTCCCATTACAGCAGTGTAACGCTCGACCACGTGTTGTAACAGGCTTTGAGGCAGCATAACATTGCTGTACTGCCAGAGAAGGCTGTTTCTCTATACCCCTCCCCTATAGAACATACCTGGGATGAGATCAAACGAGGCCTACGACAGGACCAGAATCAGCCGGTTACGCTAGCTCAATTGGGCCAATCTTTGGTTGACATTTGGAACAAAAAAGCTGTTTTCAGTCATCTTGGCGTTATCAATGCGCCACCCCGCCTGTATCAACGTACATGGTGATCTCACCCGATATCGACATTGTTAATGGAACTGTTACACCATCCCTCTTTCAGGGCGCAGGCGGTCGGGTAGCCTAGTGGATAAAGCGTTCGCTAGTCACGCCGAAGACCCGGGTTCGATTCCCGACATGAGTACAACATGTGAAGCCCATTTCTTGTGACCCCCGCCGTGATATTGCTGGAATATTGCTAAAAGCGGCGTAAAACCATACTCACTCACTCTTTTAGGGCGTGTTGCTCTGCCTCCTGTTACCAGGTATAGGTTTGGGGTTATGTCATTGAATTTGTTTTGATAACACAATGATCAGACCTATAACCAAATATTATGTTGTTATTTTCAATAACGGGGGCACGGCTGGCCCAGTCGTCTAAGGCGCCGCGATTCGCTGTGCAGAGTTGCGTCCCTTGGGCACGTCAGAAACCTATGATTGTGGGTTCGAATTCCGGTTCGCCCCGATTATGTTTCTAGGTTTGTCAGCACCATACCCGTGCTCGTGGGTTTCACCGAAGTGGTAAACGTCTGAGACCTGCATCACTTCGGGCTTTCCTCCCGCATACACGCCGCGATATAACTGGAATACTGTTAAATGTGGCGTTAAACCCAACTCACTCACTCACTCAATAACATAACATTTACACCACATAATATGAAGCACAGTTACTTTTTTTTCCGTCAGTGTATATGCCTGAAATATTTCCAGTGCGACGTAATGTTTTAATTTACTCATTCCTGTAGACCAAGGGGCGGTGGGGAAGCCCAGTAGTTAAAGTGTTCGCTCGTCACGCCGAAGGCCCGGGTTCGTTTCCCCCAAGGGTACAATGTGTGAAGCCAAATCTGGTGTTCCTCGCCTTGATATTGCTTAAAATCTGCTAAAAGTGGCGTAAGGTCATGATGACTCAGGACCCGTGAAGATCCGGGGTAGAATAGGTCTTCAGGAACCCATGCTTGCCGTAAAAGGCGACTATGCTTGTCGTAAAAGGCGACTAACGGGATCGGGTGGTCAGGCTCGCTGACTTGGTTGAAGCATGTCATCGATCACATTTGCGTGGATCGATGCTAATGATGTCTATCACTGGATTGTCTGGTCCATACTCGATTATTTACAGACCGCCGTCATATAGCTTGAATATTGCTGAGTGCGGCGTAAAACATCAAACCAACCAACCAACCAACCATGATGACTCAGTCCTGTAGACCGAAATGTGTATTCTGTTTAGGATTTAAACACATTCCTGAACGTGTTTACTATTTTTACAGTATATAAACTGGAATATAGCGAACATTAAGTAATACGATAAACTGAATAAAACATGCGGCATGACAATAACTCTCGCCACACAATGTCGAAAACACAGCTGTGATGTATCAAATATATCACCATTCATGGAATAATCATTTCTTGTTTGTTTCATTTATAGTCAGCATCAAACATGGGTATATGCTTTCTCTTGCCCTGTAATTCATGTACCAGTCACACTATATGTTTCGTGTATAATTCCTTCAAAACAAATAATTTATTTTCCTTTTTACGACACATCCTCTTATGTTTATGTTTTCAAAGATTGTTAACTGCAAAACACCTCACAAAACACGACGGCTATTTCATCTAGAATCTGTTGCAAACAAACAAATAAGTCAAATTTACACAAATTAAAAATCAGCTTAATACCGGTAACCGAGTTGGATGACGTCATATTGCCTTACGCGGCTTTCATTGACGTTGTGAATGCGAGTGAAATGGACACGAGCGGACGTCAGCGAGTGACATTTCTCAAACAACAGTCACGCGGGCACGAGGAGCACGAGCTGTGACGTCACAATCATAGATGCTTGGTACTCCCACAACACTGGTGTTTACACCAGACAACCGTCCCTCGTCAATTAGCACTCAATTGTTGCGTGGATTTCTCCGGGGGTCAGCTCTTATTTGACAATGACTAGACAAAAACAAGAGACATTGCCCGTGGCGCGAAACAAACGACAAACAAATTTCATGTCACTATTGCAAAAGAAATTCTGAAATACAATAACACACATTTCACCGTGTTTTCATAACATCGCACAAGTTCGTATATCACGGTGACCTGAACTATGTCATTTCTCTATTATGTCTCATGTCTCCCTTGGGGTGTTATTGTCTTTGTATTAATTGTTAATGAGGTGTTTAATTACCATGTTTATGACTGCGTAATATGATATTTATGGTGCTAATCTCAGTTCCTGAATAAGACACGTTGATATACCAGTCTGACACTGACCTCAGAAGACTGTGTTGAAATGTTTTGTCGATTTCATCTGCTACCTGACCGACTTTCAACACATACTATTATACACGTGAAAACACATTGTTTGAGGGCACGTGCAGAACAGGTTGTTATATATTCTGTTCTTGTATCGTACTTCCCTTTCTGGGGGAACCATCTAAATGTATTTTATCGCCAATGTTATTTTTGTTTTTGCACTTTGCACTATCGTGTTTGTCATTTTGAAAACATTCGTGACCAACTCGTGTTATTCCTAGACAAGCCGAAAAGCGACTCGTGCCCCTCTCGTGGCCATTTTTGCGACCGGGTTCTGTCTTGGCGCAAACGGGTGTACCTAAAACAATTGTCAACTCGTTGTGTAATGATTCACACATATTTCCCCGTATATTATATATATTTCAGATGCAATTTAAAGCATATCTGGACATGCGGAATTATACAGTATGTTTGAATACATTTAACTGTGTCTTGGGTATATTTTTAGATGCAAGCAATATGTAAAATCAAATATTATTTCTGAGGGATTCTTTGACGAAGAACTTGAAATCATACGCGCATTCTGATTGGTTTGTCGTATTTTCGCACATAACATTCATCGATAGGGGACGAGTCTTCTTGCAGGTTACGGAAAGGGGCGAGTAGTGACGAATGATTTGAAAAGTATTGTGACCATTGTCGAACATGCATTTCGACAGCAACAGGTAGCAATATGCGTTCGTGAAAGCAGTTCGGTGCTTAAATGATCCAGGGGGTGGGGTAGCCTAGCGGTTAAAGTGTTGGCTCGTACTGTCGAAGACCTGGGTTCGATTCCCCACATGGGTACAATGTGTGAAGCCCATTTTCCGGTGGCCCCCGTCGTGATATTGCTGGAATATTGGTAAAAGTGGTGTAAAACCATACTCACTCAGCCACTTAAATGTTCCTTCTTCTAAACAGAGATGGGTCTAAATGAAACCCACAACCTTCTTCTTGAGAAATCAAACAGAATCAGTGACCCAAGAATAATTTGCACTCATATTAACAAACAACTACGGTTATAACGAACGCAAAGGGACCACTGATTTTAGTTTGTTATAAGCAGAGTACACACGGGACCACAAAGTGAGTTCGCTTTATCCGTTATTTCGTTAGAAACGTGTTCGGTATAGGGGGTATGTGTATTAAAACTATATCTGAAACTCTATTAGTCCGGATTCCCAGCCCACTAACAATTATTGTTGGAAATGCCTCTCTTAAGAAGGGCAATGCTTCCTTAAATAATTCTTTAATTCCTCGCAACTTTAATAGGAACTGCACCGATCCGATGTGGTTAATTCCGGACTTGTTAAGTCAGTGAGATCGTTGCCCAACTTGACAACTTCCGTAATTAACGAAACATTTAAGCAACCCCTTACATTGGGGCGGTATACCGTTCCCAGTAAAGTTGATGGATTTCACAAAATCCGTTGATCGTACTTACGTTCGGGCGGTACCGTTCATAGTAAAGTTACCTCAAAGTGTTTGGGTTTTTTTTAAATATTTTTATTTCAGTTCAGTAGACATAAATGTAACATTGGTGAGGTATATAAATGAAGCAATTCATAGCATCTTAAAACGTGACCAGATATGGGGATATACGAGGGGTGTCCCATAAGTTTCCGGCCTCCATAAGTAATTTGCGATTTATATAATAACTGTTTTACTTATTTTTCAACATAATCTCCCTTGACCTCAATACACTTGTTCCACCGTTTTTCCAGCATATTTAACCCGTCAGAAAACCACTGTTTGTCACGTGACCTTAAAAACTCCTCTACAGCAGTGATGACCTCCTCATTTGTCCCAAATCTTCGGCCCCTGAGTACAGATTTGAGTTGAGGGAAGAGGAAGAAGTCAGAGGGGGCCAGATCTGGAGAATAGGCTGGATGAGGCAGGATCTTGAAGCCACATTCATGTGCAGCGCTCACTGCTACTTGGGCGGTGTGAACTGGTGCGTTGTCCTGGAGGAGCCAGACACCTCGGCTTAGTTTACCTCTGCGCTTTGCTTTGATTTCATTACGCAATCTGCGCAATTCATCTGCATAATATGCACCGTTAATGGTGGAACCCTTCTGTAGATAATCTATCACGATTACGCCCACGGAGTCCCAGAAAACGGAGGCCATGACCTTGCCACTGGAAGATGTGCTTTTGAACTTTTTGGGTGTTGGTGACGTCACATGCTTCCATTGCATGCTCTGACTTTTTGTCTCTGGGTCAAAATGATGAACCCAGGTTTCATCCTTAGTAACAATATGAGCCATGAAAGCACGTGGATCTCTCCGAAAATCTTCCAGAAGCTGTTGACTAATCATGACCCTCTGACGTTTTTGTTCTTCAGTCAACATTCTGGGCACCCAACGGGCAGACACCTTGTTCATGTGTAAATGTTCATGGATTATTCGTTCCACTGATGTTTTACTCATGTCATGTGCAGTAGCTAACTGTCTAACAGTTACTCGTCTGTCCTGCATTATTGTATCAAGAACAGCTGCAACTTCATCTTGGGTAGTCACTTCACAAGAGCGACCAGGCCGTGGTTCGTCTTCAGTGCTGCGTCTGCCCCTTGTAATTCAGCACACAACTGTTTGACCGTACTATACGAAGTAGCATTGTCACCTAATGTTTGTACCATGTCATCATGAATTTGCTTTGGCGTTAACATTTGTAAATGTAGATACTTAATAACGACTCTACATTCGGTCTTCTCCATTTTTGTTAAATGTGAGGGGGTCATGCTGTTTGATAGCAATTTATAGGAACTTGTAGCACGTGGGATTCATGTTTTGCATGTCATCCACGTGCAGAGATATTGTTCTAGCAACAGGTGCAGTTTGGTTGAGTTTGGGCTATCCGTTCATGTTGAGGCCGGAAACTTATGGGACACCCCTCGTACATATATTGGATTGACTGATAATTTATATTAAGTAGGCTGATAATTCCTTCCATTTTATGTCGAATTTATTAATACTCATATAAGTAATAAACTTATATTTTTCATTGCGATATGTTTTTTTTCTATTTTCCATACAATTTCAATATTTTTATGAAGAAAGGAAAGCATAATGAGTGTTCATGATGTTTGACTGGTGAATGTATTTTTTTGCGAGAATAATTATATGGTTGAAAAGATAGTTCTTTTTGTTGTAGCAAAATAATTTATTTAGAATGGTAATATGAGTTTGGTTTATCACGGCGGGCTTCACACATTGTACCCATGTCGGGAATCGAACCCGGGTTTTCAGCCTGACGAGCGAACGCTGTAACCACTAGGCAACACGTCCGTCCTTGTAATATGACTATCATATGCAAGTTCAGTTACCTCAGAGTTACAAGTGAGTGAGTGATTTGGGTTTAACGCCTCTTTTGACAGTATTCAAGTTATATCGCGGCGTGTTAGCTTAATGTTGGAGGAAAGCCCGAAGTGATGCAGGTCTCAGACATTTACCACTTCGGCGAAACCCACGAGCACGGGTATGGTGCTGACAAACCTAGAAACATAATCGGGGCGAACCGGGGTTCGAACCCACAATCATAGGTTTCTGGCGTGTCCAAGGGACGCAACTCTGCACAGCCAATCGCGGCGCCTTAGACGACTGGGCCACCCGTGCTTCAGACTCCTAAAAGTCATTTTGTGTATATGATATTAACACAGTATACTGTATCATTGTGTCAGTTCAAATAGGGCGCTTTAAGTATTAATCATCTCTTTCCTGACATTTGAAAGAAAGCTGTTCATGTGATGATTACCGTCACTAGAAACGTCTTCTGTTAATGTACTGTTTTATGTGTTTCTTCAAGGCCCATCATAAAGTACTACCGAGGACGGATTTGACATTCAAAGACATATACGAACGTGATTTGTTGATGTGACGGTAAAATACAAGATTGTCTAACTAAATCAGATCTTTTGTTCCGATTTGATTCTGCCCTCTGTCAGGATCTGTTGTTTAAATGTTGTGTAACGCCGCAATTAGCAATATTCTAGCTGTAAATAATCGAATCTTGACCAGACAATCCAGAGATTGACATCGTGAGCATCAATGTACGCAGTAGAATGAGTGAGTGAGTTGGGTTTAACGCCGCTTTTAACTGTATTCCAGTTATATCACGGCGTGTCAGCTTCATGTGGGAGAAACGTTTACCACTTCGGTGAACCCCAGGAGCACTGATATGGTGCTGACAAACCTAGAAACATAATCGGGGCGAACCGGGATTCGAACCAACAATCATAGGTTTCTGGCGTGCCCAAGGGACGCAACTCTGCACAGCGAATCGCTGCGCCTTAGACTACTGGGCCACCCGTGCCCCTCCACGCACGGGGGGGGGTGGGGGGGGGGGGGGGGGGGGGGGGGGGGGTAGATGCCATGGCGCTCAGAAACGACAGTGTGTGTTTACTATCTACAACATACACTCAAAAAAGAAACTTAAAAGTAGTAAAATTGTAAATATCTGACAGAGTGTTGCCGGCATCCATACAAAATTAATACCAAAAATGAATTGGTCATTTCTGCATGGATTGATTTGTGTGGAAAGAATGAGATACTGCAGAATTTTAGTGAAAAGATGGAAAAATTGTAAAAACACAACCACATGCGAGCCTGGCGCCAAAACACACCAACATGACATGCACGTACAACATCACTTATTGGGTTATAAAAAAAAACGTTGGATTTCATTTGCATACTATCACAATCTTATAGCAAGTGAACAGCGAAAACACGCCAAGACATATGGAAGACCAACGCAACAACGCCACCGACCGACTGCACACGTAGCACCAAGCACCATTACAAGACTGTGAAACCGTTATCAGCACACGGGGCAGCAAGGGACCATCCCAGATCCGGTCGACCACGTTTCACCACAAGATAACAGGACAGATTCGTATGCCTACGTCACTTACGTGACAGAACCACCACGGCCACCTCTACAACTGCGGCAATACCAGGATTGCTTGGGATATCAGCCCAGACTGTGAGGAACCGTTTGGTTAATGGTGGCCATACAAAATATTGAGCACAGATGACCTTCATAATCAAAATCTACTGTTTCATGTGTGCCACATGGAACCTGGGTCAATGACAATGATGTGTGCCAAGTTTGAACAATCTTATACCATGTGTTGATTATTTATATGATATATAAAACATGCATCTAAAAATAACTTTTGCGTTTCTTGTTTTGCAGAGTACATTTTCTTCGGCCTTTATTATTCCCAATTCGGTTATACCCGATTACATTTTTTTACATTTCAAGATTCAGATAATAAATGCTGATCCGAAGCTTCGGCCGTACGCTGATTATCGAATCATATGGTAAATTCAAGTGACATGACCTTTTATAAGGATTTGTTCGATCTTGACAGAGATAGGTATTGAATTGGAATGAAATATCTAATTTTAACGTTATTGAAACCAAAGCGAATGTATCGAATCTATTGAAATACTGAACACAATAACTACACTGTCGGGCAAAAGAAGTATACACTTGAACATTGGAGTTGACAAAAATCAAAAGTCATGAAAATGTTACCAGACTGAAAATAGTCGCCGAAACACTGCAAAATTAAGTTTGAAACTCATCTATGATACCCGTAAATATATACATCACCATCGAATAACCTTTTCTAGTTTGTTTCATTTTAGCCATCAAACATGGTGTATACGTCTTTTTGCCCGGAAATTTAGTACTTGATAAACACTGTATGGACGTTACATTGGGTTCAATTTGTAATATGTTACATTGGGTTTGTAATCGAATGGGGATGTTATGAAATGCTCATTAAAAAACGACCCAATTTGCTGAACCCATCCCCAAACCAAAAATCCGGATTGCACATTCTTCTCTTAATTAAAACACATCTCGAGGTAATTCGTACCATTAAATGTCGGGATGTTTTTGTTATTGTAAATTTCAACGGTTAGTGTAACGATGTCGGCTCATCCCGGAAGTAGGTGGAGCCTGTAATTGTGCAACGGCGTCTGATTGGTCACTTGTTACCACCACGGAGCTTTGATCTCTTGTAGTCAGTCAATCAATAGCCTTAAGGGAATTCTTCAACTGCGGGGCCAGGGCAGGAAATGCGGGCAGTTGGTTTTGCCTGAAGACAGAAGCTTTAATTCCATCTCCGGTACTTCTGATATGTGGATCTTGTCTAATTTCTGACAGCTCTTCCCGCCACACGTGACCCCTACGGCCAAAGACTGGCCTGGCGGACATTTTACTCGTAATAATTTGTCCACAAAGTGCGCGCCATTAGCAATAAATATGTCTCAACCATTTTCGACTAGTTTGGAAAAGGTCACCATGCATTTGTAGTAGACCAAATGTCATACCGCCAAGGTCACCTGATAATGGCCACCTATCGTTATTATTACGTTTCAGGTAGAGGAGTTTTCACATACTTGACAGAAAATTGGGACTATATAATTCCACCGATAGAGTCGTCGGTATCACATCTATAGCTCAAGGCAGATGTGGGTTACTCTTAAACTCTTTATATAGTCTTTAAGTACCTGAAAACACCCACAGAGCCCTTTATGTTGCTGGTTCGTGGCAGAGTTCCTATCTGGTCACGTGATCAGTGTTTTTAGGATTTTCGTTAAGTATGCAGTTAGCCTATATGCCTTATTTGGATATAAATTGAACAATCCATTTAATACTGTCTAATCCGTGGGTAGAATAGGTCTTCGGCAACCCATGTTTGCCGTAAGAGGCGACTTACGGGATCGGGTGGTCAGGCTCGCTGACTTGGTTAATGCATGCCATCGTATCCAAATTGCGTGGTTCGATGCTCATGATGACAATCACTGTATTGTCTGGACCAGACTCGAATATTTACAGACTGCCGTCATATAACTGGAATATTGCTGAGTGCGGCATTAAACAACAAACCAACCAACGACCATAACTGGATACCCCAAGAGACAGTGAGTATGGTTTTACTTCGCTTTTAGGAATACTCCAGCATTATCACGGTGGGGGACACCAGATATGGTGAGGTGAGGTGAAATTGGATTTAACGTCGCGTCCAAGATTATTGCACTTATATAGCGACGTGCATGCACGTGTGTGTGTGTGTGTGTGTGTGTGTGTGTGGCTGCTTGTACTAGTCCGGACTGATGCCTATTTATAGTGCTAGCCCACTGAGATACCATGCCACAGTTTAACATGAATACCCCACTCAGACACATTATACTGACTCTTAGCCGACCAGTCCTTGTTTTAGCCCTTTAATGCCGAGCGCCAGACAGGGTAACAACAAGTACCATCTTTTAACGTCTTTTGGTATGACCCGGCCGGGGATCGAACCCTGTACCTTCCGCTCTCCGGGCGGACGCTCTACCTCTAGACCACGGAGACGGTCCACACCAGATATGAGCTCCACACATAGTACCCATGTTCGGAATCGAACTCGGGCCTTCGGCGTGACCATTCGTCACTACTCGCCCCTTTCCGTAACGTGCAAGAAGACTCGTCCCCCTATCGATGAATGTTATGTGCGAAAATACGACAAACCAATCAGAATGCGCGTATGATTTCAAGTTCCTCGTCAAAGAATCCCTCAGAAATAATATTTGATTTTACATATTGCTTGCATCTAAAAATATACCCAAGACACAGTTAAATGTATTCAAACATACTGTATAATTCCGCATGTCCAGATATGCTTTAAATTGCATCTGAAATATATATAATATACGGGGAAATATGTGTGAAGCATTACACAACGAGTTGACAATTGTTTTAGGTCCAAGGTTTTAGGTTTTTGCGCCAAGACAGAGCCCGGTCGCAAAAATGGCCACGAGAAGGGCACGAGTCGCTATTCGGCTTGTCCAGGAATAACACGAGTTGGTCACGAATGAGGCGTGACAAGCGAACTCTTTAACCACAAGGCTACCCACCGCCCCAACCAACTCTGTACACGACATGGATAGCCACATCGCATGACTGTATTGCAGAGGCAACCCCGCCTTTAAAGGCTACCATAACCAAAGATCAAGATAACTGGTGATGTCAGTCCACCCGTTGTTGGGATGCAACCGTACGGATATCGGAGCCCGAAGTTGCCAGAAGCGTATCTGATGCCGATTCATTGCCACCAATAAATCGCAGTTTGTCACGGCAAGCTTGAAAACGCTGAATGTTCCTTGGCATACTTCACTCGCGGTCAGTCCTCGATGTGGAGACGTCAGGGATACCAAGCACAAACGACGGGTAGGATTTTATGCCGCTTATAGCACTATTGAAGCTCTAAAACAGCTGGGGCGTTATGAGATGCTAAGAAAATGTATCCAATCATTGAATCGAACCCGAACTTAAGTGAGTGAGTGAGTTGGGGTTTGTGCCGCTTTTAACATGATCCCATCAATAAACGGCGATGACACCGGATCTCAGCTTCACACATTGTGCCCACGCTCCCAACCGTTAGATTAGTCTGTCATTCAGATCCTGAAACAATTATACCAAATACAAGTTGTTTGTCTGTTTGTTTGTTTGTTTGTTTGTTGTTTAACGCCGCAATCAGCAAAATTCCAGCTATATGACGGCGGTCTGTAAATAATCGAGTCTGGCCAGACAATCCAGGGATTGACTTCACGAGCATCGATCCATGCAATTGAGATACAATGACATGCATCAACCAAGTCAGCGAGCCTGATGACCTGATCCCGTTAGTCGCCTCTTACGACAAGCATAGTCACCTTTTACGGCAAGCATGGGTTGATGAAGACCTATTCTACCCCGGATCTCAATACAAGTAATGCATGCACAGTAATACAGGTAACAGTTTCCTACACAAACCACACTGAAAATCACACGGGCAAAGTAGTGCTGGAAACAGTTTCCTACACAAACCACACTGTAAATCACACGGGCAAAGTAGTGCTGGAAACAGTTTCCTACACAAACCACACAGTAAATCACACGGGCAAAGTAGTGCTGGAAACAGTTTTCTACACAAACCACACTGTAAATCACACGGGGAAAGTAGTGCTGGAAACAGTTTTCTACACAAACCACACTGTAAATCACACGGGGAAAGTAGTGCTGGAAACAGTTTCATAGTCAAACTAAATCACATTGGGAAAACATGAGTGGGAAGACGTTAAATAACGCAGGTCGTAGACGTGTACCACTTTGGCAAAACCCTCTACCATGTCTGTCCTGCTTTCGTTGAAGCAGCGATTCTAGGTTTAGATTCAAACCCATTCGTAGGAGATCCTGGCGCATGGACAGTGTTACCGGGTATTAGACTAATGTGCCACCCGAGATACAAGTTATGTAGTGGTACCGAATACCATATATAATGATTATCCAAAATCTGATTCTGAAGGTCGTTTATGAATTTCCCAAAAGGTTGATATGGCTGTCATTTTGTATCACGAGTGTGGCTTAAAAATAAGATGACGGTTTTGTCGTTCGACACCCACACTGAAAGAAGATTTAAATGTACATTAAAACCGAGTTTATACGAGCACTCTCGTTCCCTGTTAACTCTTCTTGAGCAAGGATTTTGAGGATGAGTGAGTGGGTATGGTTTTACGCCGCTTTTTATCAATATTCCAGCAACATCACGGCGGACGCCCGAAATGGGCTTCACACATTGCACCCATGTCGAGAATCGAACCCGGGTCTTCGGCGTGACGAGCGAACGCTTTAACCACTAGGCCACCCCACCATCCCCAAGTTGAGTGAAAAAATGACCTAGATTGCCTGGACTACAGCCCTTAAAGGGATACCTTGACAGAATAACATGCCATGAGTGAGTGAGTGAGTGAGTGAGTGAGTGAGGTTTAACGCAACTTTGAACAGTCTTCCAGTTATATCACAGCAAGTCAGCTTAATGTGGGAGGAAAGAACATGACGCAGGTCTTAGATGTTTACCACTTCGGTGAAACCCACGAGCACGGGGATGACGAAATGACGCAACATGCTCCACTTGTGTTAAACTAACAACAATGAAGACAACAAGAAGGGGACGTGACTGTTTTTCTTGTTGTAAGTTACTTTCTCTTCATAAACATCTCATTAGAGTTACATTAGCAACTCCTGGATCTCATATTCACTTTGCTAATATCCATCGTAGTTTACACAAACGACAAACATTAAAGGTTAATATCTCCTTCACGGATTCTAGCACGCAAATGACGACAGAGACACGTGGTGATTATAAAATAATCGTCGAATTACAAGTATCATGATCGCGTTATTCACATGCCCGCTCGACCTTAATATCGTGCTGGCATTGGAAAGAGTTATTGATGAGGAAGAAAATGACGAAGGAGCAAAGAGGAAGATGGCGCGTGGAAGGAAAAGATTAAGAATGTTGTTTGTTTTTTAACGCCGCACTCATCACTATTCCAGCTATATGACGGCGGTCTGTAAATAATCCAGTCTGGAATCCAGTGATTGACATCATGAACATCGACACCTTACATCCGCCATATATCCGCCATATATCCGCCAACCTGCTTCGGTGATGACTTTTTCATCCCCAGTTTCTTTCTGAAATGTTAAGTCTGATGGCAGAACAAGGTATCCTTCATGATCTTCTTCAATGCTAGACCTTTTCCCAAGCCAAACAGCCAAGAATTGCATGTAAAAAGAGCACATGCTCACATACATCACTGCCCAGCAGCCGCTTTGATTGCTTCATGCACTAAATCCTGTTCCTTCTTGGAGCTTGCTTGGGTTCTGGTGCCAGGAACAAGTCACGTGCTTCCTTTTCAACATGATGAGGAAGGAGGATAAGCAAATCTGTGTCATCTCCCACCAGGACAGGGTCTGTTTTTCTTGCAGTTGTGACAGCGTCTTGTTTTGTCAGCTCTCTCGAGTGTGTCACTCAGGCAGTAAAGTGCTGTTTGTTGTTTGGTTTGTTCAAGCATGTTTCATTCAACGATTGAATGACCATTTCCCCCGTGAAATAATCTGTCTCACCAGAACAGGTCCCTGTTCCTCTCGTGTGTGGCATCTTTCGTCGATGCATAATCATTTTGGCCATTAAAGACAATGTCAGCAGCATAGTTCTGCACAACATAAAGATGGTATATAGTTCAAATACGTGATATAACGTAGACCTCTGGTCAGTGTAGCCGGTGAAGTACAGCACTACCAACAAGAAAGTACTGGACATTTCCAGGTTTTGTTGTTTCACTTGGAGGGTTTTCCAGACAGCATCAACAAGGGTTGGCTTCCTGTCCTGCAGATATTTCAAACAATGCTGGTGGGTGACTACATACTTGAACAATGCAGGTAAATAGATCTTGTACTGCACTGGTGTGACAGTTTATTTCCCGGGGAAATGGTCATTCGATCGAAGAAGGAAGCATTCTTGAACAACGCTAAAACAAACAGCACTTTATTGTCCGTCTAAGTGACAAACTGGAGAGATCTGGGTGCAGTTCTGTACACACAAAACAGGGGAACATTAACTTGTATCCTTATGGTGTGTGTAAGGAGGAAGGAGTGAGTGAGTGAGTATGGTTTTACGCCGCTTTTAGCAATATTCCAGCAATATCACGGCGGAGGACACCAGCGTAAGGAGGAAGGACTGGATAGCTTCAGGCACAGGTGATTTTGTGAGAAGGTGACGAAGAACTACCACGTGTAAGCCACCAACTCGTAGCCACAATAAACCACAGCCCCCATGTCAATTGCCAGATAATGGAGTGGAAAGGGTTCAATATGGATCCATTATAGTGGGGATGGCAAATATTGATATTTGGTGGTTATATTGGATTTTCGAAAATGATTTAGTATTCTACATGCATTCTTGAATCTGTTTACCCCAAATGTAGAAGCTCAAATCACTCAAATATGTCACTAGAGACCAACAGTGTATTGATATTCTGTGTCTAGCCATCAAACTCTTGGCGGCCCCTCAGGGGCTTTGGTGACGGAGTTTCTATCTAAAAGTGTTAACTATTCTTAAGTGAGTTAGTGTGCCCTGTTATCTGCATATAAGCACACTGTTTCAAAGTTAAAAGATTCAACAGTGTAAACAGACATTTAGGAAACTTGTCGGCCATCTTGAAATTGGCGGCCATCTTGAATTTTTGTAGATTTGTCAATAGTCGAAAATGTTCAGTAGTTGTGAGTATCTGTCAGAAACATAATATGGCTATTTCGCAATACAACACATGCTTTTTCTCGTCAAAACATGAACCTCATCTGAAATATGGAAGATATAGTGATAATTGGTGGCCATATTGGATTATGCAAATTAGACATATTTCCCAAACTGGGATTGCTTGGGACTTTTAGTATGTGGTTTTCGGGACCTTGTAGAAATGCATTGTGGTGAAATAAACTCTGTTGCAATTTGTACCAAGTGAAACCTTATTGTGCCTGGACTACTGTGTCAATGACAGACAGAACTTGTTAATCATGCACCGTGACTGTGGAACATATGTACATTATGAAAACAAAACCAATCTGGATTTATATAAAAGCAAGTCTTGCCAGCTCTATTTCACAGCTGGAAATGAACAGCAGGAAAATGTTCTTTTTCAAATTTAGATGAAAGGAATGTATTGTGTTATACATAATTTCATGGACTATATGTTACTTTAAGTTGTTGTATGAGCTGACACTCCGTGATATGACTGAATTACTGTTCAAAGCGCCGTTTAAATAAAAGCTTATTCACTCACTCATTCCAGAGGGGAACCAGAATCAGTACCAGCCTCCCCTGGTAATTATTCAAATTTAGGTTTGCCCACATTATGATGATTATTATGTGGTATTTAATATCACATAGGCCAGTGTTAGAATACGTTGTATCTCACCATGGATGTTGCTTTGATGTTTGTTTGCATTCGGCAATGTTCCAGCTATATGACGGCAGTCTATAGTCGAGTCTGGACCAGACAATCCAGTAAATGACATCATGAGCATCGATCCACGCAATTGGGATACCATGACATGCGTCAACTAAGTCAGCGAGCCTGACCACCCGATCCCGCCTCTTACGTCAAGCATAGTCGCACGAACGGACTCATTATTGTCTCTTGCGGCAAGCATGGGTAGCTGAAGACGTATTCTCTCCCAGATCTTCACGGGTCCAGTTGCTTTGAAACACTGCTGTGATTCGATGTCGCGGGTTCGAATCCCAAATTCACACTAATTAACATTCTTGGTTTGTCAAACTGTACCCTTGTTCGTAGGCTTCTACAAGTGGTTGCTGTCTACTACCTGCGTCATTTCGAGCTTTCCTCCCACAGGATACAACACCATAAAACAGCAAAACTGTTGAAAGGGCGTTAAACCCAACACAATAACAATACTAAAAGAATGAGGGGGGCGGTGGGGTAGCCTAGTGGTTAAAGCGATCGCTGGTCACGCTGAAGACCCGAGTTCGATTCCCCACATGGGTACAATGTGTGAAGCCACTTTCTGTTGTCCCCCTTTACGATATTGCTGGAATATTGCTAAAAGCGACGTAAAACAATACTCACTCACTCACACTAACTCACTAAAAGAGTGAAGAACGCACAGTCTTAAATCTGGAATTATAAAAAGTTACCGATTCCAGCATCTTTACGTTGTTCCAGTTAATCAACTTGAGAATTAAAAAAAAATGGCCTTTTTGGTATATTTCAATATATACTGTTTTGAAATCATATACTTTTTTACTGACAACTAATTATTTAGGAATGAACTTTAGAGACATTTGGTTGGAACCCGAGAAAATGATGTCATTGACGTTAATGTTTATAACTACCGTTAACACAATAACTACTGTCAGCATAACAGCCCTCTTCTCGCTACACGTTGCCGGGAAAGAGATAAGTTATGAATGCCAGCTTGTTGTAAAGATGCATTGAAAGTATTTCAGGTATTCCATGATCACGTTGTACATAATATGTATCTTGTACTTCCAGAGATTAGGCAATACATGAAATCTGACACGTAAAAACAGTTTGATATATTATACGAATGTAAATATGTTTTTGTCATCAACACTTTATTTTGTAGTTTCAGTGAAGACGTAATATCTATATTGACACCGTATCCTGAAGCTAAATAGATACACGTGACGACAATGATCACTACTGAAACGTCATTAACCACGGCGTCAACAATGCTGTCTTTATGACGTCAGCAATGGCCTTTGCATTACGTCAACATTGAGCGAGTAAAATCATTATGACACATGTGTTTCGCATGGATGTTTATTAACTCGTGTATGAGATACCATATGAATATTTAATCCTAATATGAATCCCCTGTGGCATGTCATAAAATTTACCACATATAATATATCCCGAACATAAATTACCTTTTGAGATTTTTTCGGTCACAATTTTAATCAACGCCAGGACAGAATATCGAATGACGTTTTAAACCGTTTTACAATTTCTAAATATCCATTCTTGACGTAAAGATAGCGATTATATAAAGAAACAATTGCAGTATAATTACCTGGAAGAAACGTTCTAAACATAGAACGATGAGATAAATATACACATAAGCGCAAACTCTTTGAGGCAAAAAGAATTAGTGCGCAGGCGCCATTTTCTAATTACGGCACATGGATTGCCACGAGCTGGGATAACCAAGGGGTGATTGGCTGTAGTATGTAGTGACCCTGCAGCAACAAAAGACCTATTTATGATCAAAAGCAGGAACCCTATGTCGGGCTGTTCCACCTTCAACTTCGGCGGCATATATTTTGGTCACTGTCTTCATAATCTGGCTTACTCGCGTAAGACTGGTTTCCATTGGTCGGTTTACCATAACTCACCACTGGATAGTAATTCTACGGTTGTCACGTGACAAAGTTAATATGGTTTATCCAAATTTCCAGAACAATGCACAACTGTTTGATGGAAATACTATGCGTGTTTAATGATCTTGTTTACTACTTAAATATGTTTGTTGTATTGAAAATAGTATCGATATCCTAGGCTTCCGTTTCCCGGGTCATTGAACCATTAAATTGTACTGTCCATATGTCATGGTTATATTGACCACACTAGTATATCTGAAACTAGGCCAACATTTAAGAACTAAAATGCTTTGAATCTCTGTATCATAAAGTATATTCATTTTGTTAAAAACAAACACGAGTGTTACAATCAAGATAATCTCCTTTTGCCTGGAAATAAACTTCTGGGCAAAAGTAATTATACACTTGAAAATTGGATTTGACCCATAAATAAACTTAAGGTCCAAAACAACTATGATACCTGTATCGGGTACATCACTATCGGACCGCCTCCGTGGTCTAGTGGTAGAGCGTCCGCCCGGAGAGCGGAAGGTCCGGGGTCCGATCCCCGACCGCGTCATACCAAAAGACGTTAAAAGATGGAACTTGTTGTTACCCTGTCTGCCGCTCGGCATTAAAGGGCTAAAACAAGGACTGGTCGGCTCGGAGTCAGTATACTGTGTCTGAGTGGGGTATTCATGTTAGACTGCGGCATGGTATCTCAGTGAGCTAGCACTATAAATCGGCATCAGTCCGGACTAGTACAAGCAGCCACACAAACACACACACACGCATATGCACGTCGCTATATAAGTGCAATAATCCTGGACGCGACGTTAAACCCCATTTCACCTCACATCACCATCGAATAACCATGTCTTGTTTGTTTAAATTTTACCCATTAAATATGGGTGTAGATTTTCTTTTGCCCAGCAGGTTAGACTTTTGAAAGATTCAAATTGTCGTTAATTCCTAAAAGTAGAATTTATAAAAAGGAGAATTCGGTAAATTTGAAGTCGCCATAAGATATGCAGAAAAACAGTAAGCATTACAATGCGCAGGTAAAACGAACAGGAAATAGGTGGACCCTAGGGTACACGTGACAACACAGGTAATCTGTTCTTAGGGGCGTTACCCAAACTCACTCACTGATCAGTAACGCTTTTATCCTCCACGACACACTACTATCTCCAAACATTCTACTTTTGATCACCTAGACAGGACGCCCGTAGCTTGAGGACTATTGCTTAAAAAATCAAAGTTCAATACCTATTCCTGTACCCTTAATCTGCCAGGACGTGGCTAGAGGAAATTAAAATGCAAGCAAACTTGTTTGAGTACATAATCTTCTTAAAGGGGCACTGATCTAACGGACTGGTTGTTGCCTTTGTTATTGTTTTTCCCCCGTGAGTACCCGGATGATACGCAACGCAACTGAGCGTGACCAGAGACTGGGGTACCGTCTGCAAGGACAGCTAAATAAACTTGGAGGCTGGAGGCAATATTTGTTTTACGCATTTTTGAACACTGATTGGTTAACTGTGATCTATAAAGATTTCGACAAAGGGCGCATGTTAATTAATTTCTTCAGCCTAAACAAACAGACAAAAAGAACAAGGGAGCTCATGGGATGTCGTCATTTGGAAATACCCCAGATGGTTATAGTTTAATACTAAAATAAAGTATCCATGCAGTGAAAGCATTTTCGGATTTCGGCTTGCGTCGATAATACGATTACTACTCCCTTGTTGTCATCCACGTTTTCTCGTATAACCCTACACTTGTGTATTTGTCGTCATTCACTTGATGCTCAGTTAATGAATTTATTACAGGTACAATTAGTGGTAGCACCACTTAGATTACCTGACAAAGATTCCCATTTGGCATTTATTGTGTCTGGGGTAATTATTCAATCTAAATCCAGGTTTGAAGTGAGGTGAAATGTGTGTTATGTAAGATGCACGTGGCAGCCCAGCAAGAGATGAATGATCAGTTGATTTTGTTGTTGTTGTAAATCAACGGATCGTTCCTAGTCATCAAAGGATTAACAGAAAATACGTTGATTGATTAATCACTGTTATCTTGCGCAGTGGATATGTCAAGAGTGAGTGTTTACATGTCTAGGTTTACTAAAACAAAGGGAATACACTCATGTCATGGCGCGAAGTGCCGATGTAAAAACAACATACTTTGTTCAAAGGATTAACTGATAATACGTTGATTGATCATTGTTATCTATCACTCAATGAAATTTTTAGGAACCGTGGACGTTATGAAAATAGTTGTCACGTGGGCTTTCTCAGCCGACCATTGAGACTTGACACCTATGTAAAACACCTGAAATAATCCAAGCGATCAGTTGATAAAAACGAACACGGGTTATAATATCCCGAAACGATATATATCTTTTAAAATATTTGACACGTGATATCGAATAAGTTTCTTTGTACAGCTGCAGACGAGTGGGATATTGTTCCTTTGTGTGGATATTCACGGATACATTCTTCGAACAAGGAAGCTGCCAAAAACTTATACACATAAATTTGGTAGGTTGTAATTATGATATTTGCATTTTGTTTTCCTTCATTTGAACCGATTCGTTTTTGTTTCTCTACGTCTTGGTTGGGAAATTCTTCAATGCGCGATAGACGTTGTCACAGGTCAAAAGCGTGTATATATTACCGTCAATTTGTAAAATCTGATTCTCTCAGGCAATTTATAAAATGTGTAAATATTTCAGTCATTTTGACTAAAAAATCTGTCCAGATTGATCAAGACGATCAAAAGGGCCTACAAACATCACAACAGATTATTTTGTAGGATTAAAAGCCAAACAACTTAGAAATGTACTTTTCAACGTAACATTTTCAGTCTCTTGGTGATGACATTAAACATCAAAATGTTTGGAATTCGTTGTCATAATAATACAGATGGAAATGTTTTTCAGTCACTTTGTAAAATAACTGAATATTTAGACGTTTAATAAATTTGTGACACATTTGACATTAAAAAAATATACACACTATAAAAAAAGCATATGCTCAGGTGAAATATTTACTTTGTGTTGCAAGTCAAAATAGTGTAAACGAAAATCGCAAAATTACCAAGCAACTGACTTATCAAAACTTCGTCACCATTACCGATGCTACTCACAAAGATACCTACATTTCCTTATTATCTCGAAAACTGTATTTCATTTTGTTGATCAATGTGACCATACGCCCTTATTACTACCCATAAAAGTGACTAATGCGCTTACGAATGGCGCAGCAGAGGTCGCGAACTAGTCTAGATTTCTGCTATACATCCGGGTACTCACTGGGGAAAAAACAATAACAAAGGCAACAACCAGTCCCGGGGAATTGCGTTAGATCAGTGCCCCTTTAATCACTTGTAACGCTTATCTAACACATACCAAACACAAGCAGACCCCTACAATATATATTTATATAAAACAGAGAGATAAAATTAAATATCCCAACCACGTTCTGGGCATAACATACTGTCAGACATCTTCCCGAGGCAAGAGAGTTAACTGACTTTAAAAGTCCAGTTTCCACCCTTGCCGAACTGGGCTGGTAATATGGAGTTACATTTTGGCTGAACTAACGAGTCTATGCATAGTCCAATCAAAATCGCGCAACGAAATCGAAATCCGGTTCGTAAACTGTCGTGCAGATTTCGGTCGATTGCAGGATTTGCAAAGCACGTGCACCGCCAACTCGTTGTCAGCAGATATTTTCCAAATCTGTTCATGTTTTAAATCAAGGTGCATTTCGCGATGTAAGACCCGTTTTATCACAACATAGACCTTGATTATCGATCGGTCGAGTGATACGAGAGGTGGAATCTGATTGGTTCATAGGAGAGGCTTAGAAGGGACTTTTTGCGCTACGATCGAGCCCAGGAATTCCAGCCTAGTTCGGTAAGGGTGGAAACTGGACTTTTAAAGTCAGTTAACCCTCTTGCCTCCGGAAGATGACTGTCAGACGTTGTGTTAAATAGTTTGATTATTGTGTTTGTTTTGTTTGTTTGTTGTTTAACGCCGCAATATTCCAGCTATATGACGGCGGTCTGTAAATAATCGAGTCTGGACATGACAATCCAGGGATTGACAGCATGAGCATCGATCCACGCAATGTAATTGGGATACCATGACATGCATCAACCAAGTCAGCGAGCCTGACTACCCGATCCCGTTAGTCGCCTCTTTCGACAAGCATAGTCGCCTTTCACGGCAAGCATGGGTTGCTGAAGACTTATTCTCCCCCGGATCTTCACGGGTCTTGATTATTGTGATTAAACCCAGATATCTTCAGTAGGTATTGTCGGCAAACACAATACTATCTTCACACCAGCTCCGAATTGAAACTGGTAGATATGTTTAAGAAGTAAAATCAAATAGAATATGTTATGTATGCAAACTAAGATACCTAGAGAATGAATACCATTTTGTACTTGTGTGTTATGCTTATGGCAATCTCAGTAGTGTGTATATACCCCCAAAATACTACTTATATCTATCATTACATAAATGTAACGTACTAATGTCTTTTAAAAAATCCAGAAACTGTTAAAAATTTTGCAACGTTTGTACATTAATCAATGCCACTAAGACAATCAATTGGGTGAAGAATGTATATCAATGTACCAATGTATATATGCTGTCACTCTCTCAAGCAATAATATAACTGTAGAATGGGCCTATGGCATCCACTTCTTTATGATAAACATTGATTAATATGGGACAAAATCATCAATGACAATGTTTACAATTATAACGGATCAATATGTAACTTAACTAACGATGACGTAACGACTAACACACAAAATTATTTTTAAAATTTTATTTTATTTTATATTATATTAGTAATGATTTCAATGTATAAACACTTGTTTTTTATGCTACGTGGAAGCTACGCCATTGTTTTAAATTTGTACACCGCTACACACACTGCAGATTCGGATTCGGGTCTGAGATCCGTCTCGCCAGGAGTCAGGGTTAAGTAGCTTACTGCGACAGTTCCCCGTCTTCTCAGTATTGACGTCCCATTGACCAATTCCTCGTAGCCCTTGCAAACTACTTGGATTTGCAGTCGATATTTCACATGCCCAGTTGCCGTGTTTGAATGAACATGTTGTCGTTCAATAACAATGACATATATACTCACGGAAAAAGGAAACTGTGGTTCATACAGTGGTATAAATGTTGTTTTGTTGAAAATAACAACCATTTTTTGGTCATTCGTAGTCTTAACCCTGGAGGTGTTAAAGCACCAATGGAATGTGGTTGTCATGTTGACGTCACGTGACACGTGGACGACCGGCCCGTGGGAAGTCATGAGTGTTGCCCCGCTGTAGACAACGTCTTCAAAGAGATGATGTTGTGTTTCCATGAACATTAAAATGTCTGGCAACTTTGTTTTGCGCCATTCCATTAGCAGAACCGAGGTACGAATTCCAGACCTGTAATGATCCTTGAACTGTCAGCGCTATACCGACTCATGTGCATTTACATCTACTAGCGAGTGAGTGAGTATGGTTTTACGCCGCTGTTAGCAATATTCCAGCAATATCACGGCGGGAGACACCAGAAATGGGCTCCACACATTGTACCCATGTCGAGAATCGAACCCGGGTCTTCGGCGTGACGAGCGAACGCCTTAACCACTAGACTACCCGACCGCCCCTACATCTACTACATTGCAACTTTCCCCGGGTCGTAATTGATCCCCAGCACCCCATGCTTGACATACAAGGCGACTGCATTGATAGGGTGGTGAGGTTCGGTAACTTGGTTGATAGAGTGACATCGTACCCGGGCGGCGTGGATCGTTACTGATAATGTCAATCACTGGATTGTCTGGTCCAGGCTTGATTATTTCTAGGCCGCCGTGATACAGCTGGAATATTGCTGTGTGCGGAGTTAAACAACAAACAAACACGTCATGTTGTGATAACTTAAATACCATCCACAACGGCTTTAAACCCAGCAGCACCTGTCGAATACCTTGGTGGATATACTTGACCTGGTATTTTAGATATTTAATTCCACAATTTGGAAGGTATAACATTTGTTTGTTTGTTTGTTGTTGAACGCCGCACTCAACTATATGACGGCGGTAGCCTAGTGGATACAGCGTTCGCTGGTCACGGCGAAGATCCGGATTCGATTCCTCACATGGGTACAATGTGTGAAGCCCATTTTCCGGTGTCCCGCGCCATGATATTGCTGGAATATTGCTAAAAGCGGCGTAAAACCATACTCACTCACTCACCTCATATTGCCATAGTTAATCTGCCCTTAACATTTTGGAAGCAGTATACATCATATCAAATTTTGTCACTCAAACGGAAATTTACTCTATATATCCACATATAATAGCAAAATCCTGTCCTGTATTTATTTTCTGATGAAACAGATTTTTTTCAGTCGACAAAGTGACATACAGATGTTAAAATACAAGGATCAAAATTATTTAATTACATGTTTTGTAACAGTATCATTGCAATAATTATTTGACTGCCTTTTTAATGGCTTCTCTCCTCGCAGCATCCATGACCCAGCCCTTGCGAGCATCAGAAGAAACCCATCCTTTAACACGTAACGGTGGTCCCTTTGACATGTATCAAAGTCAAACCGATGCCACGTGTAGATATTTCAAAAGATGAAAGCGTTCGGAGTATATGGTTCAAAGAAGTGTTGCCAACTTTGTCCAGGTGTGTATTTTATTGCAAAAAAACATGCCCAATAGGTTCTACGATGCCAATCAACAATAAACATGCCCAATAGGTTCTACGATGCCAATCAACAATAAACTTGCCCAATAGGTTCTACGATGCCAATCAACAATAAACCCCCCAAAATTACGATTTTCCCTAAAGCGTGGCATACAACAACCATTTCGCTGATAGGAAATTAAGTGGAGCCAACATTAAAAACCCGTTTTTGTGATTTTGTTTAATATTCTGAATACGCTTTTGCCAACAGGCTAATCAATATGCTTGATCAGAGGCCCGCCTTGGAGTAATCTCCACTTTACTTTTGATTCTGGTCATCAGAGCGAACGTTACGTAAACGCGGAAAATGGGGTCAGTAGGCTCAGATATATAGATTTCTACCTGTGTCGTGTCATGTTACGATCGATCTCGTCTTTCCATCGGATGGTTGACCTTGCGGCCAAGGTCAAGGTCACCGATGATCGATTCCTGTAATGGAATAAACACCGACCGAGAAATGCTGTACCGTGCGGGTGACGTATTCGCCTTGTAGGGTGGAGCTCCTGCAGTTCTTCCGAGACGTGAAGGGGAACGTGTGTGGCGGTAGAGCTCGCGGACGTCCACGTTGTAACAAAAGAAGTCCAATTTGTTGGTTGACTCGTTGTTTTAATGGCTTCCCCGTTTATGATTTGAACACCTGTTCTAGTTCAGCTGGTGAAACCGATCTCTGCTGAGGAGCTGACCGAGAAAATATGTATGACTGACAGATGAATTGGCTTAATGTTTTGAATGAATCCTATCAAATGCCAGCTGTGGGATCAGTTACAGAAAATTGAGTTTTTGGTGCATTTCTTTTCTGAAAGAGACGCGAGTTATTGCTATACATTATGGCCGATAGGTCGTAAACACTGCAAATGTGATGACAAAGCATGGACCTTTTAGAATAGAGGTTAGATACAAGAACAGTGTTAATCTAAACGTCCGAAGGTGACTGGGTCAGCCTAACATGCCTCACACGTCAATTACCTTAGTTCAATGTTGCTCCTTATGCAAAGGGTGTCATCACTGGGGAATCTCGCTGAACTGAACCGTCACGATGACCTATTAGCCAACCAGGGAATCTCCACGTAAACAATTTTTTTTTGTTAAATTATTTTTAAAAACACTGTCCCCGAAAGTGTTTCATACGTTTACGTTGACCCATAGATTTGGGTCACAAGTACGTTGACCTGTCACCTATAACAGCAGTTTACGTTGACCTATAGACTTGCGTTTACGTTGTGTGAAGCCCATTTCTGGTGTCCCCCGCCGTGATATTGCTGGAATATTGCTAAAAGCGGCGTAAAACTATACTCACTCACTCACTGTAGTTTACGTGGACCTATAGACTTGCGTTTACGTTGACTTGTCTCCTATAACTTTTGTTTACGTTGACCTGTGGACTTGGTTTACGTTGACGTGTCACTTTTTTCAAGGATGTTTTGTTTTTATAAATTAGCATAGGTAACAATCATTTTGTCACTAGAACCCTTAATAGATTCGTTTATATTATCGAGAATACACTTGACTTGTTGGTTTTTGACTGTTTAACTGCGCTATTTCTTCCTAACGTAATCACTATAGTGATGTCTTCCGTTAATTCATTGCAAGCCTCATGGTAATTGTTTACAGGGTTGGCCGGGTAGCCTGGTGGTTAAAGCGTTCGCTCCTCACGCCGAGAGATCCGGCTTCGATTCCCGACATGGGTACCATGTGTGAAGCCATTTTCTGGTGTCCCCTGCCGTGATATAGCTGGAATATTGCTAAAAGCGGCGTAAAACCATACTCACTCATTGTTTATAAAATATTTAAACAGTTTATCAAGGGTCAGTCTCTCATCACATGTACCCTGCTTCAGTGTATGGGGATGGGATGATGTGTGGCGTGGGGGGAGTCCAAAAATTTCTCACCAATCCATGGGTCAATGAACGTAAATAGCCCTCGTTAGGGGAAGTAATTGTCATAACATTCCACGGTGACATATTCGTCATAAAAGCTAATGGCGGTTAAGGCTTGAATTTTAGGAAATGAAGGGCGCCACGCCAGTACGTCTTGTAGTGTCAGAGTGGGTAAATGGTGTTTTATGCCGCACTCAACACTTTTCCAGCTGTTTCACGGCGGTCTGTAAATAATATGAGTCTGGACTCCATTTCACAAAGCGATCGTTCGGCAACGGCTATACTCCCTACGTGATGCTGCGATCGCTTTGAAATTACACCGGCATAGTCACTTTATAAGTTGCAAAAAAAAGCATTTTTAAAAGTTCATGGTTTGACAGTATTAACAGTAGCATGAAGATGAGAAGAGAGATGCATGAATAAACGGAACTGGCTATGGCATATTTTCGGAAACGTGACCATTTGTACGGGAATGTTAACATTTCACTTTAATAACTGCATTGACATTTCACAAAACACAAATTCTTGTTGTTCAGTTTCGTCGTTGCTCTTTTTAACATCGCGCGTGTCCTCGTTCTTATCCCATTTCATTTTTTTGCATTGTGTTAAAGGTAACAAAAAGCACAGGCTTTCGACAAACATAATTATGTATATGGCCTTGACAAGAATGGACACGTGTTATGCGACGCCTATAGTTTGATTATTGTAAAGTATTTTTATCTCCTATGTCCCCACCTAAGGAGAATAATCCTTCACTTAGCGAGTTTACATAACGTTGACGCCATGGCATATGTGAGTGAGTGAGTGAGTGAGTGAGTGAGTGAGTGGTTTAACACTGCTTTGAACAGTATTCCAGTTTTATCACGGCGTGTCAACCTAATGAGGGAGGAAAGTCCGAAGTGATGCAGGTTTACTACTTTAGTGAAGCCACGAGCACGGGTATGGTGCTGACAAACCTAGGAACATAATTGGGGCGAGCCCAGATTCGAACTCACGATCATAGGTTTCTGGCGTGCCAAAGAGACGCTGCTCTGCACAGCGAAATACGGCGCCTTAGACCACTAGGTGGTAGCAGTATTCTTTCTTTAATGACATTAATGAACTCGGAGCTGTGCACAGAAACGATAGTCAATTAAAAACAATTCATATTTATGCGTGCCGCCGCCGTGTGTCTACTAGTTCGGCAAAAAAAACCTGTTCACTGAACGAGCTGTGATTTTGTCTTTGTCAGGTGTTGTTGAGGTAAACGCGTACTTTGACAAGAAAATACAGTCTCTAAACTCCATGCATTTAGTGGATAGTGTGTCTGCCTGGAGAGTGGAAGGTCGGGGGTTCGATCCTAGGCCGCATCATACCAAAAGACGTTAAAATATGGAACTTGTTGTTACCCTGCCTGTCTCAGCATAAATGGGAAAATAACACGATTGGGTAGCCCCGGGGCAGTACACTGTGTGGGGTATCCATGTTTTACTGCGTCACGACATCTCTGTGGCCGTACTTGCTCATTGCATACAGGGGCGGTCGGGTAGCCTAGTGGTTAAAGCGTTCGCTCGTCACGTCGAAGACCCGGGTTCGAATCCCGACATGGGTACAATGTGTGAAGCCCATTTCTGGTGTCCCCCGCCGTGATATTGCTGGAATATTGCTAAAAGCGGCGTTAAACCATACTCACTCACTCACTCACTCACTCAATCACTTCCACACAATGATTCAGACTCGGGGAAGACTTCATTTATTATCTCGTTGGGCCGCGTCAAATCTCGCGAGATGTTGTAATTGATTATGGCTTAAACGTACGAACACGGGGAAGTGAAAACTTCAAGGTTATCTCGAACAAAGTGATAAACTTGCGTGACTGAACACTGTTTTTGCCTATGTGTTGCATTACCTTACAGAGACAAATTATTGCACTGTCTCTCGATGACAACAATGGATGTGCATTGTCGAAGGACGGGCGATTTCATTCATGGTCATGATATAAGAAAAACGTGATACAGTATTCACGTTTTCGCCTGGACAAGAGTGATAAATGAGTTTCCCCAATACCCTATTTTTCATGACATTTTATGGTTGTTAACTATCTATATGTTAACAAACATACGCCATATATCGTTTCAATGCGTGAACCAATGGCATTTTCAAGTACATATCAAGATGGACGTTCACCTTTTTTGAAGAGATAATGATTTCTTTCTGTTACTTTGTCAAAAAATACAATTTATATATCTGGCACAGAGTAACAGTTCTTACCGGACTCACAGATTATTTTAGGACAATCAACATGTCCATGTGATTTTGATTTCTGCAAAGCCTGAGCCAAATCTATTTCTTCCAGTTTCTTCTGAGCAAATTATTCTTAGTTACGACTTTCGAATGAAATGTTACATCAGACAATTGATGAGTTTGAGTATGACATGAGTATGAATTAAAAACATGTTGTCCGTTAGATTGCTTTTGACCCGTGAAGATCCGGGGTAGAATAAGCCTTTAGCAACCCATGCTTGCCGTAAACGGTGACTATGCTTGTCGTAAAAGGCGACTAACGGGATCGGGTGGCCAGGCTCGCTGACTTGGTTGATGCATGTCATCGTATCCCAATCCCGTGGATTGATGCTCGTGATGTCAATCACTGGATTGTCATGTCCAGACCGTTGTTTGATAGTTTGCATATTGCTGAGTGCTGCGCTTTACAACAAACAACATAGGTTGCTTTTAAACGTAATGACAAGTTACAGAATTAGCCCAACAGTCCAACACAGGTCATCCATCTTGCATCTTCCCGAAGCAAGAGAGTTCACTGACTTTAAAAGTCCAGTTTCCATCCTTGCCGAACTAGGCTGGAATTACTGGGCTCGATCGTAGCGCCACCAGTGGCTATTACCATTTATGTCCCCTCTAAGCCTCTCCTGTGGCCCAATGAGATTCCACCTCTCGTATCACTTGCGTTTGCTTCACCCAAAATGTTGGCGCCCAGTCAGGACGATCTGACGATAATCAAGATCTATATTGTGATAAAGCGGGTCTTACATCGCGAAATGCATCAAATCACGTAAGCACCTTGATTAAAAACATGAAAAGATTTGGAAAATATCTACTGACAACTAGTTGGCGGTGCACATGCTTTGCAAATCCTGCAATCGACCGAAATCTGCACGACATTTTACGAACCGGATTTCGATTTCGGTGCGCGATTTTGATTGGACTATGCATAGACTCGTTAGTCCAGCCAAAATGTAAATCCATAATTCCAGCCTAGTCAGTTAACTCTCTTGCCTCGGGAAGATGTCCATCTTGAAGGTTACACAAAACCAAATGTATTTTTTCCATAGACTCCTGTAGTAACGTTATTTTTTTAATTTAAATGCTTGAAGGATTTACATTTAAAAAAGATAAAATTACACAATATCATCAGATCACAGCTGCCAGATTTCTCATTCAATCTCTACGAAAGCTGCTGACCGAACGACTGGTTCTGATTGGGTGTAGTAGAACCTGAAAGTTGCCACGACTCATGTGTAGAGTTATCTGACCTTGCCGTGTGCTAAACTTCGGAATTCCATCATGACCCACGGAAACGGAAACGAAAACGAAAAACATTTTGGGTCAACAAGTGCATCCGTCCAAACAGTATTTAAAAACAACTGGATTCCAGTTCATTTTCAAGGACCCAGATGCACTTCTTTATTACCATTAGTACACCGGGGTAAATCGGTTGCCTTATTACAGCCGTCAGTTTGGTTGTAACTGCGCAGCAAAGAGACCTGGAGTGATTCGTTTTAAAGTACATTTGCACGGATTCTTCATATCGCCCATGACGTCCTTGTTAATCGATACCGCTGTATATTAGGTAGTTGATACCTACACTGTAAGACAGAGGCGTCTAACGTTGACGCACTCAGATTCGTTATTAACTCAGTTGTGATCGATAGAGTCGTTGTTATGGTTATTGTACTCTACGCCTTCGCTGTAACTGACTGTTGTTCAAGCGGCGTTAACCAAACTCACTCACTCATCATAGCTTCATCAGTGCTTTTAATATTTTGCACTGTCTTGCTCTCTCCTTCACTCTCTCGGATTATATTACTCATTATTTCAGGGGCAGTGTGTAGTAATTATGAAATAATAAGTCCATTTATCATTTACTATGCTTGTCCTAAGAGGCGACTAACGGGATCAGGTGGTTAGGCTCCCTGACTTGGTTGATGCATGTCATTGTATCCCAATTGCGTGGATCGATGTTCATGATATCAATCCCTGGATTGTCTGGTCCAGACTCGATTATTTACAGACCGCCGTCATATAGCTGGAATATTGCTGAGTGCGGCGTTAAACAACAAACAAAACAGAGTTAATAAAACAGGCATTATATATAATGAACACAGTTCATGTGAGGCCGTAGTATTTATGGAACAGGGGTTTTCAATCCACTCTTGAAAAAGATGGAAGGCTGTGTGAAAGTCTCAGTTCTAGTGGCAGTTGGTTCCATAGTGAAGCGCCGGAGAACTTGTGGGATATGTGACCAAATTATTCCAATCTGTTTGCATGGATTTTAAGCAGAAGTTTGGTGTCAGAACGGAGAGATATGATAGGTGTATATTTGTCCAAGAGGTCAGAGAGATATTCAGGTGCTGTGTCTGTATAGCACTGGTAAGTGAGAGAGATGATTTTGTCCTCTATTCTCGCCTGAAGTGGCAGCCAGTGCCGTTGCTTCAAAGTCGGTATAATATGTGAGTATTTGCTAGTTCGGGTTATAATGAGGGCTGATGTATTTTGCACAGACTGAACGTTAGTAAAGAGATCTTTTGAGATGTTGATAACAAGGCAATTGCAGTAGTCAAGTCTTGATATTACTTAAGATTTCACCAGGAGATGGGCTGCTCTGTTGTAAGAAGATGTCTGATATTGGCAACGTTGTGAAGGTTGTACATGCATATTTTGCAGATTCCGTTGATGTGTGATTCCATAGTAAGTCCCAGTTCGAGGTAAACCCCAAGAGTCTTAATTAGGTTTCCAAGATGGACATAAGGGTCACCAACAAGAATTTGGCGGTACCTACAAGCATAGCCTCAGACTTGCTATCATTACGTTTTAGCCGATTCTCAGTCATCCATGATTTCACAACTTCTGTGCAGTCTTCCATACGATTTAAGCTTTTTTTTCAGATGGCTGGAAACTATGAGCTAACTGAGCATCTGGACTTCCTGTGTAAACTGTAAACAGGACGGGTCAAAGTACCTATCCTTGCCGCACACCACATGTCAGTACACGTTCTTCTGATATTGCATCGGAGACTGACGTCTCCCAGACAAATACGAAGAAAACCAACTCAGAGCAGTGCCATCAATGACCATCTGAGACTGTAAACATTTAATTAGTTTTTGATGGTCTATAGTGTCATAAACAGCTGATAAAGCCAGGAGCAGCAATATGCCCACACTGCCACTATCTACAGCACAGAGTAAATCATTGAAAATCCTGAAAAGTACAGTCCTGTTCGATAAGCAGATTGGTATTAGTGCTGGTGAGATGACCCCTCAACGGCTCCAGATGTTAAATCTTAGATTATTAAAAAGATTAAAGCCTTTTTTATATGTTCCAGGTGTTGCAGTTGCTGTATTCAGAGTGGCAGAGAATCAAAGATCGTGAGGTGAGGTTGCAATAAGGAGATGGGTTTTGCTTAGCAGGCTTTTGGTGTCCTTAAAGTATTTAACCAAAAGGGGACCTCCGCCTTGCACTCACCCACTCACTCACTCACTTTGCCGGTCATACTATCTATGATTGTTTAGAAATGCAGTTCCAGGTATCTCTAGCACGTCCTTTTGGTGATTGACAGAGAAGTAAATAGCTGTGTATCATCGTCATAAACTACCAGACCAAAGACAGTATACACCCATGTTTGAAGGTAAAATGAAACAAACACGAAGTGGTTATTCGATAGTTGTGTATTTCATACGGGTATCCATTTGGTTTTGGACTTAAAGCTTGCAGTGTGTCGGCGACTGTTTTCAGCCAATTAACGTTTGGTACATTCTTGGTCGAATCCAATTTTCAAGTGTGTCCTTTTGTTTGATCGGCATTTTAGTCGTGATGGTTAATGACACACTTTCAGATGACCAAGTGGTTTGGTATACATTGTAAATAGAATAGGCCTGATGGTGGAGCCTTGAAGCACACCGCATCAAAGACCTATTGATTGACATTGACTCTCTGATTTGCACACACTGATGGCTCTCCTGCAAATACGAGTGGAACCACTTAAGAGCCATGTCTTGGAGTCTGCCAAGCAGCTTACTATGATCAGTGGTATCACACGCCGCCGAGGCCAAGAAGCGGAGATTGTCGTTTTCTACGCGTGACGTTATATCAGTAAGCACTTTCTTCAGTGCTGCACAAGTACTGTCTGCGGGTGTATAAGCCGAATGGAATTTGTCAATCAAGCTGTGCGTCCTCTAGTAGATCTGGGAGAATATTTTATACAAACGTCAAGTTGTGACACTGCCCAGTAAGTTTTTAGTTTACTGGGGTCTAAATTAATCTTCTTCATGAATGTATCAACAACCTAATCTGGTGTTTGGTGATGACTGATCAGATTAAAAATATGTCCTAGAACTCCCATAGTCATTAAGTGAGACATGATCAACTCAGCAGCATGTTGGTTAGGCACAATTTCTTTCCCATCTGTATAAAATAATAAAATCTTCAGATAAAACAACAGTTTTTCGATAATTAAGATGAGTTTCATTGTAAACATGATATTTTACGAAATATTTAAAATGTAGAGTAAGAAGAAATGAAAAGCCATCGTCACCATTGACTTTGATAATAAAACATTGAAGAAGTTTAATAGAGCTGGTTTAAATCAGAAATGTACGCAGTTGTTACTGTTGTTGTTGTTGGGGTTTTTTTAAAGAAAAACAGCCAAATGAAGTTATCAGCATTTTGAAGTGAAAATAAAAACTACTTTTGTTCTCAAATCGAGAGATATGTTATTGTGCAAAGCATAAGTGCCATTGCTATGGGACTTGAGCTGAAGAGAATGAGTCGTGTTTTCCCAGGTGTTGAGAATATATTGATTAAGATTCTATCAGCAGTGTGGCTGTCTGTAACGTTATGGTAGGCGGACGTCCTTGAGTTGACCTTGGCACCGTGGCTCATGTCTACCCCTGATGGAACTATTCTACCAACTACATCAGAAGATAAGCTTACAAATAAATCACCTTTTCGTGAACACTCATCTATCAAAACCAGTGTGACATTTGTCGAGCAACAGACATTGAAATTAGATCCCGCTCGTCGCGTCTGAATGCCACAGAGGGACACACGTGCATCCAGCATGTGTCATATCGTTCCATATAGAATTACCAGACGGCAAACTAAGTACAGGTGTTTAGTTCCTGCACCCTGTAGGACGGCTCGGACAGGAGAGGCCCCGGAGCCAAAAAGAAAGATAGGGTATGAACAATGGAAATGTTTCAAACCTCCAATCATAATTTATCAACTGAAACAGGCAGATGGAAGAAAATTTAAAAGACTGAAACAACATGTCCGGTCTGCTAATTGCATGTGACTATTTGTCCTTCATTTGAAACAACAGATTCATAATATTCTTATATTTAACCTAACATGTTTAAAAAGTATTTGGTGGTGGTGGGATTGCCTTGTGGTTAAAGCATTCGCTCGTCACGCTGAAGACCCCGGTTAGATTCTGCACATGGGTACAATGTGTGAAGCCAATTTCTGCTGTCCCAACCGTGATATTGCAGGAATATTGCTAAAAGCAGTATAAAACCATACTCACTTACTAAAATGAATTTGCTTTTCAATTGCCAAAGTTTAGGAACAGTAAGAAAATTATTGAAAATTGTACAAGTAATTGTATATTTTATATATTTTTCTCACACTATGTATTTCTCATTTTTCTTTCGAGTGTCTTGAAGACAAAGCTCGTGAACAGGGAAGAAACACTCCAAAGGAGTTGTGACCCTGATATATGAAACAGTTAAACACATGAGATCGGGAACAACATGTGAAACACATGCTCATACCTAAGGGAGCATAATTGTCAAGCCAGACTATACAATGCAAGACTTATAATCGATTGGGAAAAGGAATCCAGCCAATAGAAACCACAAGACAGGGATATCACTATCTCCCATTGACCATGGCAAGCTTGGCATCTCTTTTAACACATCATCAAATCCATCAGTCACGCCACAGGGATTGCGACGATAGGCTAAGACATGAAGAGGAACGATCAACCACAGCCACAAAAGCATCATCAGACCAATACCCAACAACCCATGTACAAGGCAGAGGTGAGCAGAATAAAGTATCAGGACACCTGAACCTGGCCGCGCCGGACGGTGACATCCACATGAAGTTCGAAGTCTCTACAGACGAGTGAATGGATCCTCCACCCGTCTAGGGGGGAAACGAAAAAAATATGATAAACTCAAAGGATAGTGCCAAGGTTTATTTAATATAGCAAGAAGACGTAGTAAAAGAACTTGATCGAGTACATGCCTCACTCTATCTGGTACATGTCCCCTGGAGAGTTGTGCAAGAACCAGTGGTCCAAATTGATGCAGACCTTGGACGTCAATCACAGAGATGTCTCCGAGGTAGTGGGTTGCGAAAACCATGTCAGATTTGCAAAAACATCCTTCCATGGTTGCAGCCAAAGTGCAATTACTGTGTAAAGCCATAGTAAACGAGACAGCAAAAGTATAACCCCGGAAAATAACTAACCGAATCAGAAAAGTAATCGTGTGATGGGAGACCTCTGTAACAATTGCCCTAGAAAGCAAAATAAAGAGCCTCTTGCAGAAACACCAAGATAGAACTGAAGTGCAGATCTGGACACAAGGATACGTCTTCAACATCCTCAGGATGCCTGGATCTTCGTTGGCCTGAATGCATCGCTGATGTGTGATTTGAAAACGATGCCTTGAACGTGTAGAATTTTGACGATGGTCTTGATGAGGCGGTTAAATAGCGTACCATCTGTGAGAACTGGAAGTTGTTTGTCTGGATACAGGGGATGAAGTGGTTTGTAGGTCGTAAGAGGTGTCGCAAAGAGAGGTAGATGATAGCAGGTTTGTAAAAGGCGTAACACACATGGTCGTCCAAGATGGCCAAATTCTTTGTGAAGAGACCCAATCTTCCACCCTACGAGAGATGTGATCACAGGGACGGCTGGGGTCGGAAGATCCAAGTTGGTCTGAAGAGGAGTCAAGTCACCTTGAGTTCGAATCTCCCATTCTGGTACGTCCTTGAATGCGCCCAAGAAACAGTTAAGGAGTTGACCAAGGTAGTTGATACAGGAGATGTTTAATGGTAGTAATCGACCCCGCGTAATGAGCAAGAAGGTCCAAAATAGCCGTAAACCTTGTCCTGGATAAGACCAACAGCAGCTCGAACGCAAGCCTCTTCGGGACATTATGCATGACCGAAAACTGAAGTAAATGGGACTTTTACCCACCAAACAAATGTATGAATGGGACATAAAGTGGCCAATGAACAACACATGGAGCTGCGTGTTGTGGCAGGATCTACATTTATATCAATGTATAAGATCTAAAGTATTTTCATAACAGCAGGGTTTGTAACTAGTCTAAAAGCTCTGCCTACCATTTTCATACATTCATAGCAAATACTCTGCTTTTGCTGAAAGGTTTACTGGACCAGCTGGCTGCTTGAAAGGATAGTGGAGACTAATAGTAGCTTTCAATGAATAGCACTGTCTGATGCAATAAATCTATATCGTCCACAGTTGAGCAGGTCAAGAGTTGCGGGCCAAAGTTGGTAAGTTACTGTCAAATTCAAGAGCAGAAGTCGATAGACCATGACTGCCAGCTTCAGCCAGCAAAATGTGAGGGGACTGGAAACGATCGCGTATCATGTGAAAGGACACGAGCTGTGTCAAAATTGCCTGAGGAAGAAACAGGGGATGCATGGATCTGTCTTCATCTTCAACCTTCCTCTGGCAACAGGTCCACATGAAAAGATGGTGAGACCATCTAAGATCATAGGAGCAGGCTTAAGAGAAGCCAAATCAGAAGTTTCAGTAATCCATGTGAGGATCCGACATACCAGAATGGGTCTTTTGTACCTGATCCGTCTCCTCGGAAAAGATGTTTTTGACGTTGATATATTATCATATCATGTACATACATATGATCAGTTGTTTAATTGTACCTCTAATGTCACTGCTAGCGATCTGAGTGTATGTAAACATATCTGATATAGGGATATAAATACATGCTGTCGTTTGTAAGCTCCATAGCATCTACATCCAAAAGGGTTACTATTAGGGTACATTTGCGTCCTTTGGTTGATTCCTTTGGCAGAGATCAAAATTTCTGGAATCGAAGTGGTAATGTTTTTTGTTTTTTTTATATCTGCATTTTATTGGCCCCAAAAGCCAACGCTTCCGTATTTTGTATTGGGCCATCAAATTTTCCTTAGGGTTCATTTGACACGACCTTCTATGGAGACGTCCTTAGATCTTACCGCAAACATGGTATCGTACTAGAGTAAAATATCTGATTGTTTGGGGTGATATCCAGTTTCTCAGTTACTTCACATAGTGAGAGACAATATTTATAGGTTTTGTTTGCATGCTTGTGTGTTGTTTTACGAGTCTTGACCAGACAATTCGGTGATTAACATCATGAGCATCGATCCGAGCAATTGGGATACGATGACATGCATCAATCAAGTCGGCGAGCTTGACCACCTGCTCCCGTTAGTCGCCTCTTACGACAAGCATGGGTTGCTGAAGACCTATTCAACCCTGGTTCTTCACGGGCCATATATTAAGTAATGACTTGTGAAATATTGTGGACAGTTCTTATCAATGGAGGAATATAAACCCTAACTGATAGAATTTAGCTGCACCCGTATAAATACCAACATTACTATGTACACTGAACATGGACACAGAAGTGGTAATATCAACTCGGGGAATGGACCCGGAAGTGGTGGGATTAAGAGAGAAAATGGACCCGGAAGTGGTACAATGTACACCGAACATGAACATGGAAGTGATAGTACTAACACAGAGAATGGACCCGGAAGTGGTTGGATCAAGAGAGAGAATGGACCCGGGAGTGGTACAATGTACACCGAACATGAACACGGAAGTGATAGTATCAACGCAGAGAAGGGACCCGGAAGTGTTACAATCTACACTGAACATGGACAGGGAAATGATAGTACCAACACAGAGACTGGACCCGGAAGCGGTACTATCTACACTGATAATGGACCCGGAAGTGTTAGTATCAACGCAGAGAATGGACCCGGAAGTGCTACAATCTACACTGATTATGGACCCGAAACTGGTAGTATCAACACAGAGACTTGACCCGGAAGCAGTACTATCTACACTGATTATGGACCCGGAAGTGTTAGTATCAACGCAGAGAATGAACCCGGAAGTGGTACAATCTACAATGATTATGGACCCGGAAGTGGAAGTATCAACACAGAGACTTGACCCGGAAGCGATACTATCTACACTGATTATTGACCCGGAAGTGGTAGTATCAACGCAGAGAATGGACCCGGAAGTGGTACAATCTACACTGAACATGGACGTGGGAGTGGCTGGTCAGTCAGCTTATTGACAGTGTTGGGATACAAGAGGGCTACATTCTTACAGCCAGGTTGTCGTGATGTTCCTTGACACTCAACCCAGTTGCTTTTTTCAACACATTATAGAACCGACGGTAGTTACTGGTTATCTTTCAAATATTTTGTTCTTGAATACTGTAATGATTTCGCATCAGGATTGTAATACCGATTTCTGGAATTCGATTTCTCTGCATTCCAGTATTAACAAATGTAAAACAATCATTGATGTTCCCCAAAATGAAAACGACAATGGCGCGGGTACAGCATTGCTAAAAAAACGCCTAAATGGATCGAGTGATCAGAATTGGTGATATATTTCCTCGTGAACCGACTGCGTGTGCGATGCTCATAATATTAACCACTGTTTTTTGTGGCTTGGTCTGGACTGTTCACAAACCGCTGGAATTTGGAATGTGATTGAAAATGAATCGGGCGTTTGTTGAGGTGATATATCTAGAAAAATAAATTACCTTAAATACAATGAAACGGTTATATTCTATTACTGCCTGCGAATTAGCTCCGTGTGTGACTCGAAACCAGATGGTCAGAAATTGACTTCTTCCTTGTTCGTGAACTCTGAAGCACTTTTACTGCACTTTAGGTAATGATACAGTGCTCGGTACACTAGCTCTGTACTACTCTAGTTTCCTTAATCGGTTAATGGCACAAGCCGCCCACTAACGGTAAGGCAGCTTCTTCGACTTTGTTTTGTTAGCCTTGTTGATGGCCATGTTCAGACGCCTGAAACCTGAATATATCTCATGTATTGCCCGACCCAGTTCATATTTAAAGCGGCGTAAAACAAAACTCACTCACCCACCACACCCACTTTTCAAACTACTTTTGTTATACTGATGTATAATTCAGTGTATCCTAAACGAACTGCCATTTAATGACAGCCGATGACAAAATAACAGTGATTTACCAGTCGAGACAACCTGCCATAGAAACATCCTCATGACCGCATTCTTCAGGTCACAGACTTAATGAGGAATTGTATTACTTCGATATTTCAAATGCCAGAGAACAACGTAACACGCTCCTCAACGACCTACATAAAAGAACAGCTACCCACTCCATAGCTCATTAAACTACAAACAGTGCACCATTTACAAGTATGTTTGTAAGAACGCTGCCGACAAGGCCATGACGTCATCTGTCACGTGTCAGTCATTTGACTCGTTTGACAACCTTGAACCAGACTGTTGTTGTGACATCATCTACCTGACCAGACAGTATTGACATTTTAGCAATGGTTTCAAGTAAACAGAGGGGCAAAAGAAAGCATACCGAGTTTGTCTTTAAGGTAATTGAAATTTGAAAGAAATATTATTAAGTTTGATTATGCCTATTTCACTATCACTCATTCCTGTAACAGTTTGTAAATATTAATCTGTGACTGGGTAATTGTGTGAAAAATAAATTGGTTCAATGTAGACTGGGGTAAGAAATGAATTTGCAATCACATGACCCTTACAATGTTTAAAATATGGGTGGCATAAGTGGTAGCGTGAACGAATACAAATTAAGATGATGACTAGGAAAATTGACACTTGGGACGACAACAGTCTCCTCAGCACAGGTGGTAGCGTGAAGGCCCACAACCAAGAGGTTGCAGGTTCGTATCCCGCCGAGGTTTAAAAAACAGATGTCTTTATTAATGCGTTGTTCCTATATGACTGATATTGATTCTCCAACATACACAATGAAAGTATATCTGATTACTTCGATAGACCTTAAGAGAAGCCAAATCAGAAGTTTCAGTAATCCAGGGAGTATCCGACATACCAGAATGGGTCTTTTGTACCTGATCCGTTTCCTCGGAAAAGATGTTTTTGACATTGATATATTATCATATCATGTAGATACATATGATCAGTTGTTGAATTGTACCTCTAATGTCGCTGCGAGCGATCTGAGTGTATGTAGACCACCCACACCCTAATTAATCCATTAATTAATTAATCCATTTATACTCTAAAAAAACTTTCATATCATAAAATAAACTGAGTGTTATAGTGTTTTTTGCTCCTCGGTTAATAACAGTTTAAAAATGTTTTCTTATTGAGATTGTAATCCGACTAACAGTACAGTAACGACCAATCCTCGCCTCTAGTGGTATATCGATTGGCAGTATGTTTGTGCTAGGTTTTCTTGGAGGCATTTAATGAAAGTCGTTGCAAAACTGCCCCACAGTTTCCAACACGTGTAAATAGAACTTCTCGTAGTCCATGGCGGGGAACATGTGTTATTGCCTAGACTTACTCTTAGTCTCTGAAAATATATGTTTGATAGAAACAAGTCACTTAATTTATATTGAAAAGGAAACCCAGTGAGATGCAGAGAACCTGCTGAAGATCTAGACTTGCGTTATTAGGACAATAGCATTACAGACTGTCGGAAGCGAAAATAATTTGGTTCTGGGCCTTTGTGACACACTACGCGACGCCAAGTGCCGCTCTCAATTTGCAACTGCTTTGAGGTTAAGTGAATAGAGGTTATCACGCGAGTGTGTTTGGGGATGGTTAATGCCCTATTTTAGGAATAAACATGGCCGAGGCGAGCTAAATACATAGTACTTATACCTAATACAGGATATTCCCCAAACACACAAGCGTGATAACCTCTTTATCATATAACGTCATTCTCAATTCTGTGCTCAAAGGGGTGGTCGTGTAGTCTAGTGGTTAAAGACCTGGGTTGGATTCCCGAGATGGGTACAATGTGTGAAGCTCATTTCTGGTGTCCCCCGCCATGATATTGTTGGAATATTGCTAAAAGCGTAAAACCATACTCACTCACTCACTCTGTGCTCAAACATCCCTTCCCATCTGTCACAAACATTACCTAAACATTGCAACTTTTAAGCTGCGTCATAGTTTGACACTGATTTTCAGTATATTAGACTATACTTTTGATAATAATAGCAATTATCCCAGTAGTTTCTCCAGATTCCCAATAGTTAAATCTGATTCGATCGCCGAATGACAGAGGCGACGCCATGTTTGTTAATAAACACTGAAAGTAGTCCCTACTTGACATTTGATATTTGCATCCCCATCCGTATATGACCCAAACGGATATCGTATTTATCCGCTGGCTCTATCCTGCCGAGAAACCTACCCATTATATGATAAATAGGATATACGTGCATTGTCAATTCATTTAAAGCGTTTTTATATTTTGGTTTAGTTTAGTGTGCGATGTGTGACATACACGGAGCCTATATAGCCAAGACATCGAGTGTGTTTTAATGTGCCTTAAATTCAAGCGTTGAAAAAATCATGATATGGTGCTGACAAGCCAAGGGTTATAATCGGAGCAAATATGGGTTTCGAACAAACGACATTAGAACTGTAGAACTGACCACTGAAGGAGAGAGTTTTTTCCTCGACCCTTGAACTGAAAACAAGGTCTTTAAAGCCTTCAAAATCTTTGTTTAAGTCGGTATTCAAAATACACAAAGGCTATTTGGGCTTCAAAAGCCCAAATAGCGTGAAAAACGCGTGACACTATGCTCTGATTAATAAACGATGCCCCACTATTGTTTCATTCAAAAAAATGGTTTTAAACAATTTTACACAAATTTTGTTGACCCAGAATCCCAGTATTTTACATCTGCCATTCAAGCCGATTGGGTACGAAAGTGACTCTTAGCTAATTACCGTGTTGGGTCGCTTTTCTTGCTTCGCGTCGCGTCGCGTCGCATCGGAGAGTAATGAATGCAATATATCTGAGTCAGTTTCATACACGTAGAGGAGGCACATGTGGCCCAGTCGTCTAAGCGCCGCGTTTCGCTTTGCAGAGTTGCGTCCCTTGGGCACGCCAGAAACCTATGATTGTGGGTTCGAATCCCGGTTCGCCCCGATTATGTTTCTAGGTTTGTCAGCACCATACCTGTGCTCGTGGGTTTCACCGAAGTGGTAAACGTCTGAGACCTGCATCACCTCGGGCTTTCCTCCCACATTAAGCTGACACGCCGCGATATAACTGGAATACTGTTTAAAGCGGCGTTAAAACCAACTCACTCACTCATACACGTAGAGAACAGAACATCATAATAACCTACTGATTCCTGGTGATTATCTTATTAGGAGTAACAAATCTCCGTATTATGTTTGTTTGTTTGTTGTTTACCGCCGCACTCGGCGTTATTCCAGCTGTATGACAGCGGTCTGATTGCGTGGATCGATGCTTACGATGCCAATCACTGGATTGTTTGGTCTAGGCTCGATTATTTACAGACCGTCGTCATAAAGCTGGAATATTGCTGAGTGCGGCGTTTAACAACAAACAAACAAACACTGTATATGTATTACTAAACATTCCTAGCATATTACAGTAAACTACCCATGAGAGTTACAAAAAAAGAAATGCAATCCTCCTCTGTATATCAATATTTTGCAACTACCTTTATGGGTTTTTTTGTGGAGAATATTTCCAAATTTGACGCATCAGTGACCAAAATGATGCCACATGAAATTCCCTATTTTGATTTGAACAATATGTTCCCGTGGGTTTTTATGTAAGCTGAAAATTTGCTTTTGCAAGTGTCGCAGGGGCAGGATACACTCACCTTTTCCCGAACACCTGGTATTATTACTAATTGATAGTGATTCATAGGCACATGTTCATGCTATAGTCAAACCGAACAACGGACTCTGCTTTTAACACAGCTTTCTTGTGGTTATGAAAACGGTTTTGTCGCTTTAATTTGCACAAATATCAATCTTCATATATATCTAATATTAAATAACTACAGCCGAGATCGACAACATCTCCCATAAGCATAAACCGCCGACATCAACAGATGTTCATGAAAACTGGGTCACCGAGAACTATTGTAGAGTTGAATAGGTATACGGAGGCTAATGAATATAACATTAAAGGATCAATGTTCTCATCCCTACCATCATCGTTGACCTACAAATGCCTTCGAAATGGGTCAAATATAGTACAAGGTGAATGCTCTGTGTTGTTATGTGGACTCATAGATAGATCGATAGAGCACGGAGCTCTTCATCCTCTGTAGGAGTGGCTGCTGTCAGTGGTTTAAGTTAACGTCTTCAGGTCGCTGGGTTGCGGTGTTTCCGAAACTTCTCCCCGAAGCTTCTTCAGAGAATACCATGAATGTTGTATTTCTAAAACACAAACAAATACCTTTTTTGGCATTACCACATCTTTCTTAACAATACAATGTGTTGCAGGTTACGCGGCCTAAACATTCCAAATATATGTTTTCCGTTTGGTTTATTTTTGCCAACTGATTACTAGTATGTATAGTGCAATGTCTATTTAGAGACTCGTGGAGCTCCGTGGGGACTTCTGGGCAGAATAGGTTCCAAGTGCCCCAGTCGTATTATAATATTGTTTGTTTGTTGTTTACCGCGCTCAGCAATATTACATCAACATGACGGCGGCATGTAAATAAACATCTTCCGGAGGCAAGGTTGTAAACTGACTAAAAGTCTAGTTTCCACCCTTGCCGAACTAGGCTGGAATTTTTGGGCTCGATCGTAGCGCCATCTGTGGCTATTACGAGTTATATCCCTTCTATGTCCCTCCTATTGACCAATACGATTCAAACTCTAATATCACTTGCATTTGCTTCAAACAAAATGTCAAGTTAAAACGATCTGATTGATAATCAAGATCTGTGTTGTAATAAAACGGGTTTTACCTTTGAAGTGCATCATAACACGTGAAAAGATTTGGGAAATATCTGTTGACGCCGAGTTGGCGATGCACATGCTTTACAAATCCTGCAATCAACCGAAATTTGCACGGCAGTTTACGAACCGGATGTCGATTTCCTTTCGCGATTTTGGTTTTGGTTTTGGATGTGGTTGGTAGGTTTGTTGTTAAACGCCGCCCTCAGCAATATTACGGCTATATGAAGACGGTCTGTAAATAATCGAGTCTGTACCAGACAATCAAATGATTAATATCATGAGCATCGAGCCTGACCATCCGATCCCGTAAGTCGCCTTTTACGGCAAGCATGGGTTGCTGAATACCTATTCTACCCCGGAATCTTTACGCGATTTTGATTGGACTATGCATAGACTCGTTAGTCCAGCCAAAATATTTATCCATAATTCCAGCTTAGTTCGGCAAGGGTGTAAACTGGACTTTTACAGTCAGTTAACTCCCTTGCCTCGGGAAGATGGTAAATAAATCGACAGACCAGGTATGATGGCACCCTGTCAACCAAGCCGCCGATCCGGACCTCTTTCGACCTTCATAGTTGCTGAGGACCAATTCTTATCCGGAATAATAGCCGACGGGTGTTTTCAATATATGTTCTGAAAGATGGTGTCTCGTCGTCCCTGACCTAGATGATCGTTGCTCATGCTTTTAACCACTTGTTTGCCAGACCGCGACTCGAAGAGCGGAATGTCCGGGGCTCAATCCACAGCCAAGTCATACCAAAAGACGTTAAAAGATGGTACATGTTGTTACCCTGTCTGGCGCTCGGCATCAGGGGCTAAAACAAGGACTGGTCGGCTCCGAATCAGTATACTGTGCGAGTGGGGTATTCATGTTAAACTTCGTCATGGTATCTCAGTGGGCTAGCACTATAAATCGGTAACAGTCCGGACTAGTACAAGCAGCCACACACACACACACACACACACACACACACACACACACACACACACACACACACACACACACACACACACACACACACACTCGTTTACGTTAGATCAAATTGATAGTTGCGGAAGTGGTCGGGTGCGTCATGCTCATTGGGACCCTCGATCTATTGATCGGTAGTCGTACATTGTAAATGGATATAGCTCGATTATCTCTGTAGAAGCTCTATGCATAACTTATATAGAATGCAAACCTAATTTGCTTCGTGTGACTATCTTGTTTGGTTTAATAAAGTGTTTGTAAATATCTCACGTGTGACGTACGGATTTAGTATCTTACCACCTGTATCACCACCACGTGGGTAATAAATGCATATCTCACACACACACACACACACACACACACACACACACACACACACACACACACACACACACACACACAAACACACACACACACAAACACACACCGCTATATAAGTGCAATGGTCTTGGACGCGAAGTTAAACCCTATTTCACCTCACCTAGACTCGATTATTTGCAGGCGTCGTGACGTAGCTGGAATATTGCTGGTTATTGTGTAAAACAGTATTCACTCATTATCATACGTGTTTTATCAATTGCCATTTGACATGTTATTGCATGTTCAAGTATGATTTTAAGCGGCTTTAAGCAAATACAATTAGACTCTTTAATTACATATTTGTTTGTGTAAGAATATAGGGTTGAGAGGATGCACAATTTTTTTTATTGAACCATTCTTTATTTTCCTATGGGCATGTTTGTGAAATGAGACAGGAATGTAAACAGTTTTATAGCGTTTACATCGGAACCATGTCACACACTGTCTGGTGCACTGATTAAGCTGGCTATGAATAGTATTTTAGCAAATAATTATTGCTTTTTTACCTTATTTCATTGGACTCAGACAGAAAACTTTGTGATTGTTTACGCATAAGCGTGATTAAAGGCTCGGCTTTATTATTAAAACCTTTAAATGGATTTTCACATACCTGTTTTTAAGTCGGCGGATCTGTACGCCGAATTTATTTTTTTTAAATGCCTTTTTCTAAAGTGTGTAAGGGAAGGCGTTGTTTCAAGGCCTCATTGAGAAAGATGTAGTGCCTGTTGTTCAAACAGTATGTAGGCGTATCACGTTTACATGGAACGCATGGGTGTGGGTGCCACCTCACGCGGGCTTTGTGCGTGATGCACCAATGCAACAACCGTCAGGCCACCCCCTCTCGTTCCCCACACACGAATGCGAAAGAAATGGTTCTGAAAGAAGACCCCAGTGCAGTATCGCGCGCATCCTTTGTCCCGGAAGTGTAAGCGGGTCAGCTTTGACGTCATTCGCCAATCAAGTTGACACTACACTGAAAAATCCATAAACCTTGAAACAGTCCAAGATTTTGCTGTGTGAGGTGAGGGATGGTGAAACGGGGTTTAACGTCGCATTCACGACAAGTACACTTATATAGCGACGTGCATGCACGTTTGTAATGCGTGCGTGCGTCCGTGCATGCGTGCGTTTTGGACGTTCCGCTACCTGGGCAGACGGTCTATGCTCGGAAGCGGTCTGAAGCTGGGTACAATGGTGTTCTTTAATAGAAGTGACTTTGTGTAGCCTAATAAAATCATCTGGTATTGTTTTTGATTTGGAAAGATTCTGGTAGCAAACATTCCAATTCATGGCCTGAGCTTCTCCGTGTTTCTTGGTGACTCCGATACACAAACACAACCATGTGAGGAATCGAACCGTGTTCTCCTAAATGGCAAATGAACTCACTAGCACCTGGGCCCGTCTTCCCTTAGTGTTATTATATACTATAGAATTAATTACCTGTTCCCCCACTGAAATATAAGACCGCCTCCGTGGTCTAGAGGTATCGCGTCCGCCCGGCGAGCGGAAGGTCCGGGGTTCAATCCCCGGCCAAGTCATACCAAAAGACGTTAAAAGATGGTACTTGTTGTTACCCTGTCTGGCGCTCGGCATTAAGGGGCTAAAACAAGGACTGGTCGGCTCAGAGTCAGTATACTGTGTCTGAGGGGGTTATTCATGTTAGTCTGCGGCATGGTATCTCAGTGGGCTAGCACTATAAATCGGCATCAGTCCGGACTAGTACAAGCAGCCACGTACATGCACGTCGCTATATAAGTGCGATTATCTTGGACGCGACGTTAAACCCCATTTCACCTCAAGTCAGGCTTCATAAACCCACCCACCCCATCTGGATCTGCCTATAATAGACGAAATCTAGTTTTAATTCCCGGCCTTTGGTAATTATCTTGGATCTGGATCTTGGATCCCGATGGAAAACTGTCATGACACTACATAATGCTATAGAGAGAAAATGCCTCCTATGTAATACACAAACAACCATTTGTTCATACCTGAATAGTCTGGGAGAACGGGGTTCCAGTCGTCTAATGCGCCGCAATTCGCTGTGCAGAGTTGCGTCCCTTGAGGAAAAAAAACTATGCCCGTGAGTTCGAATCCCGGTTCGCCCCGATTACGTTCGTCAGCACGATACCCGTGCTCGTGGGTTTCACCAAAGTGGTAAACGTCTAAGACCTGCATCACTTTCAAATTTCCCCTCACATGAAGCTGATACGCCTTGATATAACTGGAATACTGTTCAAAGCGGCGTTAAACCCATCTTACTCACTCACTCACAAACAGTCATTAGGGAAGTCGCATGTCCCTGCACGTGCATATCTTCACCGAGACAGACTTGTGTAGGCTTGCAGCGAGTATAATTACTTCCTTCTACCGTTAACACATCAACACAAGCAGACAAAGGAAAGTACATATGACGTAGGTCCGTGGCCTGTACAGCGGATTCCAAGGTTACCGCCATCGTGTTCCTGTATCAGTAGGTCATTTTTTTATTAAACAAGCAGCACAAGCTGTTTGTTTGGGCTCCTTTACCGATATATATTATGTAATTACAATATCACTTAACGACAATGGAGTTTCCTACCAATATATATTCCAAGGTCCTTGGAAAAAATCCATTAGATTTGCAGACGTCCTAATTTGCCTACGCTATTTTTATGGTACTATGGCATCTTTCATAAAATTAGTCGTATACTTTTTTAGTTTTGAAGAAGTAGCCAAGGACATTGTTGCATAACCTATTTTATTTATGTATAACAATCTAACTGAACATAGGTTTAGGCACATGTCAGGATTGCGCGTCTATACTTCAACACCACATCACGGTAACACACATGTTCAATTGGCAGAGCGCAGATGGAACAACGTGGAATTTGGTGACTTTGTAACAATGTTCGCTCGTCACGACATCGTAAAACTCAATGACGTCGGATTCTTGCACGCCCCATGACGTTAGATTCTTGCACGCCCCATGACGTTAGATTCTTGCACGCCCCATGACGTTAGAATCGGCTATGCCCCATGACACATGATTCTTGTAGGCCTATCACAAATTAATCTGGCACAACTCATGACATATGGTTTAAAGGTCCCATGGCTAACGTTCTTACATATCCCATGACACAAGACTTTTACACGCCTACCGCAAAGTGATTAAACACATCCCATGACATAAGCATCTTACACGTCCAATGACAAGACTCTTTCAAACCCAATGAGAGAAACATTTAGTCTGATGACAGAAACATCTTAAACGCTCATCACAGATTGAATTAAATACAACTCAGATGACCTTCCGCCCCCATCTCTCATCAGCCACGGACAGCTGCTAAGCGAACATTTCTTAATTTCAAGGACAATATATACAAGCTGAAATGTCAAAAGTACTTGCTTAGTTTATTCTTATAGAGACCTATCGTTATGAGACACCTTGAAATGCGTGGTTGTAACCAGTGGTATAACACTGAAGAACACAGAGTGGGAGCCAATGCCAAGGTTGAACGTCATCATTTTGCCTACGCGATACTGAGAATGAAATCAGGCAACACCTTTTTACTTGCCATACGGATTTTTTTACAGAAAATGACCTAGTATATGTTTGTGTGTGTGTGTGTGTGTGTGTGTGTGTGTGTGTGTGTGTGTGTGTGTGTGTGTGTGTGTGTGTGTGTGTGTGTGTGTGCGTGTCTGTGTGCGTGCATGCGTGCGTGCGTGCGTGCGTGTATGTGTGTGTGTGTGTGTGCGTGCGTGCGTGCATGCGTGCGTGCGTGTGTGTGAGGAGGGCCTGTTGTTTTAAGCAATGCAAACCTGATCAATCAAGCGGGAATACGGTCGTGCATCAATTCATCCTATCAATTTCAGGAAAACAAAAAAATGTATTTGGACGCCAATGTTTCATATATGTCGACTTCAGTTGGTCCTTGTTCAGAACAACTTTTGTTGCAATCTGCTTTCAGCTTATCGGCGAGATAAAAAAAATATTGAATTTTGCTTTTTCGAATTCAACATTTAGGCTCGGCGGCCCATAAAGCAAGTCAAAAACTAAGTGTGGCCTCAAATCAGCCGCCATGGTCAAACTCCGCGTCGTCCAGACCACCAGATCGACAAAGAAATGAAATATGAACAAACAGACAGAAAAAAACAGCCAAACAGTAAAATAATCATACAACTAGATTATGCTTCTAGTCGTTGCAATACGACGTAAGACTGAACAACACTCGACACGTGCTTCATTCTGATGTATCTTCCGTTTAGTTTTGGTAGATCTTTTTGAAGTTGTATGACTGACGTCATACCTTGCCTTGAAGTGCCAGAGTCGTCTTTAATGGTTTCTTCTGACCCTATACAATGAGAGTCCTCGAGCCTCAAATCCCCACCTCTCCTGCTTTCCATCCCTCCCCCTCGCCAAATATCCTCGGCAATCTGACACCACAATAAATCTTATTACACAAGAAAGCCGCCATTTGAAGATCAATCTGAGCAATCGATGTTCTTTTCCATGACGTACACGTGAAATATGTTCAACAAAATCTACAACTTCCTCGTCTGTCTAGTTTTTTCGTACACCGATTTTCAGAAATGACATACAAAATACCGACCTCGCAGCTTCGGGTACAGAGATTCAAGGTGATCAGTATGTAAAATATATTTTGCTGACGAGTTTGAAAGATTCACGTGCGCATGCGCATGTATGGCCAATAACACAATCTAAGTTCGCCACGAAGAAGTTGTGATTTATGCAAAAGTCATTTCTTGTCTTTTATATGGCTTAACGACCTGATTGGTGTTGAAATCAGCTTACGCCTTACAAAGTCTGTAACTGATCTTATTGCCTTGAGATATAAATTTCTGACCAAGGCTAACCATTTGACGTAGGTGGTGAATATATCGGCGGTTGGTGTTTTGTAGCTGTAAATGCAGTTTTGATCTCCATTGAAATAATAAATAGGGTGCAACTAGAGCGTAAGTTGATTTAAGTGGGTAGCTTTTTTCACAAAGAGAGTCTATCTTCTACAGCCATAGAAACTAACTGTTTTTGTCCACTAGTCCTTATAATGATAACATGTAGCAAAACCTTTTAAAATGGCAAATTTCTACTAGTCCTTCTGATACCTTAACTATTGGGCATTTCGGCAAGGACTTTAGGACTAGTGCCAATTTCTAACGCTGTTCTATGTTAAACCGTGATGCATCTTCCATAGGCAAGGGAGTTAACTGACTATAAAAGTAGTCAGTTAACGCCCTTGCCTACGGAAGAAGACCATGCTGATGATGCCACGCTGTTGCTCTTACAGATGATTCTGATCCAGGAATTCACTGGCCATTCAGGAATTCAGTGGGTTTTGTATCAAATAATGAGAAACCTTAGAATAATATGTACCAAAATAACAGTTAATATATCAATTAACTTGTTCTAAGAATAAGTCTATATTTTTAATTAAATCTTATCCTTACGTTTGCTTTGTCGCAATAAGTTTAGTTCAATATAAGTACATATTATTATTATTATTATTATTATTATTATTTACAGATTAATTTAAAAATGGAGCAAAGAGGATTTGGGTGATCCTGGCACAGTCAGGCCAGTTAGGCTAATAGTCAGCTCAGGGCCCTTGCCCCCTCTACACGCAGCCAAGGCAGCGAATGGGACTTCACCCAGGAAGTGCTGCCTAGTCGAACCCACCCAGAAATGTTCGGAGAATGTGAAGACTCCCCAACACTGCAGCCTTCTTCATTACCCAGATTTCAGAAGGGCTGTTCTCCTGGTAGCAAACCCGACTACTCTCCCAATGTCAGTCAACAGATTGGGAGGTACCAAACCTAAAGGCACCGAGAACAATGGGGAGTCGAACAACTTGGTACTTGGTATGCAATGTGACATTTCGAAAGCGAGGCCCGCATATTTGCCCTGTTTTTCCTGAATCTTGTCAATCACATTAGTGTCAAAAGGGACAGAAAATTCAATGATATAAATGATTTCATTGGATTTATAAAAAAAAGACAAGATCAGGTTTGTTGGCCTGGATACGTCTGAGGCTGTAAACGGGCCGATTCCAAAGAATTTTGAATTTATCATTTTCCATGACGCCCTCTACACATTCCGGGTCGTACCATGAATGGACCTCTATGTCAAAACCACAAGCATGGCGAAGACGGTAATAAAATGATGGAGCTACACCATCATGTCGCATTAGATACTGTGTTTGTGTCAAAGCTGGGCATCCACTGACAATGTGTTGGACAGTCTCATTAAATTCATTGCGTAATCTACATTTCATATTTACATTTTGATGCAAAATCACACAATGCCAGCTCTGAACTCCAGATTTTCTTAAGTCTACATTTGTATTCTGCCGAAAGTTTGTCCTCCATATGGGAATTTGGGCGTTTGTCTCTTACGTGCATCACAAAGTGGATGTAGGCCTGACCTTCCACGAGATGGTCAATAACTCTTACCCCAAGTAAACTGAACTATCCTCTCTCTTCTACCTGGCCACGTTTCAGATGAAGAATGGTGCATTTGTCGAGCCCAAAGGATATGCCGGTATCAGTAGAAAAGGACCCGACAAGGAGAATCTGTTGTTTTCCAGTGTGGATCCTCCACTGGCAATAAGTTCAAGGTCATCCCTGTAAAGGAGGTGAGTGAGTGAGTTGGGTTTAAAGCCGCTTTCAACAGTATTCCAGTTATATCGCGGCGTGTCAGCTTAATGTGGGAGGAAAGCCCGAAGTAATGCAGGTCTAGGACGTTTACCGCTTTAATCTCCCACACTCCCTGATTGACGAGTATCGGTCTAGTGTGACTTAAAACGATCCTTCTCAAACTTTAATCTCCCTGATTGACGAGTATCGGTCTAGTGTGACTTAAAACGATCCTTCTCAAACTTTAATCTCCTCGATTGACGAGTATCGGTCTAGTGTGACTTAGAACGATCCTTCTCAAACTTTAATCTCCCTGATTGACGAGTATCGGTCTAGTGTGACTTAAAACGATCCTACTCAAACTTTAATCTCCCTGATTGACGAGTATCGGTCTAGTGTGACTTAAAACGATCCTGCTCAAACTTTAATCTCCCTGATTGACGAGTATCGGTCTAGTGTGACTTAAAACGATCCTACTCAAATTTTAATCTCCCCGATTGACGAGTATCGGTCTAGTGTGACTTAAAACGATCCTACTCAAACTTTAATCTCCCCTATGGACGAGTATCGGTTAAGTATGACTTAAAACGATCCTACTCAAACTTTAATCTCCCTGATTGACGAGTATCGGTCTAGTGTGACTTAAAACGATCCTTCTCAAACTTTAATCTCCCTGATTGACGAGTATCGGTCTAGTAGGACTTAGAACGATCCTACTCAAACTTTAATCTCCCTGATTGACGAGTATCGGTCTAGTATGACTTAAAACGATCCTACTCAAACTTTAATCTCCCTGATTGACGAGTATCGGTCTAGTGTGACTTAAAACGATCCTACTCAAACTTTAATCTCCCCGATTGACGAGTATCGGTTTAGTATGACTTAAAACGATCCTACTCAAACTTTAATCTCCCTGATTGACGAGTATCGGTCTAGTGTGACTTAAAACGATCCTTCTCAAACTTTAATCTCCCCGATTGACGAGTATCGGTCTAGTGTGACTTAGAACGATCCTACTCAAACTTTAATCTCCCTGATTGACGAGTATCGGTCTAGTGTGACTTTAAACGATCCTACTCAAACTTTAATCTCCCTGATTGACGAGTATCGGTCTAGTGTGACTTAAAACGATCCTTCTCAAACTTTAATCTCCCTGATTTACGAGTATCGGTCTAGTGTGATTTTGAACGATCCTACTCAAACTTTAATCTCCCTGATTGACGAGTATCGGTCTAGTATGACTTAAAACGATCCTACTCAAACTTTAATCTCCCTGATTGACGAGTATCGGTCTAGTGTGACTTAAAACGATCCTTCTCAAACTTTAATCTCCCCGATTGACGAGTATCGGTCTAGTGTGACTTAAAACGATCCTACTCAAACTTTAATCTCCCTGATTGACGAGTATCGGTCTAGTATGACTTAAAACGATTCTACTCAAACTTTAATCTCCCTGATTGACGAGTATCGGGCTAGTAAGACTTAAAACGATCCTACTCAAACTTTGATCCTCCTGATTGACAAGTATCGGGCTAGTAAGACTTAAAACGATCCTATTTAAACTTTAATCTCCCTGATTGACAAGTATCGGTCTAGTAAGACTTAAAACGATCCTACTCAAACTTTAATCTCCCCGATTGACAAGTATCGGTCTAGTATGACTTAAAACGATCCTACTCAAACTTCAGTCTCCGAGATTGACAAGTATAATTCTTGTCATATATTAGATGCTCTGAAAATATATTTATCAAGGTTACAAGCTGTTAAAAAAACTTATGGGTTATTCCAGTAGTATGGCTTAATGTACTTTTCTTCTCAAATTTGCATTTAGATGACGTTTTAAATACAAAATAGAAATCACCCTCAGTTCACTGGAACAGGATTTACACTCCCATTATTTACATTAACATCGTGATATCTTCCAGTTTAAATGGACAAATTATGTGAGAAAGTACAATTAACGTTTAATCTCCGAGATTGACCAGTATCGGGCCAGCATGACTTAAAACGATCCTACTCAAACTTTAATCTGCCTTATTGGCAAGTATTGGTCTAATTGAGTTAAACAATTTCTCAACAACTAGTAGTAGCATAGTTCGGATAGGATGGAGATACGGGGAATAAATCGAATCATTTTAACCTTTCTGTATTGCTGAACTTTAAAATGCACTCATACCTGCAAATATTGCCTTCAGTTGGATTCCGAACAAATTAGCGTTCGGGGACGAATGCACGAACTCAGAGCCTGTGGCTGTGTTGTCTTCTAATTGTCTGTCGCTAGTGATTGGGTTGTACGAAATTCTATTTACTTTCATGTAAAAATTCCTTATTCTGTTATTGAATTTTTGACCTTACAAAATTTTACATGCCATCATCCTTTCAATGACAGGCAACAGTCTTTGATTAATGTTGCGATGTAATCTTGCTGGTCCGCGTGAGTTTATGAAACCTTGACCCTTTATTTGAATTGCTTCCGGCATCTCCGTCAAGTCTGTTTTGTCTCGCGACAAATTAACCAAAGCTTCCTTGTTAACCAACATTCTGCCTCATCCAAAAGGACAATAGACTTCATTTCACACTGCGGGTTGCCAGTGGCCTTGAAACTGAGAAGTTCTTTGCGTGCGTTATAAAACTAGTTCGTTGCGAACTGATCTCGAAGGAATTAATAAAGGTTCGGAAATTGAGCAATACTTAACTGTCGTAGATGTCGCAATAACAGTTGCGCTAAATCGACATCATGCAATAGTGAAAATAGATCCGGGAATGTTGGTTATGAATGCGGTGTAGTAGAAGGAAGTAGTAGCCGTTGGAGTCATGATGATGATGAAGGTGGCGGTGGTGGTGGTGGTGGTGAAGACGATGATGACAATAATGATGACGACGGCAGCGGCGATAATGGCGATGGCAACGACGGCGGCGATGATGATGTTGATGACGACGATGGCGGCGATGATGATGACGACGACGACGACGATGATGATGATGATGACATCAGCGGCGGCAATGATGGTGATGGCAAAGACGGATGCGATGATGATGATGATGACGACGACGACGGCGACGATTATGATCATCGATGACAAAGTACGTAATATTAACGACCGTTTTCATTGACGTTTCATCGACTTATAGACCCCGCGAATTATTATATAATTTTATTTGGACTCACAAGACATTGTGACCATCCGTTCGCTAGGGGCACGGGTGCTCCAGTCATCCACGCCCCGCAATTCGCTATGCAGAGTTGCGTGCCTTTGCGTGCCAGAAGATATGATCATGGGTCCGAATCCCGGTTTGCCCTGATTTCTAGGTTTGTCAGAACCATACCCGCGCTCATGGGTTTCGCCACATGAGGCTAACACGCTGTAATATAACTATGATGCCATCAAAAGCGTAGTTGAACCAAATTCAACCACCCATCACACTCACTCACTCACTCACTCACCCATCTTTTCACTTTATTAGCTGTTACAAGAAGCATAAAGTTCTTATCCGTCCCAGATTTTCCACGACGCTGCTTTTGGAAATCAACTGTGATATGTAGATATAGTCTTCGAGCAAATGCTTCAGAAAAGTAGTGTATAATTTGCCGAAGGGTGTTTGGTAACCTTATGGGTCATATCACCAGTCGTTTAGAGCATGATTCGACCTTCAACCAGGACATTGCCTTCATTCTGTTAGTACCTTGCATACATGTGCTCTTAGGCGTATCTTGCCTTGTTGGATTCCTTAAAGGCTTAAATGAACTAATACATGGACGTGTGTTGATGTCCGTATGAGATATACTATGCAGTAAGTGTCATGTATTATTGCTTACATCACCCAGGCCCCACCCCACTACCCCACCCCACCATCCCACCCCAGACCCCCAATACCAACTGTGGGGATTCCATTCCTCGTGACGTATGCTTGTCGCAACAGGCGACTAAAATGGATCGGAAAACCAGGATCAATCACGCTGGGTCGTTTGTTTGTCATCCCACCAACGCGATAGACGTTGCTTATTATATAAACCGCTTGTTTACCTTGCAAGACGCGATTATTTTCAGGCCGGCAATACAATAATATTATGCAGCGTAACTATATCATGTTTTATTATATATATATACTCCCGTGTCATCACACGGGCAACGAATGCTGTCTCTTGTTTTAACACGAAACGAGCGCCTCCGCGGTCTAGTGGTAGAGCGTCCGCCCGGCGAGCGGAAGGTCCGGGGTTCGATGCCCGGCCGCGTCATACCAAAAGACGTTAAAAGATGGTACTTGTTGTTACCCTGTCTGGCGCTTGGCATTAAGTGGCTAAAACAAGGACTGGTCGGCTCGGAGTCAGTATACTGTGTCTGAGTGGGATATTCATGTTAAACTGCGGCATGGTACCTCAGTGAGCTAGCACTATAAATCGGCATCAGTCCGGACTAGTACAAGCAGCCACACAAACACACACACGTACATGCACGTTGCTATATAGGTGCAATAATCTTGGATGCGACGTTAAACCCCATTTCACCTCACCTAACACGAAACACAATTAACCAGCTGTTCCCAAGCATAAAAGTAGAAACATTACATGAATTGAAGACGTTGATGCAAGGCGTCGTCATGGTGTCAATGTAGCATGTGGAAAATCTAGTGTAAAATTGTGCTAAAATGCCGAGCTAAAAACGGTTGCAATCATATGCGACAAGTCATGTTTATAGTCACATTTAGTTCATTTGTGCAGGTGCTTTAGTGCGTCGAGCAGTAGATTCAGCGTGCTGGGTGGTCAACGTACGTGCGACTACAATGCGTACGAGTGCGAATCCTGTCCACCAGAAGCGCTCTTTAAATCTCCATCACATCATCATTAAATATATACAGCATTTAAGTGAGTGGGTGAGTTGGGTCTAACCCCGAATTGAAGTAGGGGGAAAACTCAAATTGAGGCAAGTGCTATGTTCTGTGGTGAGAATGGTGCTGACAAACCTAGAAGCAATAATTAGAACGAATCTGGGAATCCGACACGACCAGGGGAAGCAACTCCAAGACGTGCAACTCATGAGTACGGTATGGGCCACCTGTGCATAACATAACATAATGATATGCGAACATGTTCAGATGCACCCTTAATAGAGAACACTACACTCATTGTCGTTAGATACCATTTTTACGAAACGAGTGGGCTTTCTATGGTATTTGACCGAGCGAAAGCGTTTGAGATGGTAAAAATTGTATCTAACGACAATGAATGTGGTATTTTATTTATTACCCACGTTAAATATATATTTAAGTGTAAATTCATAACAACTTTCGTTCGTTGACAGACCAAACTGAAACTGATTGTGTATGAATATTGATATATGCCCAAATATGGGCATTGTCGACATTTCTATTCATACGCATTAACAACATGCGCCTGTAGTTGTTTGCAAACATAACAGCACCGACGCTCAAGATGCTTTAGGAAGAATTTCTTCAGCTTATGGGAATTCAAGCGCCATGTTGTAAGTACTCAGGACACCTAGAAGAAAATTTGAAAAGTCAAATAAGCGCCGCGCTTTGAATAGAGGGTCAACAGCTATAGAGGGTCACTCGCACTGCCGGGGTCCCGTCAGTGCATTTAAAATGGTTCGGTTTCCTTGATCTATCAGCTGAATTTATATCATGTCCGTACCATTCAGGAAGAGTGAGTGAGTGAGTATAGTTTTACGCCGCTTTTAGCAATATTCCAGCAATATCACGGCGGGGGACACCAGAAATGGGCTTCACACATTGTACCCATGTCGGGAATCGAACCCGGGTCTTCGGCGTGACGAGCGAACGCTTTAACCACTAGGCTACCCGACCGCCCCCCATTCAGGAAGAGGGAGATCAGAGTGTTCGCCATAGACATTCATGTTAACTGTACATCTTATATACTTAAGACGTGAAAATCAACAATCTCAAATCTGCTTGCATGTTAGCACTTGACAGCTTCAAACGATCGAAGGGCAAGGTCACCACCGGAATAAGAAAAGACAACCGTGATCTACTCCCAGCGTTTTACGCTAGAGATAGGGAATGTTATTGTTCACATTTGGGATATTCTGGGCCACATAATTAGAAGTCAGGCACACTTCTACGGAGTTTTTCAATGATTTGTATCGGAAATGTTCACTTTGCTTGATCTGGTCGTGCAGTCGTGAACAAACAACTCCCGAAATAGTGCCACAGAATACGCTTCGGACACTGATGGCACAACCGGATCATCCCAAGTAAGTCTCGATATCTGTCCGGATAGTTCAAACTGACTTCATTTCACCACGCTTATCCGTTTACGTTATAAATCAAATTGAAAGTTGCGGAAGTGGTCGGGTGCGTCATGCTCATTGGGACCCTCGATCTATTGATCGGTAGTCGTACATTGTAAATGGATATAGGCCTACATGTAGCTCGATTATGTCTGTAGAAGTTCTATGCATAACTTATATACATGTAGAATGCAAATCGAATTTGATGCGTGCGACTACCTTGTTTGGTTTAATAAACTGTTTGTAAATATCTCTCGCTTTTATGAGATTGCTTCAGTTCTGCAGTTCAGTTCAGTTGCAAAATGAATGATGTCTCGCGATTTTTTAGGATGAAAAAAGTAGTCTCGGTGTAACAGACGCCACGGTTATACAATCAAATCGAATAAAACGAGGTCAACCTTGTACGACACACGTGTGACGTACGTACTTAGTATCTTACCACCTGTATCATCACCACGTGGGTAAAACAAGCATATATCATACACATGCATACATACACGCACAGGCATGCACACACTACATACACATACAAACTTACAGGCACTCACGCGCATACCCCTAGAAGTATACCTGACACCGTCATACACATACAAGACCACGCACACGCACACGCACACGCACACGCACACGCATACACACGTAGTCATACGCAGACGCACACCGAGAGCTTCGTACAGTTCACATGATCTCTCCTGAGTCATCGTGTTGTCAACAGTCTCTCTCTTAACAAGGTCACTGACCGACTTTTCGATCCTATCACTTTATTGATTCAGAGCACTCGAGCCAGGAAATGGAGTTGGTCGACTTAGGAATCTTGTCTCTTTTATGTGGTGGTTATCGTGACAATAGTGTGTGAGTGAGTTTGGTTTCTCTCTTTGAACGGTAGCTCGGGTCTGTCACAGCTTGGTGCACGTCCTTTGATGAAACCCAGGAGCACGGCACTTTCCTGACAAACGTAGAAACATAATCAGGATGAATCTGGGATTCGAACCCATAGGCACGCCTAAGGGACGCAACTCTGTTCAGACACTACTGTAAAATTAGCATTTTGTGATATTTATTTACACGTGTGCTCTGACCCGTGAAGATCCGCCACTTTGAACAGTATTCAATGTATATCACGGCGTGTGAGGAGGAACGCCCGAAGTGATGCAGATCCGTTTACCACTTTGCTGAAACCCACGAGCAGGGTATGGTAGTGACAAACCTAGAAATATAATCAGGGAGAATGTACGATTCGAACCAACGGTAACAGGCATGACAAAGAGACACAATTCTGCATAGCAATTATCGGCATCTTAGATAATTTCTTAGATGTTTGTCTGGACAGAAGCAGGATGTTTGTCAGGACAGAAGCAGGATGTTTGTCTGGACAGATGCAGTATGTTTGTCTGGGCAGAAGCAGGATGTTTGTCTGGACAGAAGCAGGATGTTTGTCTGGGAAGAAGCAGGATGTTTGTCTGGACAGAAGCAGGATGTTTGTCTGGGAAGAAGCAGAATTTTGTCTGGGCAGAAGCAGGATGTTTGTCTGGACAGAAGCAGGATGTTTGTCTGGACAGATGCAGGAGGTTTGTCTGGACAGAAGCAGTATGTTTGTCTAGAATTAAGCAGTATGTTTGTCTGGACAGAATGCAGTATGTTTGTAAGGACAGAAGCAGGATGTTTGTCTAGTAAGCCAGCAGAATATTTTCTTGGGCAGACCAGGATGTTTGTCTGGACAGAAGCAGGATGGTTGTCTTTACAGAAGCAGGATGTTTGTCTAGAATGAAGCAGTATGTTTGTCTGGACAGAATGCAGTATGTTTGTAAGGACAGAAGCAGGATGTTTGTCTAGTAAGCCAGCAGAATATTTTCTTGGGCAGACCAGGATGTTTGTCTGGACAGAAGCAGGATGTTTGTCTTTACAGAAGCAGGATGTTTGTCTGGACAGAAGCAGGATGTTTGTCTGGACAGAAGCAGGATGTTTGTCTGGACAGATGCAGGATGTTTGTCTGGACAGAATGCAGTATGTTTGTCTGGACAGAAGCAGGATGTTTGTCTAGAATGAAGCAGTATGTTTGTCTAGACAGAATGCAGTATGTTTGTAAGGACAGAAGCAGGATGTTTGTCTAGTAAGCCAGCAGAATATTTTCTTGGGCAGACCAGGATGTTTGTCTGGACAGAATGCAGTATGTTTGTAAGGACAGAAGCAGGATGTTTGTCTAGTAAGCCAGCAGAATATTTTCTTGGGCAGACCAGGATGTTTGTCTGGACAGAAGCAGGATGTTTGTCTTTACAGAAGCAGGATGTTTGTCTGGACAGAAGCAGGATGTTTGTCTGGGAAGAAGCAGGATGTTTGTCTGGGAAGAAGCAGGATGTTTGTCTGGACAGAAGCAGGATGTTTGTCTTGACAGAAGCAGGATGTTTGTCTGGGAAGAAGCAGGATGTTTGTCTAGACAGAAGCAGTGTGTTTGTCTGGACAGAAACAGGATGTTTGTCTGGACAGAAGCAGGATGTCTGTCTGGACAGAAGCAATATGTTTGTCTGGACAAAATGCAGGATGTTTGTCTGGAAAGAAGCAGGATGTTTGTCTGGGAAGAAGCAGAATTTTGTCTGGGCAGAAGCAGGATGTTTGTCTGGACAGAAGCAGTATGTTTGTCTGGACAGAATGCAGGATGTTTGTCTGGACAGAAGCAGGGTGATTGTCTGGACAGAAGCAAGATGTTTGGACAGAAGCAGGATTTTTGTCTAGGCAACATGCATGATGTTTGTCGGTTTGGCAAGCACAACTGTGCAACCACCAACACATTTCACCTTCCTGAATTTCAGCATATAATGGACCTTCATTAAAGAAATGTAGACCAGTCATACGTCGTGTGTCAGTGAGTGAATGGGGTCAATGCCGATAGAAACTGTCAAATCAATGTATCGTCAATAATGGAACGACCTAACTACTGCCTGTATAGGTGTGTACAACCCTCGCCCTATACGAACATACTGTCTATGAAATGTTATATTACTCAATATATTTCTCTCCTCTAAAATATAAAAATTAAAAATTTCCTGATCCTAATTTAATAGAGCTGTCTTGAACTGTCTGAACTTGCTTGTATATATATCAAGATTCGTTGTTTCTTTTTGTTTGCATAAAATACATATATTCCACAGTCATGGTGCAGGACTTCCCTGGTCCCCTCCCATCCTTCTGGGGACGTACAACCCTCTCTCTCCTCCTGGTGATGTCTGAGGACATGCAACCCTCGATGACGTACACCCAACCCCCAACCCTCCCTCTCCCTCCCACGAATACTGCAGCCATCAAGCCTGGGCCTCCGACCAGGTCAGAGCGCCGACTAGGAAGAGGTATTACCGCACTTGATCCGTCCTGGCAGACAAGTATATTCATTGACGTAATACCTGTCAGCGGAGAGTGCTACTAGCTCTTGACCTGATTCCCCAGCCTTGTTATAGCTGTACCTTGGTTGAAAACAATAACTTGGTAAAGCTGGCATAAGCTCTTGGGTCACGAGGACACCGAGATGGACATGCGGGTGACATTCTCTCTCTCTCTCTCTCTCTCTCTCTCTCTCTCTCTCTCTCTCTCTCTCTCTCTCTCTCTCTCTCTCTCTCTCTCTCTCTCTCTTATATCCGAGTGACCCTGTAGTGACCCGTGAAGATAAGATCCGGGTTAGAATTGGTTTTCAGCAACCCATGCTAATCGTAAGAGGCGACTAACGGGATCGGGCGGTCAGGCTCGCTGAGTTTATAGATGCATGTCATCGTGTCCTAATTGTGATATCAAACTCGATGATTTACGGAACAAACAAACAAACAACATCCGTCAGGTCCAACCCAAATCACTTCCTTTCCGTACGTCACCATCTCCCAGTCAGATTAATCCCCCATCTGGAAACTCAGAATATCTAAAAGTCAAATGTTCAGTTGTATATTACAAGACGTTTTTTCACAATTTTGTACCCACTCAAGTGCATGAAATACGTGAAGAAGCCTTCCTTTAGCGTCATCCTTTGCATAAGAACTCATTAACACTGGGTCACATGACACAGGAAAGAAAGGCGACCAGGTATATCTTCGTGTAGGTCAACATGTCAAAGAAATAAGATAGAACTGAAAGGGTTTCCATCTCAATTTTCTGAGAGTTGATATAACTGTTAAATGCGTAGTTCTCGATCCATTAGACAAGGTATGTTGACGCCGTCGTTTTACAAACGACGATGACGACCACGTACAGATGATTGTCAGGGGGTTTGTCGTTACGGTAGTCTTAATTGTGAAGATGTCCTCCCTACATGTATATCTCGTGCTTTATAAGTGCTTTAGAGCAAAAATCGCAGTCGGCATGAGTTTGAGTTAAAATAGTTCAAGACTGTCAATTCAAGGGGGATAACTCTGATAATGAAACTGTCATCCGATATTTTGTCATCCGAAAAGCAAAAATATGATACACATATTCATTGTTAGTCCCATAGCTTTATCATTCAGAAATGTTATTGTGAAGACGCTATATCGCCTCATCAGCTACTTTGTGGAAATGCATGGTGTCTCATGTCGTGGTATTGCTTGAATATTGTTAAGCGGCGTAAAACAATACTCATTCAATGTAGCTTAAATGCTTTTGAAGATGAATATCATTTTTTCTAAATAGTCCCATGGTCATACAAGTCATATATGTCATGTACTCTGGGTACGGGTAAGTTGCTGACAAACTGTTTTGATCCACGATCACAGGATTCTGACACGCTAAAGGGGCGCAACTCTGCAGAGAGCGAATTGCAGCGCCTTCGACAAGTGGACCACCAGTGCCCCAGTTTGGAACAGGTCCATCAAGAGACCATACGACTGCCAACTCGAGTTTTATGATCCTCAACAGACTAGTAATAAAATATTACCCTAGTAACACAAGAGACTATGTGTCAGTTTCACACACTGTGTTAATTGCAATGTCTACACCTGTATGGGTGTAGAAGGCGGTAGACATCATACCACTCGTCTGAATCCCTTGGGGATACTGTCTGTCCAGATTCAATAAGCGTGGTAATCAGTGGCGTTTGAAACGGGGGCATTGTAGCTGTGGAGTGTACTGTTAGATTGATCAAATATCAACAAACATACTACTGCACTTTTGATGGGAATATTTTTATATTTCCATGATAAACAAAACTGATTCTCATTGCATGTCAAGTGTAGATTTGAATAGAGTGACATATCTGATTATCACTATCAGTGTGAGTGAGTGAGTTGGGTTTAACGCCGCTTTCAACAGTATTAGTTATACCATGGCGTGTCAACTTGATGTGGGAGGAAAGACCGAAGTGATGCAGGTCTCAGACGTTAACCACTTCGGTGAAACCTACGAGCACGGGTATGGTGCTGACAAACCTGGCTGTAAGTGTAAACATGAAGTCACAAGTACCAAATAAAAGTGTGTAGACCTAGGCCTGCATCCTTGAGGTAAGGAATTGTGATGAAAAAGCTCTGACGTTCATATAATGTTTGACCTTCACTCTATGAAGGTTCATACTCACATGAACTCTCACAAAGTGAAGGTCAATTCTTAAATGAATATTGTTACCGATGCGATAAACCAATCCCATAAACTTGGCATCATGATTGGAAAAATATGCAAATGAGTCATCCTGCAGGAACTACTTGCCATAAGCTCCAAACATCGATGCAATGCGAAATTACTTTATACACTATTGCCTATAACGTCCCCATTGCGTTTAAGGACGTTCGCGTGCGTGCGTGCGTGCGTGCGAGTGTGTTTCTGTCAACAGGCGTGGCTGCAAATCATTTGGCACTATATCATCGGTGGGGAAGTTCATTCAACCATGGTATCCTAACGCGGTCTCTAAATGCTACTTCCTGACTATTTCAAGAATGGCATTATATGATAATCGGAATAATCGGATAATACTATTTTGTCTCTAGTATATGACATTTTACTGTACAGAAGCGCCGTCGTCTAAAAATCTTTCAATTATATGTTATTTTAGCTGCAAATAATCAAAACCCTAAGTCTTTGAACATTCAAATTGAAGTGTACTTGTGTTCATTTGAGGTGAAGAGGCTTTCTGAAGTTTTTTTTATCTTTCCAATCAAAATGTTGAAAAAATCCCAATTTCAATTTCAAATTCTGCCTATCAATGTCGAAGTTTTATACAGGTTATGGTGACATGTCAGCCAATAGCAAGCCCTTATTATAGATGTACCGCTTCCGTGGTCTAGTGGATAGAGCACCTGCCCGGGAGCGGGACGTCGGTGGTTCGATTCCTGGACACGTCATATCAAAAGAAATTAAAAATGGTACGTGTTGTTTTCCTGCCTGGCGAACGGTCTTAAAAAGAACTGGTCGACTCGGCTCGGAATAGACTGTGTCTGATTGGAGAATCCCTGTTAAACTGCGGCATGGTATCTCAACACAATAAAACAGACATTAGTCCAGACTATTACAAACACACACACACACACACACACACACACACACACACACCACGACCCTGCCCTGCCCTGTCCGACCCTACCCGACCCTGCCCTGCCCAACCTTGCCCGACCCTGCCCTGCCCTGCCCTGCCCTGCCCTGCCCTGTCCAACCCTACCCGACCCTGCCCTGCCCTGCCCTGCACTGTCCAACCCTACCCGACCCTGCCCTGCCCTGCCCTGCACTGTCCAACCCTACCCGACCCTGCCCTGCCCTGCCCTGCACTGTCCAACCCTACCCGACCCTGCCCTGCCCTGCCCTGCACTGTCCAACCCTACCCGACCCTGCCCTGCCCTGCCCTGCACTGTCCAACCCTACCCGACCCTGCCCTGCCCTGCCCTGCACTGTCCAACCCTACCCGACCCTGCCCTGCCCTGCCCTGCACTGTCCAACCCTACCCGACCCTGCCCTGCCCTGCCCTGCACTGTCCAACCCTACCCGACCCTGCCCTGCCCTGCCCTGCCCTGCCCTGCCCTGCCCTGCACTGTCCAACCCTACCCGACCCTGCCCTGCCCTGCCCTGCACTGTCCAACCCTACCCGACCCTGCCCTGCCCTGCCCTGCCCTGCCCTGCCCTGCACTGTCCAACCCTACCCGACCCTGCCCTGCCCTGCCCTGCCCTGCCCTGCCCTGCCCTGCCCTGCCCTGCACTGTCCAACCCTACCCGACCCTGCCCTGCCCTGCCCTGCCCTGCCCTGCCTTGCTTTGTCCTGCCCGTTTCCAGCCGAATTCGTCCCGATTCTGCCGTTCTCAATCCAAATCTAATCCGATTTGTAACTTCCGCATGGTAAAAAACGACCGACCTATCACAAGATCGAACCAGAAAATAAATGTTAAGTAAAATGGTATGATGATAAGCATAGATAGATAGATACATAGATAGATGTGCGTCCGTGCGTGAGTGTGTGTGTGTGTGTGTGTGTGTGTATGCCAAATGTGCTTATCATATATATATATATATATATATCATCTTTAACTTCAGACCGCCTTCGTGGTCTAGTAGTAGAGCGTCTGTCCGGTCGGTGTTCGATCCCGGCCGCGTCATACCAAAAGATGTTACCCTGCCTGGCGCTCGGCAATTAGCACTGTTCGTAGTGGGAGTCATTATACTGTGTCTGAGTGGCGTATTGATGTTTAACTGCGGCATGGCATCTCAGAGGGCCAGCACTATATAAGTTGCATTAGTCCTGCACAAGTGCAATATTCTTAAACGCGACGTTAAAACCCATTTTACCTCACCTCACCTTTAACTTCAATGCTTATATAAACTGACGTCCAAAAGAAACTTTACCAACTGAAAAAATAAATTTCAGACAAAGTATAAATTTCTTTTCGATGAAGTCTATCTAAAACACATAACCTAAATACAACAATAGTGTATGCAGAAAATGTTAATCGTCTGTAACATGTTTGCGAGATAACACGCGAAAAAGTGAAAAACACGTGCACCACGGACAACTGCAAATGCACGTGCGGGTTAGGGTATAAAACGATTGCAACGGCAAGTCCGACATCCACAGTGATAAAAAAACACAAAAGAAATGCCACGAGCCTTGGGTATGGTACAGATGGGAGCCACCCACGTCCATATTGCACGAACCTTCGGCTGCTCCCGTGTTGCCGTTACCAACTTGATGCAACGTTACAGACGGACAGGGCGGACCGCTGACAGGCCAAGAACAGGCAGACCCAGGGTGACCACGCCCCATGATGACCGGTACTTGCGTACCTTGCACCTCCGAAATCGCTTCCTGACAGTGACGTCATCGGCGACAAATGCCTTAGGTCACAGGGTTAGTCGACAGACAGTGGCCAGGAGACTCAGGGCTCATGGAATCTGGGCTTTTAGACCATACAGAGGACAACTATTGACAGCGCAACATCGTCGTCTGCGATTGAGATGGGCGCGGACTGTACGACGTTGGCAACAACGTGACTGGCAGAGGGTTGTCTTCACTGACGAAAGTCGATTCTCTATGTTTAGGGCTGATGGAAGACAACGTGTTTACCGCCAAAGGGGTGAACGAACGGCGGCGTGTTGCGTGCAGGAGGTCGTACCGTTGGTGGAGTGAGTGTCATGGTGTGAGGAGGGATCTGTTGGCAGGAGAGGACACCGCTGGTCATCGTTGACGGAAACTTGACAGCTCAACGATACATGGATAGCATTCTTCGTCCAGTTGTCCTACCATATCTCTAACAGCAGCCACGTGGTGTCATTTAGCAGCATGACAACGCTAGAGCCCATACAGCCAGAATTGTCACTAACTTCCTCGCAGCCAACAACGTCAACGTCCTACCGTGGCCTGCACGCTCACCCGATAGGTTTCCCATAGAACACCTATGGGACTTGATGGATCGTCGTGTTCGACAACGACCACACTCTCCAGCCAACCGGCAGGAACTGATCTTGGCCCTCCAAGAGGAATGGCGTCAAATCCCACGTGACCTCATCAGACGACTGACCTTTTTCTGTGCGTCGAAGAGTTTTTGCGTGTATTGAGGCATTTGGTGGTCACCCACGCTACTAATGACTTGTTATTGAACGTGAGCGATTGTTTATGTACTCTGCCTATTGTCCATGATTCTGAAAGCTCGAGTTTTGTACCACACCCAACTTTGGGGGGCTCTGACGTCATTCTCGGTCGCGGTATGATTGTCATTTTCAGTGTTGATTATGTTGATATATTGATCTTCTCAATACACTTTACTTCATGCATATATGTTTTGTTGTTTTTGAGCAAGAGTGATTTCAAACTCTGTTACAGTTTCTTTGGGACGTCAGTTTATATTAAAGTAAAAGATTCCCTAAATTACACAGAGAGTGAGTGAGTACCCTGATACCTGCGGTATATAAATGTATGATGATGATGATGATGGTGGTGATGACGACGACGACGATGATGATGATGATGGTGATGATGATGATGATGATAGTTCACACAAGATACAAAATACAACGTCTTGACCAACACTGGAAATCGGCACCGGTATGTAGTACATAGTCCTCTCCTTTAACAGAAGAGCGGTGTCATGTTAATATGATCTGATTCAGCCCTCCCCAGAGTGCTCTTTCCCCCGAGTTTAGTACCCCCTTCAGAAACTGACTTGTGGCATGGTGACTCAGATATTTCACCAAAGAGCCGGAATGGGAACGTAAATGCAGCCAATGCTGGGATATACGTCATGTCTGCCAGTTTTAATGTGTACCTCAGGACCATTCACCATGAACTTAAGTCGCTCAGTCCAGTTACGTGATAATTATTGACCTCGTTTTCAAATTCATTTCGTGTACCAACACCTAGTAACCTACATTTCAGCCTTTTCATTTGTTCATAGTCTTTGTTCGGCGTTTGCCTACGCTGCGCACAATTGCAGCGTAAAGGTCACAAGAAACCAGTCGGCAATTATTTCCGGTCCTGTCCGATGACGTCAAGCCCTGGCGGCAAAAAAAGCAAGGTGAATGGATTTTCTGGATAGAGGACGGCCATTCAAGACGTGTGGTTATCCCTTTTGATGACGGCGAGTCGAAAGCAGCCATTGAGGAGGATCACACGCAGGGACAGTCCGACCAACGTGGGACGTTCGTCTACAAAGAGTTCAGTTCTTTGTGAAATATAACGTCAGGATGCCTGATTAATATCAAATAATGTCTGGAAATGATGTCTTATTTGTGCATTGGAATTTGAAAAGAATCCTTGGGAAGAACATGCTATCCAACCTTCGCCTTATCACTGACAACGTTTATGAATTACCTTAAACGATGAAGCTTTCTGAACATTGCTCAAAATCACCATCATGCATAATGATTATGATAACACGATTTATGGTGGTCGAGAGGGGACATCGTTTCCTCGCCTCCAATTGAGGCCGCGATAAAGCGATAACATGAGCCATCGCTTTCTCGTCTCGTGCTATCGCTTTATCGCTTTCTCGTCTCGTGCTATCGCTTTATCGCTTTCTCGTCTCGTGTTATCGCCTTATCGCTTTCTCGCGGCCGTTATTGAAGGCGAGAAAGCGATGTCCCCTCTCGGCCACCATACACGTGTTTCTGGTGCATGGTTTCTTGGTTGCTAAACTGTTACAGCAACAACGCAGGTGCAGTATTGTTACAGCAACCACGCATGTCTCATACTGTGACAGCAACCACGCAGGTGCAGTATTGTTACAGCAACCACGCAGGTGTCGAACTGTTAAAGCAACCACGCAGGTGCAGTATTGTGAAAGCAAGCACGCAGGTGTCGTACTGTTACAGCAACCACGCAGGGGTCGTACTGTTACAGCAACCACGCAGGTGTCGTACTGTTACAGCAATCACGCAGGTGTCATACTGTTACAGCAACCACGAAGTTGCAGTATTGTTACAGCAACCACGCAAGTGTCGTATTGTTATAGCAACCACGCAGGTGTCGTACTGTTACAGCAACCATGCAGGTGTCGTACTGTTACAGCAACCACGCAGGTGCAGTATTGTCACAGCAACCACGCAGGTGTCGTACTGTGACAGCAACCACGCAGGTGCAGTATTGTTACAGCAACCACGCAGGCGTCGTACTGTGAAAGCAACCACGCAGGTGTCGTATTGTTACAGCAACCACGCAAGTGTCGTTTTGTTATAGCAACCACGCAGGTGTCGTACTGTTACAGCAACCACGCAGGTGTCGTACTGTTACAGCAACCACGCAGGTGCAGTATTGTCACAGCAACCACGCAGGTGCAGTATTGTTACAGCAACCACGCAGGTGTCGTACTGTTACAGCAACCACGCAGGTGTCGTATTGTTATAGCAAGCACGCAGGTGTCGTACTGTTACAGCAACAACACAGGTGTCGTACTGTGACAGCAACCACGCGGGTGCCGTACTATTACAGCAACCACGCAGGGGTCGTACTGTTACAGCAACCACGCAGGTGTCGTACTGTTACAGCAATCACGCAGGTGTCATACTGTTACAGCAACCACGAGGGTGCAGTATTGTTACAGCAACCACGCAAGTGTCGTACTGTGACAGCAACCACGCAGGTGTCGTACTGTCACAGCAACCACGCAGGCACCGTACTGTTACAGCAACCACGAAGGTGCAGTATTGTTACAGCAACCACGCAGGTGTCGTACTGTCACAGCAACCACGCAGGTACAGTATAGTTATAGCAACCACGCAAGTGTCGTATTGTTACAGCAACCGCGCAGGCGCTGTACTGTCACAGCAACCACGCAGGTGTCGTACTGTCACAGCAGCCACGCAGGTGTCATACTGTTACAGCAACCACGCAGGCACCGTACTGTTACAGCAACCACGAAGGTGCAGTATTGTTACAGCAACCACGCAGGTTTCGTATGGTTGCAGTATTACTTTGAAAATGCGGAATATTTCTCCCGAATGAATTAATCATGCAACTAAAAACATTTATTCATTAAGGACTGATAATTCGGACATCCGATTAGCTTGTTCATTATATTCATCGTAATTAGATCAAAATGGTAAAACATGTGTAAATGTGTCAGCCGATAACACGAGCAGTCCTCGCATGCGTCAGCTGTTTGTGTTAACATCGCGGACGAGTATGTCTCACTTCTCCTATATCCGAACACCTTTGAGTGATGTGAGGTTTTAGTCTATTTGTGTCATTTTAACCAATGCTTCAAGGAGTAGAAACTAAATCATCTGAAGGTTCCAGTAGTTATGAACGTCCACGATGCTGAAGTAATCTTGAGTGAGTGAGTGAGTTGGGTTTAACGCCGCTTTTACCAGTATTCCAGTTATTTCATGGCGTGTCAGGAAAGTCTGAAGTGGTGCAGGTCTCAGACGTTTACCACTCCGGTGAAACCCAAGAGCATAGGTAAGGTGCTGACAAACCTAGAAACAAAATCGGGGCGAACCGGGATTCGAACCCTCAATCATAGGTTTCTGGCGTGCCCAAGGGACGCAACTCTGCACAGAGAATCTCGGCGCCATGCTTGCCGTAAAAGGTGACTATGCTTGTCGTAAGACGTGACTAACGGGATCGGGTGGTCAGGCTCGCTGACTTGGTTGATGCATGTCTTCGTATCCCAATTGCGTGGATCGATGCTCATGATGTCAGTCACTGGCTTGTCTGGTCAGGCTCGATTATTTACTGACCGCCGTCGTATAGCTGGAATATTGCTGAGTGCGGCGTTAAACAACAAACAAATAAACAAATCCTGTCCTGAATCCTGAATTTTCATTCCGACGTTAAATAATAAAAAGTTTTCGTATCTCAAATTTCACCGCCGTTGTGAAAAAGTATCCCCAGATGTGGCAATAAAAATACTACCACGCTCATAAAAAACGCAGGTTAGATTGATCTTTCTTCAGCTTTTTTTTAATAAAAAATCGTTTCCGAAACAAAGCGACTCGATCTACGTCATAATTTAAACACTGGTACCAAGTGTTACAAACAATAAAATGACACAAAATAAGGTACACAATTAGTGAAAAACATTTTCTATATCTTTATTTAACAGGGATACAGGAAAACAAAATATGAATTACACAAACAAAATATACTTCCCCTTAAGCTGTAAAGGGGTTGGGGATGTGTGTCTTCCTCTTAGATTTAGCAATAATATTGTTATTATTTTTTTGTGAGGGCGAACATTAATATAAAAAAAAATCATTATCTCGTTTTTAAATTTTAGTAAAACGGAATCGATGAGACGTTTTTGCTCCTTACTTGCTGGCAGAGATCAAAATTATTGGTCTGAAAAACACAATTTTGAGTTACAGCCCTAGTCTACCAACAATCCCCCTGAACAAAATCTGCCGCCAGGGATCGACAATAAAACCGCGGAAACAGAAGAAAAAGTCCCCAGTAAATAGGATGTTTCAAGTGAATTACGTTATAAAATCTCGTTACTGTGGATAGCAGGTTATCGCTCATCTATGCTGTATCTTCGATAAATTCAGGAGCGGTGCGTAGCCTAGTGGTTAAAGCGACCGTTTTCCACGCTGGGGGCCCGGGTTTGATTCCCAACATACCATGCAGTGGGTACATGTGATTTCATTTGTGGTGTCCCCTGTCGTGATAGTGTTAGAATACTGCTAAAAGCGACATAAAACGATACCCACTCAATCACGAAACCGTATAGAGATCTGAAATATGTAAGTGGGTACGTTCGCCGGACCCACCCAGTATGACCTTCGACCTATGAAGACTTGAAGACAAGCGCAACAGTGTCAGGGAGGGGTGATAAAGATCTTTGGGGTTCACAGTATTCTTGTGACTGACGGTTTTCCAGTCATTGGCACGATCATATTTCTCAATTCAATGGTTTGTCTTTCCCTAATATTAACATTTCTACCTCCAATTCTATTGGATTCATCTTGACGTGGACAAATGCGCAACCGTCCAGAACGGGGTGAAGGCCGCGTTTAGCGTTCGCCCATCCAATCCACATTCTAATGAGTTAGTGAGTTTTACGCCGCTTATAGCAATATTTCAGCAATATGAGAGCGGGGGACACTAGAATCGGTCTTCACACATTGTACCCATGTCGGGAATAGAAACCCGGGTCTTCGGCGTGACGAGCGAACGCTTTAACCACTAGGCTACCCCACCGCCCCCAATTCACATTCTTAAAGAGAAAGAGATTGTAGGTTATGAAGCAGGGACGGAAAACATACCGTCTAATACCCGCACCCGCACCCGTATTCACACCCACACCCACACCCGCATACACACACACACACCCGCATCCACATCCACATCCGCATACACACCCACATCCGCATACACACCCACACCCGCATCCACAACCACATCCGCATACACACCCACACCCGCATACACACCCACACCCGCATCAACACCCATACCCGCACCCGCACCAGCACCCACACCCGCATCCACACCCGAACCCGCATCCACACCCACACCCGCACCCACACCCGCATCCACACCCGCACCAGCACCCGCACCCGCACCAGCACCCACACCCGCATCCACAACCGCACCAGCACCCACACCCGCACCAGCACCCACACCAGCATCCACACCCGCATCCACACCCGCACCAGCACCCACACCCGCACCCGCATCAGCACCCGCATCCACACCCGCACCAGCACCCACACCCGCACCCGCACCAGCACCCGCATCCACACCCACACCCACACCCACACCCACACCCACACCCGCACACACACCTGCACCAGCACCCGCACCAGCACCAGCACCAGCACCAGCACCAGCACCAGCACCAGCACCCACACCGATCACCTACAGAGGGTCGGAATTCCCTGTGCAGTGTGGAATCCCTCAGGAGTGCCAGAATCTCATGGTAGTGGATTATGGTTCTTGGTGTATCAGCACCATGCCCGTGCTCGTTGGTTTTTAAGATCTGAATCACATCCCGAGTTCCTCCCACCTCGAGCTGACACGCCGTGACAAAACGACAACGAAATCCGGTGTACTCTAGGGTGATCGCTCTTGTTCAGTCTGTCATTAATAACTAATACCTGCAAATTACAGTGCACCCAAAAGCAGCTTAGCATACCGACACCACTATCGACTTGGTTTTATCAAGTGGAATAATTGGAGAATAACCAACGAACTTTGAGGAATTCCAGATTATCTGCCCCGACCGAATGAATGCTGTCCAAAAGTTCATTCATTCACGGGTGCTATTCTATATATAGCCCTGGACAGTGGTCAAGCCGGCCTGGAACCTGTTCCACAAACCGATCTTAGTGCTAAGTTGGTCGTAACTCCCATACTTTATCATAGGCTTACGATCAACGTAGCACTAAGATCGCTTTGTGGAACGCGGTCCTGGTCATCACCGTGGGTAGCCTTTCTGTCAGACCATAGAGAATAAATTAAAAAAGGAGTCTAACCAAAGTCTTGAATGATTTGGCAAGTCTAGATTGCCAGAAAATCAGGATTGTTCAGGGCTCCATTTGAATGTTTATTTATTTATTTATTTATTTATTTATTTATTTATTTATTTATTTAAGATAACTTTATTTCTGAGATTAATGTCAGTCTATACCGTTGGAAGCATCGAGTGATTGTATCGGACTTTCGTGACAGACGAATGTCATGGATCTTGCGACATTTATTTTGCGAACGCTGGTAAACACACGCTTGCTCTGCAGACACACGGAGCCGTAAACAAAGAATTGGGATTGGAAGGAAGCAGCACACTGTCCTGTCGATAATGAACAAACAAGACATGTGCATGCAGTTATTCTTTTTTTCTGACAGCGAGTCCTTCGCCATAACAGGGTCACAGCCATTTGTGTTACTGTAAACGTTTATAATACAAAAAGTGAAGATCCGTGTTGGAATTGATGTTTAGCAGCCCATGCTTGTCGTAAGAGGCGACTAACGGGATCGGATGGTCAGCTTCGCTGACTTGGTTGATGCAGGTCATCGTATCCCATTTGCGTAGATCGATGCCCATGATGTAAATCACTGGAGTGTCTGGTCCAGACTCGAATATTTACAGACCGCGGTCATACAAATATTTAAATATTGATGAGTGCGGCGTTAAAACAACACACACGCACACACACACACACACACACTGGACCAGTGGGTGATGAGAGAGCAACGCACCACTCCATGAAAGCAATCATCTGATCCATTCAACATGTTGCTGGGGACCACTTTTAAAGCAGAATCCCCAAGCGGGGTTTTTTATCAGGTAGACCAGCCGTCGGTATGAGCCAAGACACGCGTAGTAAAGTCGCGGGAACACCCTCAGATACTGGCCCAAAAGGTATGCTCCTAGCACTTCATATTGGCGCAGCTAACACATCAGTCTCCCCAAAAATATATACCGCCGTCCGATATAATTTAAACAACATAATTTTACTCCGCTGTCATAAAATAGTAATATTGTCCGATGTTATTTAATATTCTTTTTTTTCTCTCTTTTATTGTTTTTAAAAAAGAAGTACCTGTTACATAAAAAAGGTATACTTGACATTTGAAGACATGCCTGCCAACGTAGTCAATAAAAACGGTCCCCAAAATTGTGCAAAATAGTAAATGCGGCACAAACAAATTTTCATTCTTTCACTTATTCGTCACAGCGTGCACAGCCTTACTTGTTCAACAATATCCACCGATAACCGAGACGCACGTTGCCGTGTGTTAGAAGGGAGGTAACTCTTAGATCCTTCGGTAGAAGCGTTGAGTTTATGCACAGCGTACTCATCTCGAGTTCAAACCTGACATATATGTCACAGCCACCGTGTGTTGGTCAGCAAGTCATGTTGTCAGGGTTCTGAGTTTTTACAAAATATACAAAACTGAAGAGTAATTCTTATTTTTTGTGGTTTGGTAAATGGCTTACACAGCTATGCTGTTATGAACTCGTCCGTGGTATGGTCAAGTTTGAGAAAATGTATAAGATATAAGGACATCATATTCCACTCTTCCGTGGGGATTCCCAATCAGGAAACATGCCCAGGACCCCAGGCTTGTTGAAAAGGTCGAGTGAGTGAGTTGGGTTTATAACGCCGTTTTTAACAGTATTTCAGTTATATTACGGCGTGTCAGCTTAATGTGGGAGGAAATCCCGAAGTGATGCAGGTCTCAGACGTTTACCACTTCAGTGAAACCCATGAGCACGGATATGGTGCTGACAAACCTCGAAACATAATCGGGGCGAACCGGGGTTTGAACCCAAAATCATAGGTTTCGGGCGTGCCCAAGGGACGCAGCTCTACACAGCTAATCGCGGCGCCTAAACGACTGGGCCACTCGTGCCCCCTGAAAAGGTCGAAGTAAATGAGGATTTGGTGGTAACTGTGTTTTCGTGCCCCGATTCCGTTGCTCATACTATCAACCCTGGTTTGTCTGGTCCAAAACCAATTATTTATGTACCCTGGTAGATGGATGTAAATTGCCGATCTCTGACATACTGTATCACTCACTCACGAACTCACGCACGCCCGAGCTCGCGAGCTCACGCACAAACTCAAGAACTCACTCACTTACCGTACAGGTTGTTCTATGTTATTGTCGGTCGTAAAAACATCATAAAGATCGAATATTCTTCATCGCAACGCAGTTATATTCGTAATTCTGTATCCTGTCGATATTCTGTATGCATGATGGACCGCCTCCGTGGTCTAGTGGTAGAGCGTCCGCCCGGAGAGCGGAAGGTCCGGGGTTCGATCCCCGGCCGCGTCATACCAAAAGACGTTAAAAGATGGTACTTGTTGTTACCCTGTCTGGCGCTCGGCATTAAGGATCTAAAACAAGGACTGGTCGGCTCGGAGTCAGTATACTGTGTCTGAGTGGGGTATTCATGTTAAACTGCGGCATGGTATCTCAGTGAGCTAGCACTATAAATCGGCATCAGTCCGGACTAGTACAAGCAGCCACACAAACACACACACGTGCATGCACGTCGCTATATAAGTGCAATAATCTTGGACGCGACGTTAAACCCCATTTCACCTCACCTAACCTGTATGCATAATGACTCTTCACGCTTCACCGGTTCCGCCGCCAACACCCCTAAGAAACTGAAACATTCTCGGTATAGTTCCTTTCAAAATCTCTCAAATTTAGAGCCATCTCGAATAGCATTTCAACATCCCTCAGCTTGAAAGACGGTGGAGTATGGGTGAGATATGGATAGGGTCTGGTGTGGGTGAAATCGAAACACTTTATCTGTTTTTATGTTCGCCTTTATTCTAAAAAGTATCAATTCTGCACAAAATACCATATAATAAAGTTATCAATCAAAATATTCTAGATGGTAGGTGTTACCAGATATTCTCGATGCAATATTAATACCAAATAATTCCTTGTCCAAAATGCCAGTCTTCTTACCTCAATACATAGGTTTCTATTCAACGTCGAGGCGTTAGTGGGGTTTAAATAAAGTTCGCAACCATTTCATTTAAAAGAAATCTTGTTTATTAAGTTATTTTAAAAAAGGAAGTTATTTTGCCTTTTTACGTCGCCTAAAAAACGACAGTTTTTCAAAGACTGAGTTTCTTTTGTTTTACATTTGAAAATACTGAGGTGGTTTTCATTGAAATGAGGATAGTATTCGTGTCTTACGTTTCAATGAGCTTGGCAGTTCCGCGCTGAATTATCTCCCCTTTTCTTTCTCGTTTTCCACAATGGATCTTTTAAGGTTGTTTTCCTCAGTCCTTTACAGATTCCCAAAACATTTGTTTTAATAGTATTTCTAAACAGTAGATATCAAAGATTCACTTGAGTGTTTGATTAACCTAGCAATTACCAAGTTCCAGGCCTGTTTTATAACGTGTATTATATTAATTTAAATTTTAATAAATACCATGTCAGCGCTAGTTATTTACTCATTAAGGAACATCATTGCAAAGTTCAGCCCATTTTAAAATATTTTGTTCCCAAATATATTGTCAATACATTTAAACGATAACGTCTCTCGCAAGTTCTTGAGTGAGTGAACGTAAGTATGTGAAGCGCCCGGCAAATATACTCCATATATACCAAATGACGTGAATGAAAATATTGCATACGGCAACAACAGTACAATATTGTATCTTCGTGATCTATATGTATGTAAAAAGGTAAGAGGTGATTGTGATTCATGAATAGGTTATTATAATCACGTACTTATGTACCAACCATGACAGAAAAGAAATACCTTGAATAAAGGTGAAATAGGGTTTAACGTCGCGTTCAAGATTTGTGCATGCACGTGTGTGTGTGTGGCTGCTTGTACTAGTCCGGACTGATGCTGATTCATAGTGCCAGCACACTGAGATACCATGCCGCAGTTTAACATGAATACGCCACTCAGACACAGTATATTGACTCTGAGCCGACCAGTCCTTGTTTTAGCCCTTTAATGCCGAGCCCCAGACAGGGTAACAACAAATACCATTTTTTTAAACGTCTTTTGGTTTGACGCGGCCGGGGATCGAAGCTCCGGGCGGACGCTCTTTCACTAGACCACGAAGGTAGTCTTCAATTAAAAGCTCTTGTGAAGAAAATCTAAATTTTGACAGTGGTAGTAGTAGTAGTAGTAGTAGTAGTAGTAGTAGTAGTAGTAGTAGTAGTAGTAGTTAGTGAATGAGTATTCCAGTTATATCACGGAATGTCAACTTTATGTGGGAGGAAAGCATGGCTTTTGTTTGTTTGTTGTTTAACGCCGCACTCAGCAATCTTACGACAAGCATAGTCGCCTTTTACGGCAAGCATGGTAGACCTATTCTACCCCGGATCTTCATGGGTCAGGAAAGTCTGAAGTGACTTATACATTGTGTTAAGCCCATGATTGGTCGGGGTATGGCGATACTGTTTGATAAATGCCGTTATTATTACTAGACATATCACCATGCATGGAGGGATTCCGCAATAGATTTTTTTGTTTGGGTTGGTTGTTTAACGCCGCACTATATGACGGTGGTCTGTAAATAATCGAGTCTGGACCAGACAATCCAGTGATTGACATCAAGAGCATCGGTCCGCGCAATTGGGATCGATGACATGCATCAACCAAGTCAGCAAGCCTGACCACCCGATCCCGTTAGTCGCCTTTTACGACAAGCATAGTCGCCTTTTACGGCAAGCATGGGTTGCTGAAGACCTATTCTACCCCGGAATCTTCACGGGTCACCTGGTGAATTAGCAATACCTGTATACTCATGATTTATTTTTTTAAAAACCATCAAACCAATCTATAGAAATGTAGGTATCGAGTTTAAGTGCAAATGCCTTCTAAAAAGGTTAAAAATAGTAATGTATAAATATCCATTTATTTGGTCGTTCACCTTTCTACCAAGCCATTCTTTTGTGTTTTATTCGTCTATTTTGTCCTCTAGGAGCTAAAAACGAAGATAATTAATGCATAGACGCTAACAAGACAATTAATAATCCGTCACTGCCAAGACTAGTTCTATTTTTTCGCTTTATACCTCCTGTTATTAACGTTACACCACGTTGCCTGGCAACCGTGGACCATGGGACGTCGTTTAAGAGAGAAATAAGTTTTATTGTGAATGCTCAAGTGTGAAGTGACGGAAACATGGACTGTCTTGTTAAACTGATACACACTTAACGATCGTTCCGTGTCCGATGAGCGTGAGGTTACAGTGCTTGGAAAGTTAATAACACGAGTGTACCAGGAAGTCCGACAGTTAAGACAGTCGTGTCCCACATATGATCTTTAAGAGGACAGCAGCACCGAGTTATTTCCTTGACATGTGTATATATAATATAATAGTTATATATAGATAAGTATTATAATCGTTAGGCAAATATCCTCTACTATCGTGAACCGTCGTAAACCCGGACGGTACTAGTCCTCCCAAAGTGGCCAGATAACAAATCAGTAATTATTCAGTGATTATTGTTTTTCGCCGCTTTTTTAGTTTTCAGGTTGGTGCGCCAGAAATGGGCTTTATATATGTAGGGAATCGAGCCCTGACCTTCGGCGTGACAAGCGGACACTTTAACCAACCTGTGTGATCGTAGTGTGAGTGAGTTGGGTTTAACGCCGCTTTTAACAGTATTTTTGTGATCGTAAGTGGCTATCCAGATGGATAGGGCGGTCAGGCTCGGATACTTGGTTGATTGTGGTCTTCGTACCTTGATGGAAACCCGTGAAGATCCGGGTTAGAATAGGTCTTCAGCAACCCATGCTTGTCGTAAAATGCTACTATGCTTGTCATGAGAGGTGGTTAACGGGATCGGTTGGTCAGGTTCGCTGACTTGGTTGATGCACGTCATCGTATCCCAATTGCATGGATCGATGTTCATGACACCAATCACTGGATTGTATGGTCCAGACTCGATTATTTACAGACCGCCGTCATATAGCTAGGAATATTGCTGAGTGCGGCATTTAACAACATAAAAACAAACAAACCTAAGTTGATCCCCATGGGGGTCCTTCTCCCTCGATCACCCAGTGTATATATTACACACGCACACACGCACGCACGCACGCACGCACGCACGCACAAACACAGCGTCAAAGCAGTTGGGTTACGGTGTCATGCCTTCAACCAAGTCACTGAGCATGATCATCTGATCCATTAAGACGCCTCCGACAACAAGCAGAGGTTACTGGTGACCTATTCTAAACAGGAACTGCGGAAGCAATCCTCAAGCGGTCAAATTACACATTAATTCATGGAAATCCGAAATTTAAACACGCCTCAAGCAGATTGTGTGTATATATTAGTGAAGCATCTCGCCGCGTTGTTTGATGCACGTCACATTTTTAGTGGGGAATTAAGACGCTCAGACGTGTTAGCATATCCAGGTTACAGCCCATGAATATACATGCAATGCAGAAAACTGAACTTGAACTTTCTCCGCGAGGGGCGGGTCCACTCAACCGCCCAACACGCAGAAGTAAATAATGGAAAAGTGTATAGTAAATATCCTGTTTTCCGCGGCACTTACAAAATTTAACGTGTGTGTGGGTGTGGGTGTGGGGGGGGGGGGGGGGGGGGGGGGGGTTGCTTATAACAATACACGAGTTCATTTTTTTTGTTAGAGGTCGAGCGGCACTCACCAAACTCAACTCAAACGTCCATGAAACTAAAACAATATACTGCACAATATACACAAGAGAATACGGACAGTCATGTAAATTAAGTCCTGGGCACTTAGATAGATTAATTTACACATTGGTCTTGAAATTTGACAGGGAGCTTTTTTGGAGTGGGGTGATTTATAGGGCGAATGGCATACGAAGCGCTTGAGTAACAAGCAAACGTTGATGGGAAGGAAGCATCGACGCGGCGGCAACAAATTATCATGTCTTTATTAAAATGCCTGCATATTGACTTCACGCCCTACAGCATTGTTGACGTAATGCAAAGACCCTTGTTGACAGCATTTTGGACGTAATATTCATTTGTTGACGTCATTGTGTCAGTGTTGACGTCATGTTGACTTTTTTTATCTTACGGTTGGTTTGTTTGTTGTTTAACGCCGCACTCAGCAATATTCCAGATATATGACGGCGGTCTGTAAATAATCGAGTCTGGACCAGACAATCCAGTGATTAATATCATGAGCATCGATCCACGCAATTGGGATCGATGACATGCATCAACCAAATCAGCGAGCCTGACAACCCGATCTCGTCAGTCGCCTCTTACGACAAGCATAGTCGCCTTTTACGGGAAGCTTGGGTTTTTGAAGACCTACTCTATCCAGGATCTTCATGGGTCTTATCTTACGGATATAGTTTTGAATATACATGTAAAGGACAACTTTACCACTACCGCTACATTATACAGTTGATAATAAAAATAATTTATTGCAATCTTGTGTCTATGTCACCTAATGATTTTACGAAACTCGCGTCACACACACACACACACGCACACACACACACACGTCATAATGTCTAATGTCTATGATCTGATCAATAGGCTATGTTAAAAATATGGGACTCGCGACTCAGACCACAGGGGCACTAACAGAAAACGGGAGGCGTGGGCGACCGGACAGGCCTCCAGCATGTAACGCATATACACCGAAGTCTTGTCTATTTATATACGTTACCGGCTGCAGGCACAACAACGCCTCCCGTTTTGTTTTTAGTGCGAGTCCCGTGGTCGTACGGCGAAGACCTTTTGTTTAAAGGGCGGGGTGGAATTTTATCAAGCTGATCAATAGATTTGGTGTAACTGCCAATGCTATTCATCACATCAGGCATTAATAACATGTCGTTTTTAGCGACACTGCATCAGCCAATGGAAAGCATTTCTAGCTTGTGGTTTGTGGAATCCTAATATAAGGTGGAATCAGAATAGGATTGCTTTAAAACACCTGTGTCAATGTGAGTGAGTGAGTATGGTTTTACGCCGCTTTTAGCAATATTCCAGCAATATCACGGCGGGGAACACCTGAAATGGGCTTCATACATTGTACCCATGTCGGGAATGGAACCCGGGTCTTCGGCGTGACTAACGAACGCTTTAACCACTAGGCTACCCGACCGCCCCCTACAGTAATATGAATGAACCCGGTGTTCAAAAATATGATATCATTAAGTTGTTTCATTTAATTGTGTTCAATGTTTTGCTGAAATTTCCCAAAGATGTTTGAAATATGTTTCAAATAAAATTTACCTTTTTTAGTCATTTGTGTTGTTTGTTAAAAAGTACATTGCATTTCAGATCACTACATCGTGACAGTTTTATTTGAATCATGAAAATAAAGTTGGGGACAAGTGATACTTGTACAAATATTTGTACAAAAACCTGGTTCTGTATAATTCAAGAGATAAGAAACACATTCAGAAATTGTATGCAAGTTATCAGATGTGCGTGTTCACAATAATGAGAATTGGACTTTTTTTAAATTCAGCATTGATAAGTTTTGGATTTGGGGCTACACAAAATGTACATGTTGGAAAAAACGTTCATATATTTGCAAATATTTGAACAAGAGTCAGCCATTGAGCCCAGTTGAATTTCTGTACATTGAGATGTACAGACAGTAAGTTTTGATTGTTTGTTGTTTAACGCCGCACTCAGCACTAGTTTTCCAGCTATATGACGGCGGTCTGTAAATAATCGCGTCTGGACCAGACAATCCAGTGATTGACAACATGAGCATCGTTCAACGAAATTGGGATACGATGACATGCACCAACCAAGTCAGCGAGCCTGACCACCAGATCCCGTTAGTCGCCTCTTACGACAAGCAAAGTCGCCTTTTTCGGCAAGCATGGGTTGCTGAAGACCTATTCTACCCCGAATCTTCACGGGTTTACAGATGGTAAATACAACATCCATGGTGAAAAGATCACCTTGGGCCATGGACTTACTCCTAACTTGATTTCCTGTTTAAGTTTGAAAAATAAAGCTTTTGTTCTCATTTACGGTAAAAGGTTGTATGTTTTATGTATACTTAATCACTCCGAAAGTTACAAACTACATAAAAATAAAAACGTTATGGTCATATGAACATGTTTATAATAATTTTCGTAATATTGACTCTCACTCTAAATTATAACATTTCCAGTGTTATATAGCGCCCTTTATGCAAAAAGTCCCGTGTGCAAGAAATATTTTAACATTTGTCGAAGAGTCCGAGTCTGATGTATTAGGTATCTATTTAAACTACGAGTTCCAAGGCAAAGACTTATACAGAGAAATTAGACTCCGGATTCAGAGACAGAATATGTCTCTAGCGTCCCGGTGTTCGTTAGTAGTGAGAGTATCTTTATTTGTGTGTTTGCTGTTTAACGCCGCACTCAGCAATATTCCAGCTGAATGAAGGCGGTCTGTAAATAATCGAGTCTTGACACACACTCCCAACAACCAAATAAGAAATAAGTACTGAATGTCGATAACTATCGACGAGAAGCTCTTCATATCGTGAGGTGGCACGGGTGGTTAGATGTGTATAGCTTATTAGTTGTATGTGTCGCTTTACAGCTGGACACTAGTCAGTGAGTGAGATTGATTAGGTATGGCTTTATGCTGCTTTTTACAATATTACAGTTATATCACGCATTGTACCCATGTGGCGAACCCGGATTTTCGGCGCATGCTTCAACCACTGGGCTAACCCACCGCCCCTAAAGCTAATGTTCCGGATATTACTCATCCACGTTTGACCCGAGAAGATCCGGGTGAGAATATGTCTTCAGCAACGCGACTAACGGGATCGGGCGGTCAGGCTCGCTGACTTGGTTGATGCATGTCATCGTATCCCAATTGCGTGGATCGATGCTCATGATGCCAATGACTGGATTTTCTGGTCCAGACCGCCGTCATATAGCTAGGAATACTGCATGCTGAGTACGGCGTTAAACAACAAACAAACAAACAAATTATCCACGATAACTTTCATGAACCTGGGTTGGATTCCACACGTTGCAACACTGTGTAAAGCCTCATGTTGGTATTGCTGGAATATTAACCACGCGAAACCTCACTCGCTCAAACGGGAATGAGTTTTTTTTGTCACCTTTTTGAATATTTTACACCACGGCCTCACTTTAACCCATTGTACTCGGAATCGAACCCGGGTGTTCGGGTTGACAAGAGCTTTAACCGCAGGGCCATCCTTCTGGTCCATCAGCGTGATATCTCATACACAGTACATAGTATGGTGATGGGAAAGAAACTATTTACGTCCTGGTCACGTGATGAGAGATACGCATGGATCATAACCATTGAAGTTATATATATATAGCAGCAGGATTTCCCAGCGGACGGAACTGAGATGCTATGCGGTACTATTGTCGTCCCCTGCACGAGATTCTGTTTCCTCCACCCACTATGTGACAACAAATCAGTGAGTGAGTGAGTATAGTTTTACGCCGCTTTTAGCAATATTCCAGCAATATCACGGCGGGGGACACCAGAAATGGACTTCACACATTGTACCCATGTCGGGAATCGAACCCGGGTCTTCGGTGGTACGAGCGACGGTTTAACCACTAGGCTACCCGACCGCCCCGACAACAAATCAACGAGAAAACAACAGTGTATATTAAAGGGACTCTTCGAGATTCACTTCAAGGCCAGACCCACACACAGTTGCCTTTCAGATTGCGATTCATGTTGTTTGTTTGTTTTTTGTTTAACGCCTCACTCAACAATATTCCAGCTATATGACGGCGGTCTGTAAATAATCGAGTCTTGACCAGACAATCCAGTGATTAATATCATGAGCATCGAATAACGCAATTGGCGTGCATCAACCAAGTCATCGAGCCTGACCACCCGATCCCATTAGTCGCCTCTTGCGACAAGCATGGTTGATGAGGACCTATTCTATCCCGGATCTTCACGGGTCACGATCAATATATACATTGTGCCAGGGTTGTAGTTTTGTAGGAGAAATCCACAAGATCTTAAGTAATGAAAAAAAAAACGTTATCCCTTTTCGAATGATTTGTCAGGTATATATTTACGATCTCCCCGTGAAGATTCGGGTTGAGAATAGGTCTTCAGCTTGTCGTTAGAGGTGATTAACGGGATCGGGTGGCTAGGCTTGCTAACTTGGCTGATGCATGTCATCGTATCCCAATCGCTTAGAGACTGATGCTTATGATGTCAATCACTGGATTGTCTGGTCCAGACTCGATATTTACAGACCGCCGTCACATAGCTGGACTAATGAGTGCGGCGTTTAACAACAAACAATATATTTACGATCACCAAGCAGCGGCAATATCCACATAGGTGTTTCTTTTACGAGTGAACGCACAAACGATTGCGGGATACATATTTAACTTTTTCAGTGAATTCATATTAAATGCTTGTCGTAAGAGGTTTGTTTGTTGTTTAACGCCGCACTCAGCAAAGTTACAGCTATATGACGGCGATCTGTAAATAATGGAGCTTGGACCAGACAATCCAGTGATTGTGACAATACATTGAGATGTTGGTTAGGCTCGGCAACTTTGTTGGTGTCATCGTATACCCGACGGCATGGCAAGATGTTCATAATATCAATCACCGCTTGTTTAATGCAGACATCGTATAGCTAGAATATTGGTGAACAAAACAAAACGGTAAAGAGAAGATTAAATAGAGGAAAAGATTTAAGGTTGAATCCTCATTAAAATGCCCCACAACTTGCAGTTAGCTGGTATGAAATAGTTTACTGTCCGACAGCACAGCTTTGACCACTGCAATGGGAATCACGGTTCTGTGTGCATGTGTCCCTTGGTCAGTGCCCATGCTATCAATCAGTGGTTTGGCAAATTAAGACGCGATTGTATGGCATTTTGAAGTGAAATAATTTGAAACTTGCTGAAAATATTCCCTCACTCACAATGTTTGACATTGTATCCAAATTTCGATCGATGCTCAGGATGTCAATCACTGGATTGTCTGGTCCAGACTCGATTATTTACAAACCGCCGTCATATAGCTTGAATATTGCTGAGTGCGGCGTTTAACAACAAACAAACACAATGATTGATCGGATATCATAACAAAACTGCATTGACGCATGAAGAGAAATAGAGTGAGTGAGTGAGTGAGTGAATTGGGTTTACCGCCGCTTTTAACAGTATTCCAGTTATATCACGACGCGTCAACGTATTGTGGGAGGAAAGCCCGAATGATGCAGGTCCCAGACGTTTACCACTTCGGTGAAACCCACGAGCAAGGTGATGGTGCTGGAACCATAAGCGGGGCGAACCGGGATTCGAACCCACGATCCTACGTTTCTGGCGTATCCAAGTGGCGCAACTCTGCGAAGTGCGGTGCCTAAGACGACTGGGTCTCCCGTACCCCCGAAGAGGAATAGAAGAGCATACAGTATACCAGGTATAAGTATTGAATGAAAAGGTAAATGTATAGGTAGTCTTATGACTCAATAAATCGCTCGTCACGTACAAGAACCAGGTTCGAATCCCCACATGGCTACAATTATTTGTGTCCCTCGTCGTGATATTGCAGCACGGGCAAGTCTTAAATACATACCCATTAACATAATAGTACTGCTACATTTACAATTTGTAGTTATTTTAATAATACACAGCATCCACGTACAACACACAATGTAACAAGGTCTGCATGAAGTACGACATTGGGAATTTATCTACCACGGACGTCCCACGTGCGACCAACTGCCTTACAATTGCAATGTACAGCATGCATAGCTGAAGCATGGTGTTGTTTCTCTGAACTGAGAATAGAAAAAAAATGATAGTCCTCTTTAACTCTTTAAGTTTACACGGTGAATTTATTCTCGTATTTCTTGGCATATCAGTAGACACTCCAACTGCAATTAAAATGGGGTTTAACGTCGCGTCCAAGATTATTGCACTTATATAGCGACGTGCATGCACGTGTGTGTGTGGCTGCTTGTACTTGTCCGGCCTGATTACGATTTATTGTGCCGCAGTTTTTCATGAATATACCCCACTCAGACAGCGTATACTGACTCCAAGCCGACCAGTCCTTGTGTTAGCCCCTTATTGCCGAGCACCAGACAGGGTAACAATATGTACCACCTTTTAACGTATTTTGATATGACGCGGCTCTAGACAGAGCGTGTCTAGATATTTTAAAATATAATTACATTATATAATACAGAAATGTATTGGGTAAATATTAATATACAGCTTCACGCCAGTGTTGCAAGTACATATTTTTTTACCGTTACGTGGAGGAATTTATAAATGAAAATGAAAATTTGTATTTGTTCATTCCATACACAACCGTAACTGGGTGAGTGAGTTAGATAAAATTTAACGTCGCATCTGCAATATTTCAGCCATGTAGCGACTAGTTGATTTGTTATATTTGAAAACCATTATCTGTTTCCATTTAAATAATTAATACATTATTCACAACAATAACACACATTTTGGTACCTCGTGGGTGACATTTTTAATATTCGTAACAAATATTTTATGACATTAATATACGAGTAGATGAACGTGGGAGAGTGAGTGAGTATGGTTTTACGCCGCTTAGAGCAATATTCCAGCAATATCACGGCGGGGGACACCAGAAATGGGCTTCACACATTGCACCCATGTCGGGAATCCAACCCGGGTCTTCGGCGTGACGAGCGAACGCTTTAACCACTAGGCTACCCGACCGCCCCGAACGTGGGAGACCTGTCACAGATTCGCCAATGCTGAATGTGATATAGGTGTAGATAAAAACGTCCGGTATGTTTTTCAAAAGTCAAATGAGTAATTATGGCTATATTAGGGGCTGGTAATATATTATAGAGGGTGTGGGGTGGGTTTGGTTTATGACCCCACCCCATAATAAATTACCAGTTCAAATTTTAAATATTTAAAAATATTGAATGTCATTTTTTCATTCCTCCATATTCCCCTTCTCACACCAACCCCTATGAAAATTACCAGTCAGAATTGAAACACCAATTTAATTGTATATATAGCATGTCGTATTGGTACGAAAAATTCGCATTTTCAAGCATGAACATAACTTTTAGGAGCGACGACAGACTGACATACCAGTATTTCCTGATTCAATGTCGCATATCTAAGCATGAGTCAAAAGGTGTGTCGTTTTACCTGCGAATTACCTATTAGTCAACATTGTCAAACCCATTTTCGCCTCGAACCGCGTGAGTGCTAATCAAGTTTTAAGGAACAGATAGTTTACAGCATGATTATTTGTGAACACGTGTCATTGGCGATTTGATAAAATCACTGATGTTTAGCTTGCAGTGAAAGCACGTGCAGAGCGAATAATTCGTGCGGTAGTAAACTGCTTCTTTGTTCCCGTGTCAGTTTGTTAGCATTCCATTCAGACACATCACCGCGTAGGAGGAACTTGCACTCATCAGTGAACTTTATTTACATTTGAGAATACGAGTTTAATCTTTATTGTAAGTATACTTGATGTGTTATTGTATTGTGCTGTGTTTTGATTAATATCAGTGTACCAATAAATTAATTATCGAATACAAAAGCGAACTTTATTTCGAATATGAAGGAACTACATGTTGTGGCGTAGGTTTTATGAATTCTGAACCACTGTATAGCAGGTGCCCCTGAACTGCGCATGCTCCTAGACACGACGCCATCTTGGAATTTGAATATATTGTGAAAGGGTCGGTAAAACATTGGCGAAGGCTTGACGAGAAGAGCGATATAAGGCTGTTTCGAGACGCTCAGTGGTCCATCTGGGCCCAAATTTCGGTAAGATACAACAGCGAATGCGTCTTGTATGTATTAAGAGCATCGTATTAGCTAATTTAAGGCCGTATGAGCGCTAAAATGCGTCAAAATAAACGATGCCCCGATCTCGTTCGTACTCGTTCGACCGAATCAACCGACTGTCTTACATACATGTAGCGCATGAATTAATTTGCTGTGCTCATGCTTGGTTTTGTTATGCAATACTGGTTGTGTATTGATCATGTAAGAAAAACACATCGTGTATTCGAACAGTTGTATGTGCATATTGCATTTCTGGGGTGGAATTCTGCAAAAAGATCGGGAAAGAAAGATGCAAAATGGCCGACATGACCCTGCCCGGCTCCCGGTTATGGCCGAGCTCAGAATCACTGCAGGAGTGGTCACCCTATTGTCACAAGTAAAATGCAGTTGTCTGAGCCCAGGAACGAACACACATACAAGGTTTTGTGTTGGTACTAAAACAATTCTCAACTCACTATATGTAAACAAGATTATTATCCTCAACAGGAAATGACACTGCCTGAGATCCCAAGAACTATTTTGATTATTCGTTTACACCATTGTTGAATTTAGGGCGAAAAGGCTACTTTTACAAGCTTTGTTAAGTTTGTTGTTGAGAAATCTGAGTTATCAACTTCACATTTGAAAGATGACTTAAGTAATCAAAATAAGATATATATAATCTACACTGTTTGTATTTCACATGAGGTAAATTAGTTTCTCGAAATATTTAGCCAAGATTTCGATAGCAACAAAGTGCTGTGTAACCAATTACTAATCTCCCCTCTTAATAAATAATCCTGGAAATTAGTCCAGTATTATTTGTCAATATTCTTTACTTGAAGTTTGCATTCATGACACATCCAATTACGCAATAATTGAGCAGTGATTATGTTGTTGACAACATTGGTATTTCCCTGATATTTAAACTTTTTGATATGACATTCTTCTAGATCTATATCATTCATATTGTAAAGGAGTCATCAGGGCATTTTTTTATGACGAAGATCAGTCGGTGTACTAGAAAATGAAGCTATGTGAGACCTGGAATCCAAGTTGTCCACAGTTCAGCTGCAGGGATGAGATGATAACTAGAGTTTGATGGAAATAAAGAAGTCCCAAGGCTTTCACTTGTCTCAAACTTGTGAACTCTGATGACGTTGTGTATGTCACAAGTGAGCAGATAAGACAAGCTTTAATTTTATGAACTAAAATAATTAACCCATTTTCTTTTTCTAATATTCACTTTCACAGGCCAGTCATGTTTCTAGCAAGTATGGCAATGCAACAATGTGTGACTTAAGCCACCAGTATTAAGCTTGGTTAATTGTAGTTTACATATTAACGCCATGTAACACAACACTGTCATGTATCTTATTACTGCCATACTACCTGGATCTCATAAATGCACAAAGCATATAGACCCTTTCAAACTGGATAACCATTTGGTAACATAAATCCTTAACCATGGGCTTGCTAGTTCAGCATATTGTTCATGGATAGTGAAAATAATGGTGTTTGTAAGATTATGGTTTTTACCTAAGTAAATAAGTTTTAGCTTGGGTCGTGATAGTCATAAAAGCACAGACGTATCTAGGGCTGTTCCGCCAGGCCGATATTCTACCATGGGAATGTCAGCAAAACTTCCATAAATCATGTTAATGAAGTTCCACTTTATGTGATGGTTTGGTTGAAATGCTTTGTACTTTACTGCGACCAATAGAGATAAAGCATATGTTTAGTGTAATCTTAAAGTACAGTGTTAAAATACATCTGCAATAAAGAAAATAAGAATTTTTAAAAATCCCATTTTGAATTAAATTATACATGTGTTTCTCAATTTCTCTATCAAAATATGTTTCTGAAGAAGACTAGTTATAGACCATAGCCATGTGCATTTTAGGACCCCTAGATAATACACAATGTCTCTCAAGCTTGAGATATTATTGTCCCATTGTTCATCTGGAATATTTTCTTAAATTACAGCCACTGTTCTCACAGGTGAGGGGATAAGTTGACCTGAAAGTGACCATTCAGTCTGAATCTCTGATTATGTCCTGGGGCTACATTACCCGGTGTTTACTAAACCAGGGCACTTGACACCAGCTGGTCAGCATAAGCACTTCCTGTCTGGTAGTCACTTATGACAGTTCATGTATGAGTATCATGGTACCCAAGGGGGGCACGGGTGGCCCAGTCTAAGGCGCCACAATGCGCTGTGCAGAGTTGCGTCCCTTGGGCACACCAGAAACCTATGACTGTGGGTTCGAATCCCGATTATGTTTCTAGGTTTGTCAGCACCATACCTGTGCTCATGGGTTTCACCGAAGTGGTAAACGTCTGAGACCTGCATCACTTCGGGCTTACCTCCCACATTAAGCTGACACGCCGCGATGTAACTGGAATAATGTTAAAAGCAGTGTTAAACCCAACTCACTCATGATACCCAAGGGCATGGGTGTCACCAGCGGTAGAAACTTGACAGTTTTAGTCCACAAGTCCTTAATGATAACATACAGCAAAACCCTTAATACAATGGCACATTTCTACTGGTCCTTAGGATAGTATTTTGATACCATAACTATTGGGCAGTTGGGCAAGGACTACAGGACTTGTGACAATTTCTAATGCTGGTCACTACTCATGCATCGGTTGTGATGTTGATGACTTCAATTTCTTAGCTTTTAGCTCCATATGTTAACACTAAAACATCCAGTGGAAATGATATCAGGTTCAGGTTTGTAGACTAAACCTTTTGGCACTAAACAAGTGTTTTGAATTAAGGCATATCCTGGGGCTGTGACAGTGCATTGTATTTGATTCATAACCTTAATGTGGATCGTTAAAATAAGGGTTATGAAAACCCCTTGACTTTCATGTTTAATTTTGAACACTGAAAAGCAGTTTTTGGTAGGTGATTGGTCCTGATTGTCTGCAATTTGAATTATGAGGGCTGGAATCTGATTGGTCAACAGGATGCCACTGGTGGCGCTACAATTAAGCCCAGAAATTCCCGCCTTTTTCGGCAAGGGTGGAAACTGGTCTGAATGACTGCTACACCTGCCTGTTGAATCAAGAACAACTTCTTGTAGAATGATGGCCCATTTTTCCTGAAAAGCGTGGTGTAATTGCTGCTGATTCTGGTAGACATTGATGTAAAGGTCTGTCCAGCTCGTCCTCAACTGGGTTCATATCCAGAACCTTGACAGCCATGGCAGTATGTTTTGTGTTCTCAGGAAATCATCACAGGCTTGGGTTGGGTGCTGAAAATGGTGCTTGCAGAGCCTAGACTACCTGAGTACGTAAAATCTCGCCATGATAATGATGATATGCACTTTTGTGACGTTGTCATGGGTATGAACAAGATCTGTTCTTCCCCCCCTAAATCAAGTAAATGGCTCCAAAAGATCGGGGCGGTCGGGTAGCCTAGTGGTTAAAGCGTTCGCTCGTCACGCCGAAGACCCGGGTTCAATTCCCGACATGGGTACAATGTGTGAAGCCCATTTCTGGTGTCCCCTGCCGTGATATTGCTGGAATATTGCTAAAAGCGGCATAAAATCTCACTCACTCACTCAGAATGGAGACGGTGAGGTCAAGCTAAAAGCGGCGTAAAACCATATTCATTCACTCACTGCCAAGATCGTTACTGAATCTGTCAACTTCATGTACACAGCATCCAGTCTGACACTTATTCTGTTGTTGATACACACTGATCTATTTCTCTCCTTTGGTGAAAAAAAATACCAACGTCGACCTTCCTGCTCCAATTCTGACAGTAATGGACAGTATACCTGGGACATAGGGACCTGGAGCTATCTAGATGTTGTGGTTATGCAAGGTCCCTTTGATCTTGGATGATCTCAAGTGCCAATATGGTGTCAAGAGGTGGATGAAGTCATGCACTGGGCAACATGTAAATGCATTGCCACTGATGCTTGTGATTTACCAGTTTCAGGTCTACAAATAGTTATTTCTCACAATAATGTTACTGAACAGTCTCATGATGTTAGTCACAGGATTGTATGGTCCAGACTTGATTATTTACAGACCTCTGTCATATAGCTGGAATATTGCTGAGTGCGGCATTGAACAACAATATACTCTTATCAGACAAAACCCCATTTTGTGACACTTTATTAGTAAAAAAGGAAATGTAGATTTTGTTTTCAGTCCTGTTTTAAGAAGCGACTAACGGGGTCGGTTGGTCGGGCTCGCTGACTTGGTTGATGCATGTCATCTGTCCCAATTGCATGGATCAATGCTCATGATGTAAATCACTGGAAACTCTGGTCCAAGCTCGATTATTTACAGACTGTCGTCTTATAGCTGGACTAGTGCTGAGTGCAGCGTTAACAGTTTTGAGTCCAATATGGAATACTTTCCATTCACAAGTTTGAAACTATTTTCAAAGGCCATCTACATGATCTATGCGTTTCTTGCGCAAAGTAGTATAGCAATCTCATTAAAATCAGGTCTAAGTTCTCGCTTCTGAGGACTTCCCATTACGGGTCATGTCAGATTTGAATGAGATTGAGTAGCGTCGATGATCACACATTTTGTAATCCAATATATACTGCTCAAAATTTGTTAAGGACCAAAACATCTATTGCTGGTCCAGAGCAAATGTTGGTAGCTAACAATAGCATCATGGTGATCATAAAGATATTGTGTGTCAAGAAGTGGAGTGCTTGCACTTCCTTATACGGCTGTATGTAGGTCAATGTAGCAGCTGTTGTATCTTGTCAGCATGACATGAATACACGATCATTGTGAGTTTATCACATTGGCATATGTTTAAACGATAAGTTTTAAACCTACATATAAAGTGTTTACTGCAACATTGGAATTAAGGGGACGCTCTTTTGACTGTTGGGACTGCAGTAGATTAGTAATGCTAAAATATTTACATTTGTTCATTCGCTACGCTTGGTAACAGTGTTAGAACCTACATCGAAACGTCGCTCTTAATTGTAATAAAAAAGTTGTTCAACCATAAATTCCTAACCTTACTCGCTACTCCAACTTCTAAATGCCTATCAAAGAAGTGATCTGTACTTTACTTTGTCATAGCAAAGCTCACTTACTAAATGGTAAGCAGCGTTAGAAATTGGCACTAGTGCTGAATAGTTACGGTATCCTAAGGACTAGTAGAAATTTGCCCTTTCTAAGGCTTTTGCTATATGTTATCAAAAGGACTAGTAGCCTAAATATTTTAGCTTCTACTGCTTGTAAGGAGTTTAGGTTAAATTTGACAATCCCTCTTTGATGTCAATTGGAAAGTAAAAGAAAAGATTAACAGTGTTCGAAATTAGACTCGAAAGTCCATTGTCTGTCATAACCCTAATGTTAAAAGGTAAAGATTAAGGGTATCCCTTGATTTCATTTCCATAGAAAACTCAAGGACACCAGGATCCCCCATAGTTTTTAAGACTGGATAAAAGCATGTGCTCTTATGTGATCTCTTGGCCATTTTTGTTTCAATGTACACAGATGTATGGCACAATGGCTGAAAATACTTACGTTTTCACTCAATAGTGTTTAATGTTATTAAAACAAACACTGAAGGTAAGAATCAATATTTTTACTTTGCGATTGTGATCAATCGAAGTAGTTTGTTCATTTCCTGACAGACTGGGCTTCATTCAATCTAAACCTTGCATTATAAAGGTATATTTTATGAAGAGGACAAGAAGGTGCTGTAATTGAAAAGTAATAAGTTGTCTTATGAATGGAACAAATAGTGGGCCTATAGACACAGGGATAAACGTCATTGTCTCTCAGACAAGGCATGGGCATGTTGCCTATAAATTACCAATACCTGTTGAAGAGGTAATTGCCCTTGTTACCACCTATACAAATGTTGGTAGTAGCAGAAGCTCTATTGTTGAGGTGTCTGGCCCCACAGTGTTGTTGGTCACCTCGACTGTCAATAAAGCTGCCACTTGCCACGCCTTTGTCCACCTCGGTTTAATTGGCCGAGATGACCTATGGGTTATATTTAGCATGGCACCTTACAGGTGACCCTTCAACCGTGTCAATTGTCTTCAGGCAGGTGAATGTCAAAATCTGATACAGATAAGGATTAATGTATGTTGATCGCTTTTCCTCGATAAGAAAAAAACAAATTACGCTGTCATCCTAGCCAGTGATTTTAACTATTTATTCTAAAATAATTTTCTTTTTGTTTATGTGCATTTTTCAACAAAAGTTAAAAAAAAGATATAATCCAAAATCAGAGTTTACTTTTTTTAAACAGTGCTTCATTATTTCGAAGGGAACTTGTGTGCACTTGCAGGTTCGTACAAATTAAAATCTGACATCCAGTATATCTTTACTCAAATTTGGCATATGGGATGTTTACACAATCCACAATTACGCCAAATTATATGGAGCAAAAATAACCATGTGTGTTTTTAAATGAAGTTAAGCATGGCTCAACCACTTGGTAATAACAGGCTAATACTGTAGCACTATGAGATCCGTGGAGTGTTATTGTGCCTGCCAAAATGTCAGCCGACACAGATTGGCATATGTCAAACTGCTCCGATGGGAGAGGCCATTATTGGCAGCTGACAGCCATTGCTGTGGGAGTGGGTGAGTTCATTATTTGCTGTGACATGTGTCAAAGCGGCTGGCTTGGTGATATGTTATCAATATTTACAGCACCCAAGCTCATGTGGCTGTAGCCCAGCCAGAGATAAGGATCAGCTCCTTCTCAACAGTTACTCTCCTTCCTTGTTTAATAGTTTCATTCACTGTTCAAGTAGGAACAGTTGACTCTAGTTTTGTGTGTTGGAGGGCAACTGCCCATCAGATTTCCCCTCAGTTGGATTACAGTGGATACCCTGCTGGGAGATAACCATTTTCATTAGGTAGGTCTTATCTGATGTTATCATTTGGAGGAATTTTTGAGAGGACTGTTTTGCTTTCATTGTTTGAAGCTCTCATTTGAGATGCATACATTTAAAAAGTGTTTGTTTTTTTTAAATTTAAGGCTATATAGAATTATTTTAGGTTTTATTGAACAGTGTTCAAAATTAGCATGACAATTGAGGGACTTTGTTATAGCCCTAGTTTTAAAAGGTAATGGTTTTGGTATTCAGATTCAAATACTGTAGACGATGCACATCTCCTAGGACTCGAGACAATTTTGAAAACACGTTAAGTTTAACAATTAATATTTTGAGAATGTTGTTGGAAATTTAGGGAATACTAAGGTTTGCTGCTTTTAATACAGTATTCCCAAATTCATTCCTGTGCTAGATTTCTACCACTGCCAACCCCCCTTACCCCCATATGAAACCTGATTTACAACAGTGACGTTGTGTATAACCAAGTAAAAAGTGCTGGTTGTGATACACCTTATCTGGCAGTGGCAAGGAGGTGATAAGAATCTTCAGTCATTTCTTGACCTGTGTCTAAGTGCCCTCATTTATTGCATTTTAAGACATTGACATCTTAGATTTATTATGTGCTTTGACACGGGAACATTTGCTGACGTCATAGCTACATGATCTTGCATGCTGATCATCATTGCTTAGTCTTAATGTGGGCCACATGTTTGGGGGCTTGTCTGTCTGTGATGCAAGTGTTTTGTTTTTCTCTCAAAATTTGAATTTATTAAAAAAATTGTTAAAATCCTTAATTCTGTAAACATTTAACACTTTGCTAGAAGATTTAATAAGGTAGGGATTAGGTGGGTATTCATTGTCTCTGTTTTGCCACAGGGCCCTTGTGGGATGAAGTGTTTACATGGCCTATAGTAGTGAGGATAATTTTGAATTGCAACGGTCCCTCAACGAGGTGACAGGTGGTTTGCCTCCCAGCTTGTCCTGTCATCCATTGTGAAGGAGTGGGGCCGCTGAAGCGTGGAGAAACACTGGGGGATTATCTTGTCAGGAGGGATAGAGGGAGTGCTCGTTTTACACCCTTGTCCATGGCTATGCTCACTAGGGAGGAAATAGTATTTGAATGCGTCTCTCCGATGGTATCCCAGAGGTGGTCTCTCCTGTACAATTCATAGTGTAAGGTTCAAAGACCTGTCTCACTTATCACAAGTTTGATAATTTTTTTGCTCAATATTTAAATCATGACCATGTTAATTGTTTTGGTATTTCAAAAATATTATTTGTGCATTGACATTGAATTTGTTTATTTTTCTCAAAGTTTTAGAGACAAATGTTTGTCTGACAGTTATGTCATGCGAATACTATTGTTAGAGTGGAAGTGTTGTGCAACCACCGACACACTGGCCTACTCGCTCATGTCATGGCAGAGGGTTAAGGCCCTTGTCAGAATGACGGCTATTCTTGGATAACTATTTGAAAAAGATTCTTTTTGCCAGCGCTCTTTGAGCCTCTGTTCAAATGGCAGATCTTGGTTAGCAAAGTTTTCGAATGTTGAATTATTGGTCTACTAACTACAGAACTTTGGTGGCTGATTTTTCCAAGGTTTTTTCACCAGTGTTTAGCTGCTCTGACAGGTAAATAGTTGTCACATCTGAGAAGCCCTGGTCATCTTTCACTTACAAAAGTACAAAAACAGCTTAGTACGCATTTCATCAGTGACAACCAATGCTAGACATAGTCTGCTTGTTGACTGCCCTGAACAGTAAACCTAAAAAGTCTGAGAGATTATTCTTTTAAGAGGCTTCTGCCAGATATATATCCAAGACAGGTAATGTTGTTTTTTACAAATGGCCATCAAAGCAAATTTCTTTGTATCCAGTTTAATTCCAGTTACAGTTCTTAATTTCTAACAGTGTTTGCAAGTATACAGTTGAGGTTGACTGCGTCTGAACATTTTTATTGAATACACAGGCCTCAAAGTTTAAATTTTTACCAAATAGCCATAGGGCTACAAGTAATTTTTCCAGGTAGCCAGTGGTAAAATTAAAATGTAAGCTATTATTGTAGGTAGCCAAAAGCATTCGAAATTATCTTTGATCAAATAACTATTATTGTATATTAATGGAAACTGTACTTAGTTTTGTTATTTGTGACTCGAACAATGATGCAATTTATGTTAGTTTATTGGATAAGCTGGTATACCTATATAATCTACTATCAACTAAAATAACATACTTATTACATTGATATTTATGTATTTCGCTTCATTGTTGACTTTTGGAGGAATTATTTGCGAGTACAATTAGCAGCAGACATGTTTATTTTAGTGTCTAAATATGTGTAGCAATAGAATTTAGTCCAGATATTTTTCAAGGTAGTCATTTGGCTACCTCTGAATTTTAGACAGTAGACAAATTGAAATTTAGATCGCAACTTTGAAGCCTGATACATCAAACTATTTGTCTGTGTGAATGATGATTTCAAGTGTAATCTGTTGAAGTGCTCAGCGACTGTCGAGTACTTGTAGATGTGTGTGGTAGACGGTATACTGGTGTCTACTCAGACTGATTTGTGGCCTACTTCTCCATGTCGGTGGGAGACATGTCGATGTATCGTGTCACATTGGAATAGAGCTGATCTGACACTGGTGATTGACACTTACCTTGTCACACTCAATAACCTTTTCAGAACACTTGGTTTATCATGTGACTTGCTACTAACTCAAGTACTTGGTAGAATGATCTGGACATATTCCTTGGTCCCTGAGGTGCGGGGCGGTCGGGTAGTCTAGTGGTTAAAGCGTTCGCCCGTCACGCCGAAGACCCGGGTTGATTCCTGACATGGGCACAATGTGTGAAGCCCATTTCTGGTGTCCCCCGCCGTGATATTGCTTGAATATTGCTAAAAGCGGCGTAAAACCAAACTCACTGAGGTGCGGTCGGGTAGCCTAGTGGTTCAAGCGTTTACTCATCGCGAGTAGACCCAGGTTCAACTCACAACATGGGTACAATGTGTGAAGCCCATTTCTTGTGTCCCCCACCATGATTTTGCTGGAAGATTGCTAAAAGCGGCGTGGAACTGTACTCACTCACTTGGTCCCTGATTGTCTCATTAGCTTTGATTCACAGTTTAATCGGATATGTGTACACTATTATGTTATGTTATGAAACTTATTCAAATTGTGACCTGGGATATCTATTACTTAACCTTATATATATATGTAGTAATTCTTTGTAACCTTGGTAACAAAAGCTGAAGTCCTTAGAAGTTTTGGGAATACAGATCCTGAAGGATAACAAGTAACTTTAACTGTAATGGTTTATGCCATGGAAGCCCCTTACTCACTATTAATCATTTACAACTGACATGAAAAACCATGTGAAAACATGCTTCCTAAAATTTAAATACATCACAAGATTATTTATTTACGGCAAGGTCAGACGGGCAACCCTGTACTCACATGAGCTGGGATGTCTTTTATTTAAGATAGGTTAAGTCAGAGACTGTTACATTATTTGTTCAAAGCATAGGTCTAGTAACCTCGGATATTAGTCCATATATTTTGACACTAAATTGTCTTTAAAAGGATGCTGATAGCAAAGTTCAGGCTAGTAGCGTCAACTTTTTGTCAGACGGATGAAAGGAAGTAGTTATTGCTCGTTGCAGCTGAATTTTCTTATTTCTGAACATGGTGTTTTCTGGAATGCGGCATCTTCTTTATTGTGGGAAAGACGCGCTACATTCTCATAAGCTTCTCTTCCAGTTATGGGGTTTATGATGCATGGATTATTGTCATGGTCTTGACGAGATGTTTTATGATTTGGAGAGGACTGTGACATTTTGATGGACAGAATTCAGAGCAGGCTCAGTGATTCATTGCAAAATGACATCTTGATTGACTAGGCTGTGCAAAGAGATGGACTTGTGCAGGTGATGAGAAAAAGGATAATTTATTTCCTGTGACTTTATACAAATCTGGTTCAGTTGGTTCACTGTTACTTGGGCATTATGCGATGTTTTACAATATGAATTTGTCTTTGACAAGTTGTAATTGTTGTTGATAATGTGACAGTTTTGGCATGTTTTCATGGTCATCCAAGTGGAAAACTCTGGCAGATTGACTTTACAAAACATGTTGAGAATATCATGCTATTATTTACGTAGCAATAACACTTATAGCTTTTGAAACCTACATACATTATCTTGTCACCGAGGTCTAGGCATGTCAAGTGATTGTTCAGCCAGATCCTGACATTGTGTACCTATACTGACAGGCTGACAAGGCGAGTCATGTTACTCAACTTAATCGTTTAATTTGAGTATGAATGAGATATATTAGCACTTAATCATGGATATCCCCAGTTCCTCAAACAATCCAGCTTGAGGCAGCTAATACATCTTGTAAACATTATATGTGAGGTCTTGTTGAAATTACCCTGAATATGTTGACTAATTGAACATGCAAGGTTTTAATCCCTGTCAAATGTAGTATCCTATTCAGGAAACTATTTACCATGATTTACAAAATGACTGATTTCCTAATAACTTACGTTTTCTTTCCAGATTTGACCACAAGTGAACAATGAGTAGTTACCAGATGAATGCGTCTGGGGACCCTGCTAGGACCAGTGAGTATACAGTTCCTTTCCTAGTTAGTCTACAGTGAAACCTTGATAGTCTGGACCCTGTTAATTCAGAAATTTACTATTGGGAAGGTCTTTGTCAGTGTTCTCGCTGGCTTTTGAAACTGCCAGTGCTTGTGGACTGGCAACTCCTAAAATTACTAGTTCGTCCCTAATATTTGCCAGTCCCAACTTTCAACAAATGAAGATGCATGAAAAGAAAATTTCTTTCAACATCAGTTTCAGTGCAAAAATGTCTTCTCTGAAGTGACTAAGTTTGATCTATACGTCATTCACACAAACTACAGTATAGATTTCCTCTTCTTTTGTAATTTTTCGAGACAAAGTTGCTACAGATGGATATTTTTATCCTAGAGATAGAAATAGCTGACTTAGATTGAAAAACATACTTACATGAATATCACTGATTTATAAGGTACTTCGTTTGCCAGGACTGGCAGTCACATGGACTACCGGTCCAAGCCTAATTTTACCGGTAAAAAAACGTAATTACCGGTAAATGGGAACACTGTTTGTTTAGGAAGGGCCATTGCTATCAGATACGAGATGCAGACATTTGTTAATCTGAATAATTTGAAAAACAATCTATGCTTTTTCTAAGCTCCGACAAACTCAGTATTAAAGCTTAACAATGTATAAATGAGCAGGATGGTTACGCTATCGGCCACTGATGTGGGGTAGGCTGGGATATATACAGGCGACTTGAAATGAATAGTGCAGACAATAATTCCACACAATATCCTCAGTAGATCCCTATTTACAATGACTAAGTGTAGACATTTTGTTTTTGTTCGATTATACTATTTTAGAAAGGATAGTGGTTAGACAATCAGCGGCTCCCATTCAGTGTCAAGTTACGCCAAACTAAAAGAAAAGGCTGTTTCAGCAACCCTCCCTCCCGACACTGCACAATAACAAATGTTAGAAACAAATGCTGATGCGGCTATTCTGTAACTCAAACGTCTGGTTGTATGGATGAAAAACATTTATTTGCCTACCCAGCATCATACATCTCTTATAAGTGGGTCATTTTCCCTGATAACATTACATAGCCTTGTGCTGGGTGCTAGTTAGAAGAGAGCCTCAAACCTGTTCTACGTAGTGTAAATATGGCTGGCATGAGAATATCTATTGGTCAATTGTCTTGAGGTAGTCAGCTTTGTGCTGTTGCCTCAGTTAATTATAACATAATAGTTCATTACTGAAAACAGTGAACTCAGATTAACAGATCAGTTTAGAGACTAAATCTGGACATTGAGTCGATCATTGATGGTATGTGTGCTGCATGCATAGATTTATTATGTTTTTGTCTTGGCACTTTCTAACTAAATAACAGGGCGGTCGGGTAGCCTAGTGGTTAAAGCGTTCGCTCGTCACGCCGAAGACCCGGGTTCAATTCCCGACATGGGTACAATGTGTGAAGCCCATTTCTGGTGTCCCTCCCAAGATATTGCTGGAATGTTGAAAAAAAGCGGCGTAAAACCATACTCGCTCACACTAACTAAATAACCTACAAACAAAGTGACACAGGGAAACTATTATTTTTATTCAAAACCCATTTACTTTCAATTAACCTGCGTGCAGAAACGCAAGCATTAAATGTATCAGCATGTGTACAAAGGAGCTAATTTCCAAAACACCATTACGAACAAATTTACTTTCAGAGTCAACATGGTCAATACTAGATATTTAGAATAGTAACATATCTAAAACATTATTTCATTGTTTTGTAAATCTTAAAATGTTCACTCGTTTGGGGAAAAACCTGATAGTGAATAGACCAGCTATTAAAAAATGACCCCCAATGAAAAATGTAATAACCCAATTAAAGTAGAAACCTTTACGTAAAAACTCAATTGCTCAAAAATTTATTTGGAGCTCTGAATATGTTACTGGTTTCAACTGTTTGAAACCTTAATTTTCATTTCTTATGACATGCAGTAAAATGCAGTGAGGCTAGAATGTTTATTTATCTGTCAGTGTCACAACAGGTGTAAGTAACAGGACTATGAGTCAGTCACTTTGCTATATCCGAGTTGATTATTTATAAACTGAAGCCTTCTCCCACGACATTAGGAAAGCAAGTGTTTTTATGAAAAACACAGTAACATTTCATGCATGGCTAATTTCAATTTTGAAAAACAAGGAAGGCGTGTAGAAATGTTTGGCACTTGTAAACACCACATACCTTTTGTAATTAGCATACGTTTTTAATGCCCGTTTTTATTTATTTCTAAATGGAAGTTTCGCTTTCAGAAAACTAAGTATAAGGATTCACAACATTTTGCGAGACTTTTCAGCTGATAAAAAACAATGTGCTAACGGCATAGTGAGGTCGGATGGTATATTGTTCAAGTATTGATCATCTAAATATAACAGTTGCCAAGACATGGCAGGATCTATTTTGGAGCAAGGCGTAATCCTAGTAAAATCCCGGACCACGATTTTTCCTTGTCATAGAGCAGTGGTAGCATGTTTAGTATGCTATCTGTAAACATAGCCTAGCGAGTTTCGTGTTGATGCGTGAGCTCGTACCTGCCTGGACAAGGCATATGAAGGGAAGTGTATTCGTCAACAAGGAATTTCTGTGAACCTAGTTAGGTAAATATTGTTAGCTTTCACTAGTTGTTTAATGCTACCATTGACATTTCCTGAACTGTTCTTTTTGACACAGATTTTGAATTCCTTTTTGGAGGGGGAGGGGTAGTGTTTTGGAAAAAAAAGAAGTTTTATAAACCAGTCCCTGCTGTGAAAATACACAAGCTGAGGTATGCAGATTTAAATTAATTTGTGTCTACTGTCAAGGAATATTGATTTGTTTGCAGATTCAGTCTTAGTGAATTGTGTATTTTGTAGGTATTAAAGATTTCAATAAGAACTGTTTGATGTAGCGGAAATTTAGTTCGTTAGTCAGTTATAACTGAAATAATTTGTAAACGTGAGATGTAGGGGGCCCATTGTAAAACACTAAATAGTGGTAACAAGTTGTTCGTGTTAGCAGCACAGTTGGGATTTTCAAGGTGTTTCCTTCTGTCTTGAAAGTGGCATATTGTTTACTTAATGCTTGTATGAAAAATTATTCTGAGTGGTATGTATTAACATGTGACATTTCCAGTATTTTAGCTTGGCTTAATGGACCAAAAGCAATTTTACAAGATGGTGGGGGGTCTTAAAAGTGGTTATATTGCAAACTGCTGCCGTAGATTTTGGTGTTACAATGTGGATGATGTATGGGAGCTGAGCTGACAGAAAAAAGATTGTACTGTCCAGGTTTCAATGGCTATATGGAGAATATATAGACGATGTAATTGTCTTTTTAAGATATTTCATTGAATGGTGCAGCCACAAGTGAAAATGTCAACTTTGCAGGCCATGAGATGAAATATAACATGTTATTTCACAAGATAAAGACAGTGTTATATTTGTTTTCTTTCATGGTGTGACCCTCAAAACCATGGTGTCATTGAGGTAGACTGAAAGTAGTTCCGGCATAAGTTGTCACTTCTCTAAATGAAATAAATTTTATAGATAAATATTGCATTTTACACAATGTTCATAGTATGATCATTGTTCATAGCATGACAGGCCAATTAATGACTGTTTTGTATTTTAGTTGGTCCTAGCAGCGGTAACTACATGGATTTGTCCGACATGCCAATGGAGAACAAGCAACAACAGACCATGATGTGGCAGCAGAACCAGTACATGACAGATTCTGGCATCCACTCAGGTGCAACCACACAGGTGAGAATATGCTAGAAACCTGTTTTATGATTTTCAGCAATGTTTGACTTTCTAATTTCCAAATTTGAAAAATATTTTTGGCCACTTTTCTATTACCATTGGTTAATATCCTAAAAATGAACAGATCTGAAACCTTGATACTTGAAGATAATTCTTCTTTTTTACTGCCTCTGCCCTTAACAGATAAAAAGCAAAGACAGTTTGCTTTTTGATAATGATCTATTTTGATATAAGCAGGGGTGAGAATCTTCTGAGAATTTTATTGACCATAAATTTGTTAAAATCTGATGGCTTCACCCATCAACACCTCCAATTTACTGACCACGCTCCATTGCAAAGACGGTTCGACGGAAAAGGAAAATACCCATTGTCATCCCTGTATTAGTTCTAAGCCAGTTCCCTGGTAAATATGTGACGTGTGAACAAAACCAAATCTGTACAGTATCAGTCCCACATTAAGATAGGCGTGTCAATAAGCTTATTATACCTGGCATGTTGGAACCAAATGGAATCAATGCTGGGAATGTTGAGACAATGCAAGGTGTGTTGTGGTGTTGCAGGCCCCCTCCATCAGCAGCAAGACTGGCCCCGGGGAAGAAATAGAGGATGAGAACATGGATCCATCCAAGATGATGTTTGACTGGGGGCCAGGCAACTTCAGCGACGGCTATGGCCAGGAACAGGTGGATGGTACGTGAAATCATTAAGTCAATGATGTCATTTAATTGCTTTAATAGTGGAGAGATTAAAGAAACGTCAGCTAATCTTAATTTATTTATTCATATTCATTTAAGTATAAATTACAATTGATGACAAAAATGTCGACTCCAGAATAGAAATGTAGTGACATGATCCTAATACAGATACATCAATAAATCTGATAAAAAAATAACGTTGATGCCTTTTTTCTCAGATATCAACCAGCAGTTGAATCAAACCCGCTCCCAACGAGTGCGAGCAGCCATGTTCCCAGAGACGCTGCCTGCTGGTGTCCAGATCCCCTCCACACAAATACACCCTGACCAGCCCACAGCAGTTCAGAGGCTCAGCGAACCATCGCAGATGCTGAAACACGCTGTTGTCAATCTCATCAACTACCAGGTACTTAGTCTTGCCTCACTTGTGGAATCAATCACTGGATTATCTGGATAACTTATGGACCACTTATTGCAGACTTAAACAACATGCACAAACATCTGAATAGGCCAATGGTTACTATGTTGGCTTATCAGCCCAGGTTTGATTCCTTACAGATACAGGATGTGATGTCCATATTTCTTAAGGTCCATGTGTTTCCTTAATGGAGATTTTCTTTAGGCAAAAATCACCAACATTTGTAAGCTTATACACTTCAAGCTTGTAACTTACCCATGAAGATCCGGTTAGAATAGGTCTTCATCAAACCATGCTTGCTGTAAAATGTGACTATGCTTTTCGTAAGAAGCGATTAATCGGGTGGTCAGACTCGCTGACTTGGTTGATGCATGTGTATCGTATCCCAATTGCGTGGATCAATGCTCATCACATCAATCACTGGCTTGTCTGGTCCAGACTCGATTATTTTCAGATCACTGTCATATAGCTGGAATATTGCGGCGTTAATAAACAAGTAAACAGTTTTCTATCTTTAAACTTAGTTTCTTCTAGAAAGTAGCCTTTATCAATGTTAAAATAAATAAAATGATATAATTAATTTGGTTTCATTTGAAACAGATTAATACATACTGTTTGTTGTTTAGGATGATGCTGATCTGGCAACAAGGGCCATCCCCGAGCTGATCAAACTGCTGAATGACGAGGACCAAGTGGTGGTGAGCCAAGCAGCGATGATGGTACACCAGCTGTCAAAGAAAGAGGCCAGTCGCCACGCCATCATGAATTCCCCCCAAATGGTTGCTGCTCTCGTGCGTGCCATGAACAACACAGACGACCTGGAGACCACTCGCTGTGCCGCCGGAACCCTGCACAACTTGTCACATCATAGACAGGGTCTCCTGGCCATATTCAAATCTGGAGGAATACCAGCTCTTGTCAAACTCCTCAGGTACGAGGAAAGCTCCAACCAATCTTTCAAACAATTTCAGAAAGGAGGAAGGAAAACTGTTGACTTAATTGCATGCAAGAATTGTCATTTTCAATGTTTAACATTTCAGTCATAACTAACTAATAACTACGATATTGTGTATAATCAGTACAAAAAAATGTTAAGCCGTGACGGTAATATTAATGAAATGTGTATTCCTTAACTTTCTTTTATTCAGTCGTACATACTGATTTTCCTTCAATATACCTAATATAAATTACCCAGAAAAGGATCTTGTCAAATATATGCCAGGAATTTGGTAGCTACTATTTCAGCTTGTATACCAACTGCAAAATAACCTGAAAATATGATTATGGAGGTCAGTATTTAGTTCCGTGCATTTGATTTGAGTAGGAAGTCACTTATAAGCATAGTTTATATCAGGGACGGTCGGGTAGCCTAGTGGTTAAGCGTTCGCTCGTCATGCCGATGACATGGGTTCGATTCCTGACATGGGTACAATGTGTGAAGCCCATTTCTGTTGTCCCCTGCCGTGATATTGCTAAAAGCGGCTTAAACCATACTCACTCACTTAGTTTATATCATGAGTGTCTGTTTCCAGTTCACCAGTGGAGTCAGTCCTGTTCTATGCAATCACCACACTGCACAACCTCCTGCTCCATCAAGAGGGGTCCAAGATGGCCGTGCGCCTGGCGGGAGGCTTACAGAAGATGGTTGCACTCCTACAAAGAAACAACAATGTCAAGTTCCTCGCTATCACCACCGACTGTCTGCAGATCCTTGCCTATGGAAACCAGGAAAGCAAAGTGAGTGTTTTAGGATTCAACATCTATTTGAGAACATGACATGACACGAACAAGCTGGGTCTTATTGGAACATGATTTAGACTTGTGAATACCCTACCTCTGTTATTGCCAATTTCCTGTATTTTGGCCGTCATACTAGAAAAATGTTCAGATATTTTCAACAGAAGTCCCCTTCACTATCAACTATCCATAATTAGTTGTGCCACTAAATAGTTCCCATTCCCAAACCTCTTATGCATGTGCCAGGCAGGAAAGCTCACTCCTTTCCCATGTTGTCAAAATCAGTCGTCCATACACTAATAACAATTTCAGGTTCATAGTAGTATTACTATTGTCTAGACTTAGAAAACCGGGGCGGTCGGATAGCCTAGGGGTTAAAGTGTTCGCTCGTCATGCAGAAGACCCGGGTTCGATTCCTGACATGGGTAGAATTTGTGAAGTCCATTTGTGGTGTCCCCGACGTGATGTTGCTGGAATATTGTTTAAAAAAGGGCGTAAAATCAAATTCACTCACTTAGAAAACCAGGTATCAAACTTGATTTTCTAACTCCATCACAATGCCCGTCTTCAGTACAGATAATTGGAGGAACTTGCATGTAGTATACTCCACAACAGGTCCGAGCGTGTCCCTTCCAGGGGGTACAGGCGGCCCAGTCGTCTTAGGCGCCGCAATTTGCTGTGCAGATTTGTCCCTTGGGCACGCCAGAAACCTATGATTGTGGGTTCGAATTCCGGTTTGCCCCAATTATGTTTCTAGGTTTGTCAGCACCATACCCGTGCTCGTGGGTTTCACCGGAGTGCTAAACGTCTGAAACCTGCATCACTTGGGGCTTTCCTCCCACATCAAGCTGACATGCCGCGATATAAATGGAAACCCAACTTGCTCACCACTGTCCCTTCCAGATAATACTGCTTGTTGTGTTTGGCTAACTCATGGAATTCTCATCTGCAGCTGATCATCCTAGCCAGTGGAGGACCCGGAGAGCTGGTCCGTATCATGAAATCCTACACATATGAAAAACTGTTGTGGACAACATCTCGTGTTCTGAAGGTGCTATCGGTCTGCTCCAGCAACAAGCCAGCCATTGTAGAAGCAGGTATGTAGCCTACCTATGAGCGCTATTGTCAGTTCAGTGTCTTGGGAGTTTTAACCGTCAAGATAGATATTTCAGAAAAAGCTCCTCGAAATTTAGATGTATGATGCCTGGTCTTCTTGCTTAAAGTTGTATCTTTCTGTTGTTTCAGTAGATTGTTGTCTTAGTTTGCAGCCCCAATTATGTTTCTAGATTTGTCAGCGCCATACCCGTGCTCGTGGATTTCACTTAAGTGGTCAAAGTCTGAGACCTGCATCACTTCGGGCTTTCCGCCCACATTAAGCTGACACACCGTGATATAACTGGAATACTGTAAAATCTGCATTAAACCCACTTAGTTTATGGACTTCAATGGTAAACATGGCAAAGACATTTTGAGAGTAAGATGAAGCTTTAAGATGATAATGGTAATTACTGTAAATATTGATCTGTATTTCCCATCTGCAGGAGGAATGGCAAGCCTGGCTATGCACCTTGGTCATCAGAGTCAGAGGCTGGTCCAGAACTGTCTGTGGACACTCAGAAACTTGTCTGATGCTGCAACAAGAATTGTAAGTGTCACATGCTACATGAAGCAGAAATTTACCCATTGAACCCTTCTCACTTGTTCCATCTTCCTGCAATAGCTGCAATATTGCTGATGCGGTGTTCAGCAATAATCTCTGTTCAGCCATACTGACAGTGTCGTCCATTTCAGTCTTTTCATTTCCATGTATTGCGACCAAGAAACCGACCCGTGAAGATCCGTGGTAGAATAGGTCTTCAGCAACCCATGCTTGCCGTAAAAGACTATTCTTGTTGTAAGTGGTGACTAACAGGATCGGGTGGTCAGACTTGTTGACTTGGTTGATGCATGCCATCGTATCCCAATTGCGTGGATCGATGCTCAGGGTATCAGTCACCGAGTTGTCTGGTCCAAACATGATTACTTGCAGACTGCCAACATATAGCTGGAATATTGCTGAGTGTGGCATTAAAAAACAAACATTTCTATGTATTGCTACTCGAAAACTGCTTGCTTCTTCATGAAGTAGCAAGCCAGTGCCATGAGAATTATCAGCTTAACATCATGTTACTTAATAGATTTTTAGCTTCTTTATCCTTCACTGTGCCGGAGTTTCATGATTTCATGTTGATTTCATCCATCCAGGATGCAGTTGAAGGCCTCCTCCAGATGTTGGTCCAACTCCTAACATCCAACGACATCAATGTAGTCACCTGTGCCGCAGGTATTCTGTCCAACTTGACCTGCAACAACCAGAGGAACAAAGTGATGGTATGCCAGGTTGGCGGAATCGAGGCGCTAGTACGGACCATCATGCAGGCCGGAGACCGAGAGGAAATCACCGAACCAGCTGTGAGTAGCAAGTCCATGATTACCTTCCCTTGATTTTCTCAAGACTTTTTTCACAATTCCGTCTTTTTGGAAACATATCTATGTACTGAAAAACCGGGACCCTATTAAAAAAAATTCACAATTGGTGAACCGCCTCCGTGGTCTAGTGGGAGAGCGGAAGGTCCGGGGTTCGATCCCCAACCGCGTCATACCAAGACGTTAAAAGATGGTACTTGTTGTTACCCTGTCTGGCTTTCGGCATTAAGGGGCTAAAACAAGGACTGGTCGGCTGGGAGTCAGTATACTGTGTCTGACTGGGGTATTCATGTTAAACTGCGGCATGGTATCTGTGGGCTAGCACTATAAATCGGCATCAGTCCGGACTAGTACAAGCAGCCACACAAAAACACACACGTACATGCACGTCGCTATATAAGTGCAATTATCTTGGACGTGACGTTAAACCCCATCTCACCTCACAATCGGTGAATTAGATGCCTGTGCTATGTTGGAAGTTGAAACTGTAGGGTGCAGCGAGTGAAGCACATTCTTTGTTCCTGTACAGCTACCCTATGGTTGCAAGTTGCAAGTTGGAGAAAGCTTAGCATGCAAACCCATTCTTTATTTTCCCCGGCTGCTATTAAAATAATGAAAACATCGCCATCAGCATACCTTTTGATGCAAACGTCCATCCATATATGTTTATGCAAACATCCAATAAGTTATTCCTTATTTCTTTCCTAGGTGTGTGCTCTACGCCACTTGACAGCCCGTCACCCAGAAGCAGAAATGGCCCAGAATGCTGTGCGCCTCCACTACGGCCTTCCAGTGCTAGTCAAGCTCCTTCACCCACCAAGTCGCTGGCCCCTCATCAAGGCTGTTGTTGGTCTGATCCGTAACCTCGCCCTGTGCCCTGCAAACCACGCCCCACTCCGGGAACACGGTGCTCTACCCCGCATCGTACAACTCCTCATCAGAGCACACCAGGACACTCAAAGGGTAAGTTGCCATGTGCTTTGTAAGATATTCAAGTTTTCGTTTGGTCGGAACATCACAGCTAATAATACATGGCAGGTCAAACAATGCTCCCTTCAACAGAGTTTATGAATAGATGCCGACATTGATGTGGTACAATAATTATACAGTGTAATGTTATTCAGGGTTTTTGTGCAAAGCAATTCATGTGTATTTTTACACAAGCACCCGGGTCAGTGGTTTATTTTGCATATGTTACAAATTTGCTTCTGAATAATTTCTAGTAATCTCATTGTAAACATGCCTACTTATTTCTGTTAAGCATTAACTTTATTCATGTGATTGAGAACATAAATGCTGTTTTCTTTTTTAAAATTTGTAAAAATATTTATCACTTATTTAGTGTCTTACTAAGAGCAAAAGTTTCAGATGCCTTGTTTTTGTTGCAGAGAGCCTCCATCAGTTCCAATAATGGCGGTTCCAGCTATGTCGATGGTGTCAGAATGGAGGAGATCGTTGAGGGAACAGTTGGGGCACTTCACATCCTCGCCCGCGAGGCTCACAACAGAGCAGTCATCAGAGGCCTGAATTGTATCCCACTTTTCGTTCAGGTACTTAGACTTTATCAGAAATTATTTACAATAGAAATTATTACCGACATGTCATTGCAGAAGTGCTTAAGGTTCGATTTGCTTTTGTTCCTCGTATTCCAAAGCACATTCTTTTTTGAGAATAAATGTCCTGGAAGCTACTGCAAGTGCTGAGTGTCTGAAATGTTTTTAGTCCAGTGTCATGACTTGGGATGTTGTCATATATCATATCAATAAAATTTGAAATTCACTGCCACAAATTATTACCACGTTTTTTATGAACAGTGAGAAGGCTGATTTCAATTTTGGACATTTAATGGATCAACCTGTTCAATTTAGCACTAAACTAATTCTAGGTCTACAAAGGTCATTTTCATAGAGCAATAATTTTGTTATTAATGGCTATGTCGATATGTTGGTACTGACACAACCCTGCTCGTGCCAGCCCCTGTGGGCCAACTGTCCTGTGTTATGCATGATGCTGTAAACGCAGACTAAGTTCAGCTGGTTGTGTGGTTGCAGCTGCTGTATTCCCCCGTTGAGAACATCCAGAGAGTGGCAGCGGGCGTGCTGTGCGAGCTGGCCGCTGACAAGGAGGGAGCCGAGATGATCGAACAAGAGGGCGCCACTGCCCCCCTCACCGAGCTGCTACACTCACGGAATGAGGGTGTTGGTAAGTGGTAATGTGTACATATTCAAAACAATAAGATGCATCAGTATAGAAATTCATTTATGTCCACTGGATTCAGCCTAGCACAGTAGATGGGGGGCATGGGTGGCCCAGTCGTCTAAGGCGCCTCGATTCGCTGTGCAGAGTTGCGTGCCCTGGGCACGCCAGTAACCTATGATTGTGGGTTCGAATCCCGGTTCGCCCCGATTATGTTTCTAGGTTTGTCAGCCCCATACCTAAGTCAGGCTCACTGACTTGGTTGATTCATGCCATCGTATCCAAATTGCGTGGCTCGATGCTCATGATATCACTGGACTGTGGTCCAGACTGTATTATTTACAGACCGCCTTCCTTTAGCTGTAATATTGCTGATTGCGGCATTAAACAACAAACGAATAAACACAACTTGTGAGATTTAAATGTTGCTGACGTACATATTTCCTCTGCAGCAACCTATGCCGCTGCTGTGCTGTTCCGCATGTCTGAAGATAAGCCCCAGGACTACAAGAAGAGACTGTCCATGGAACTGACCAGCTCCCTGTACAGAGGAGACCAGAACATCCCTTGGTCAGAGGTAGGTCCTTGGAACATGCGTCATAGTTTTGAGTCTGAATAAGTCGAAGGTGACTCGCAATGGTTGTGGAAAGGACACTTGCATGTTGTCGCTGTTTTCAGTTTTTCCATTAAATGAAACTTTAATTATCTAATGGTAAAATGTAAAGAAATCCATTTGAGATCAATCAACATTTACCAGAAATATGATTGCCCCATAATTTGTTTGCCAAATTTGTATTCCGCAACTCATTTTGGAGAAGTGGTTTATGTGTAATAGCTTTCATAAAAAACAGCTAGTTCCTCCAGGTTTTTTCATTCATCTATGATTAGGGGCGGTCGGGTAGCCTGGTGGTTAAAGCGTTCGCTCGTCACGCCGAAGACCCGGGTTCGATTCCCGACATGGGCACAATGTGTGAAGCCCATTTCTGGTGTCCCCCGCCGTGATAATGCTGGAATATTGCTAAAAGCGGCGTAAAACCATACTCACTCACTCACTCATCTATGATTAATGGACTTGGGGCCATATCTATGCCTGCTCGAGCGTTTTAATTGTGTTTTGTGGTAAAACCATTTTGGTCTACCAGCCATCTGGGGACTTAAGGAATTGAGCTTGTGAGATACGAAGTGAAGATGCCTCGCTAACATGTCTGTTTACTTCAGCCCCCAGGGTTCAATGTCGGGATGAACCTGCCCCCGGAGGGTACCAGTGACACGTTGTATGCCCCTCCCCATCATGGAAGTCAAGGAAGTATGTACAGTGGTAGCCAACATGACATGGATCGAGGACAATCAGGTATAGACACTAACCTTATCTCAGACAAGACATCGTGTAAAGTTACAAGATTTAATTTCCCACAGACTAGTATCAATACATCTATAACAAATGTTAGGTTTGGGATGACAATTGTTTAAGATAAAGTACATATTCTAGTCCCATCTGGGGTTTGAACCCACTCAGGGTGAGGCACCCAATCATGGTTTTCATGGATGTTTCAGGGCAATTTTAAACAATTAGTAGAGGGGATTCATAAAGGCATTGTGTATTCAATATAACTAATAGTTCAGGCATTGCCAAAGTAAACAATATTGAATGAAATATATAGCAATGTAATTGTTCAGGAATAACAATTTAGTATGATTTAATTGAGAGCATGAAAATATTCAGATATGTACAATTGCATTATTGGACCTGATATCCAGATATTTCTTAAATTAAAAGGCTTCAACTGAAATCTGCACATTTGAACCAAGGAACGAATTTCTTCCAGATTATGAAGGACAAGTCCCAATAAATTCAATGCAAGGCCTAGAAATCGGCAGCCACCACGGTAGTGGCTATGGCCACATGGACAATTTGCCCGATCTGGGCCCTGGATCAGGAGATCTTAATTTCGAAACTCTCGACTCCAGTCTCCCCCAACAGCCCCAAGGAGGGGATAATCAAGGCATGGCCTGGTTCGATACCGACCTTTGAACTCTGAACTCTGAACAGAACAGTGGTAAAGACACTTAATCAACAGTCGGATTGACTGACTTGAGAAGGAAGTGGATCTGTACAAGCTAGTGCAAACTGTTAGGATCGAGTCACAAGGATACAGCTAGCTGTGTCAAATACTGACAGTGGACTGACAGGGTTTGGTTGGAGCAGCCTTCAAGCATATCAGTGACTACTTGACTGAAAAAAAAAATCTATTTATGCTATTTACAGAAGCAAGACTTAATGTCTAAGGTGTTTTCTGTTGGCTATGTGTATGATTCTCAATGTAAACCTTGTACTTTGTCAGTTTTTGAAATGTTAATCCGAATTTTATAATGGCAGGACCAGTAATGTATATAGTTTCATTATTTCATTCCTTTCAGAACAAGTTTTGGAGAGGTAGTCCTTTTTCAACACATTAACACTACATTGGCACTGTCACTTCTGAGATGTCATTCTGCAGCTGTATTGAAGGAATACAAAAAATGCCATGTGACGCTTCCGTTTTACATGCGTTTTTCTGATTATCAATCAAAATTTTATTTTGTTGAACGAGTTTATTTTAACTACAAATATATATATTTATGACCAAGAAATGTAGTAGGATGTTATTTTAGTCAGAAGTATCTGGTGAATAACTGCTTCTTTGGCGTGAGCAAAATTTCTTCTATCATTACTAAGGGTTGTGAAATTTTAAAAGTTTTTTTTACATAAACCACTCATCTATCATGCATTCACTCTTTCCCCCCATCTTTTATCTATATATTATCTATGAACATGTTTTACATGATGAATATTTGTGAAGAGATTTTTTTTTTCAAAGTATATAGTATTTGCATTTAATAGAGGCAATTTTGATAGATTTTCATTTTTTGACGTTAATTAGTATACCATCAACCTAGTGATTCATTCATGCCACTTTTTTGTAACGCTCTTAGCCAAATGTAGTTGTAGCTGACTGTTTTAGTACCTCTGTGCATGACGACAATAAAAAAGATGGTGTTTTATATATACTGTTGACCCTGTTGTTTGTCAAGTCGGGCCTTGCAAGGAATTTCTTACATGACCCCAGAGCCGAACATGATTCAGGGCCAAATTGGTCACATGGTATCCCAAGCCCAAAGGCGATACGGTCAATATCTGTACCCAGTGTTGATCGTTCTCAAACCTCAACTTCTTGGGCCAAGACAGTATTATTTACAGGCAACTGTATTTGCTGGAATATTGTGGTATGGACCACGCACATGTCACTGGATTCTTAGGAGACCTGTCTTGAGCAGAAGTCTGGTGTGCAGTACATGAAATTTGTCGTGGTTTAACATTACACACTGGTATTGTACAAATACATGTACTTACCAGCCAGCTGGATGACATTTAAGCTCAAAAGTTTCAGTTGAGTGTCACTAATCTATAACTGAGTTTCCACCCTTGCCGAACAAGGCTGGTACATGAACAGTATTCCGGTGGTGGATGCATGTCATCGTATCCCAATTGGGGGGTGGGGGGTGGGGGGTGGGGGTAAGACCTGTTTTATTACAACATAAACCCTAATTATCGATCAAATCGTTTTAACTTTGGGCCACCATTTTGTTTGAAGCAAAAGCAAGTAATTTAAGAGATGGAATCCTTTTTGGTCAGTAGGAGGGACATAGAAGGGACAACTCTAATAGCCATTGGTGGTGCTATGATCGAGCCTGGAAATTCCAGCATAGTTAGGCAAGGTTGGAAACTGGACTTGACATCAGTAGACGCCCTTGCCTCAGTAAGATGGAAGTATAAGGAATAGGAGACTTTCAGTATTGTGCAAAGGGTAAAGTAGGAATAAAATCTATTCAGATTACTTGTTCTAGTGGATAGTGTCTACCCAGAGAGGGGAAGGTCGGTGGTTCAATCACTGGTCATACCAAAAGACGTTAAAAGGTGGTACTTGTTACCCTTCCAGGAGCTATGCAGTAATGGGATAATACAAGGATTGGTCAGTACGCTGTGAGTAGGGGTCCATAATACAAGGATTGGTCGGTATGCTGTGAGTAGGGGTCCATAATACAAGGATTGGTCGGTATGCTGTGAGTAGGGGTCAATAATACAAGGATTGGTCGGTATGCTGTGAGTAGGGGTCAATAATACAAGGATTGGTCAGTATGCTGTGAGTAGGGGTGTCCATAATACAAGGAGTGGTCGGTATGCTGTGAGTAGGGGTGTCCATAATACAAGGATTTGTCAGTACACTGAGTAGGAGTGTCCATAATACAAGGATTGGTCCGTATGCTGTGAGTAGGGGTGTCCATAATACAAGGATTGGTCGGTAGACTGTTAGAGGGGTGTCCATAATACAAAGATTGGTCGGTATGCTTGGAGTAGGGGTGTTCATAATACAAGGATTGGTCGGTACACTGTGAGTAGGGGTTTCCATAATACAAGGATTGGTCGGTACACTGAGTAGGGGTGTCCATGTTTGTGGCATGGCATCTCAGTTGGTTGGCACTAAAAAAAACAGGCATAAGTCTCCTAATACAAGAAACCACACATGCAAAATAAGTACACACGATGCTTAGCCCCATTGCACCACAGATTAGTCACATTTTAAGCCTAGCATGGTCACAATTCCTCTCCTACACCAATAAGTCACAATAGCCAAAATGCTTCGATATAGAAATGAGTTCACTCATAGAAATTGTTAACAGTGCAAAACTAACATTTTCTCAATTCATTTGAACTTCATCCCACACCGGGTGTTTACTTTTAACAACCAAAAGTCCATGCAAAGACGACTTCTTGCAAAATCACCATTTGGACAAGCAGAGTGACTTCAAATGGTGGGATTTCTATTTTATTTTTAAAATTACCAAATGTTTTGTAACACTTATCCCATCATGCATAGTAAAACTGTCAACATCTCATGAGATAAGGTAAATTGAAAATCGGTTATCCTTCTGAAGGGTGGAACATAACAGATTGGTGTTTAATGCCGTTTTGAACGGCAGTTTAGCTGTGAGACAGCATGTCTGTCTGAAGCAGCCAGAAGTGAAGATGTTTACCCCTTTGGGGAAAACCCATGCACAGTTATGGTGCTGAGAAACCTAGAAACATCATCTTGGTATTTCTGGGATGCGAAACCACGATCATATGTTTTAATATGCTGACCTCGGCACAGTGAATAGTGCTGCCTTAGATGAGCAGGCCACTCAAACAAAATCATTCCTGGACTCGAAGCCAGGATGTGATTATACATGAGGGCCTCATTAAGTTGTTTTGGATGACATATACCAGGTGAGCAACTGTGCCAGCTACTTATCTTTTTTTTTAATAAAGTTCTTATTTAATGACACATACAAAAATAATACCTAAATGGAAGAATGCTTAATTTAATTGACTTGCCAAATCATTCTAAACTTGGATTAGTTGTTTGGTTGTTCTCATGGGACCAAAATTGGAAATGGGATTTGTCATCATAGTCATGGAAGAGTAGCCTCCCTTTATATACAAATCAGTCTCCAATTCATGTCCAAACATGTCTTTTAAACCTACTTCTACTTTATTGTAAGATTCTCTTCATCTGAAAGGGATCAGCTGATTTGGTAAAATTTGGCATGGTCATAATTTTACACTCTTAAAAACTTAATTGGTCCCATCATCCAAATGAGAAATCTTCAATGAAGATAAACTTAACATCCTACAGAATAATAACATGCAAATTAGCATTACCTGTTATCTATAAGAAATGATTTTGTTTGCACTATTCCACTTCCATCATATTACATGATTCCAATCCTTTGGTTTTGGAACCCATGAACAATTTTTGAGGTTACTCTTAATGAGTAAAGGTTAAATACTAAAAGTAGAGCATGGTTGAATATTGACTACTTCATTCATAATTTGAGAAGTGCCTGAATTAAGCATATATATAGGTACAGTACACAGCAATTATCAAGCAAGGTTGGTGAGAAGGATGTTGCGTGCATTTTTGATGGGTCGATTTCCTGCAGCAATGATCAACACACCACCAGTAATACTATCAGAGAATAACCTACAAGATCCTTGGATCATGAGAAACAATTTTGAAGAATATTTTCACAAAAGAAAAGTTAATTTATAAACCGAGACAGAATAATTTATTCCATGTATAACATATATTTTTCTGAAAGAAATGTAGAAAATTGTGCCACAGCACTGTCGCTCAATTGGATGTGTTGTCAACGGTATAAAAGGTCGTCAAAGGGTGCCACTTAACATTTAAGATATTGGTCCAGTTGTTTCTGGGGATATCTTTACTGAGCCAATCCATTTGTGAACACATGGTCAAAGTTCAAAGGCCAGAAAGGTCAACTATTGCGAACGAAAAATGGAACATGTCCTAAGTCACACTACTAATTCCATTCACACCAAATTTCATTTAATTTTGAACAAAAATGTAAAGACAAAAATCAGGCTTTCATCATCGCTGACATCACTTTGGGCTTTCCTCAGGGTGTTATCATTGTTTGGAAGTGAGTGAGTATGGTTTACGCTGCTTTTAGCAATATTCAAGCAATTTCATGGTGGGGACACCAGATAGGGGTTCACACATTGTACCCATGTCAGGAATTGAACCCAGGTCGGTGTGACGAGCAAACACTTTAACCACAAGGCTACCCGACCACCCCTCATTGAAGATTCTGTTTCAATGGCGCCGTGGTTATTGAGTTATTAATAACACAAGACGCATTACAACTTACTTGTCTTTCAGTCAGGTGTGCTATGAAATGAGGGTTTTCCATCACAACTTCAGTCACACGAACTTTTATGTGACCCCATAAACAAAAGATGAAGTCCTCTTCAACTATTTGAAACATTGCACCGATTACAATAATTTCATCAATACCCTATGGGCAATATCACACAATTATCACAGGACTTGGATGGATTCAAGTTATCAGGAATAAACATTACTGATAAACTGATATTTCTATATTAAATTTCTTTCTTCATTGTAAGGATCTATTTCACACAAAAATATGTATGACATAATTCCAAGAATGACATGAAATATCAAACAGCAAAGGAAATATCCATGGTTTGACACAAGTGTTCAGAACATAGGAAAAATCAATTGTTTTGGATAGCCATTTCTAAATAAATATTGCAAATATGCCACATGAGCCGTAGTGCATCATTTCCTACCGAAAGATTGTGATGTGAAAATATTTAAAATATGATCAAATTATGTTTCTTTTTGATGGCATAATGTATCCAACTATTAGCTACTTTAAAATGTTTCTTGTTAAATCACTAAAAGTTGCAATTTTCAAGTTATATTTCTGTTTATTCAACAGGACCAAAAGGGGTACACATTTTGATTATGACCCACATAAAGTACAGGATTACTTTTCTACTTTTCTTGGATCAGTCCATTCTAACACTTAGGTAACATAGGGTAGACCAGTCAGCGCCTTCAGCCATGACCTATGTTGTTTTAAGGTATGTGACACACGAGACGTGTCACTAATGGGAGGATACCAGCTTAGTGTGTGCCAACCTTGGTGAAAACAAACTCCGAACTAATTTGTTTCTTATTTATATCTTTGCTTTTATTTCACATACTACAACACAATATATATTTAACGCACCACATGAGGAAATACTGAACCAGTCTTCTTTGAATCTCATCCTCATTGCCAGCACAATTCATTCTCGATAATACATCCGTCTCACGAACTCAACACCAGTCAAACGCACACGTTATTTTGCAATAGTCAAATAACAAACAATGCTTTTTAATTTTCATCACATTACTTTGAAGGATTTACGTCATGTTTTTCCAGACATTTTCCAGCTATTGGGAATGAGAGAGTATTCTGTAGCGCCGCTACTAGCAATATTCCAGCAGTATCACGGCAGGGGACACCAGAAATGGTCATCACACACTGTACCTTGTGAGGAATGGAACCCAGGTTTTCAGCATGAAGAGCGAATGCTTTAACCACTAGGCTACCCCACCGCCCCGAAAAGCTATTGAGCCGGCAGTATCATACCAGACAATAATAAATTTTCCAACATCATCTTAATTCCCTTAATTCAAAAACTATTGGGTCTCTTGGATGTCAAATCGTGTTGGGATGGTCGGGGAATATAGGTACTCATGGCTGTTTTCGGAGTGAGTGAATGAGTTGGGTTTAATGTCACGTTACAGTATTTCAGTCTTAGGGAGGAAAGCCTGAAGTGAAGCAGGTCTTAGACATTTACCACTTTGGTGAAACCCATGAGCACGGGTATGGTGCTGACAAACAGGCCCCTAGAAACAGGGGCTAACAGGGATTCGAACCCACAATCATAGGTTTCTGGCATGTCCAAGGGACGCAACTCTGCACAGTGAATTGCAGCACCTAAGACTGGGCCAGTGCCCTGCCTTTTTTAAGAGCTGACTTAGGTCTTCACCACATGTGACAAAGCTGATTCTGTGTCATCGTAACTGAGGCTCATGTTTTCAGTCACCAATCTAGACCACAGGCAAATTACTTACTGTCACAGCTGCAATAATGCAGGCATTAAGCAACATTCACTCAGTGTTACTGTTATTGCAGTAAAACACTGACCAATAGAAAATGTTTCCCAGAATGATTCCATTTACAAGTGTATCCAGTATTCAAACCCCTACTTTTATTGGACAAAAGAACACATTTACCACTGTGCAGTGCTCCAGAATTATACGTCAGGCTCGCATGTCTTGGATCTCAATTGCATGGATAGATGCTCATGATGTCAGTAACTGTATTGTCTGGTCCAGACTTGATTATTTACAGACCGACGTCATATAGCTGGAATATTGCTGAGTGCGGCGTAAAACAACAAACAAACAAACCAAACCAGAATTATACCTTATACTCGGATTTAAATAATTTGAATTTGAATAATCTTTGTAGAATATCAGTAGTCTTCATAAACCTGGATCTTCCTGGACTTTTTATAAAACTTTCTCACAGAATTTTTCCCAAATCATCTCGGAGGAATGTCTTTCTATGGTTTCAGATCAGGACAAACGTAATGAAAAATTCATGCAATATGGTTGTTATGCAATTATCCTGAACTTGAGATGTCCCCATAAATGGAACAGACACATGCATCTGCAGCAATGTATCTGTACAATGGGGAAATGTCCAATGCAGCCAACGTCCACAAGCAGCCAGCAAAACATCCATTTCACAGCTCACATACCCAGGGAAATATGTACACGTGTCTCCAGAACAGCACTATATCACACAGTCAATTATGGGTCTGATGGGTTTATCATAAAGATGCTGATGGTCAAGTTTGACATCAGGCCTAGCTTCAAGTAATTCTGTCCCCTAATTTTTAAGCGTTTCAGAATTCATAAATTTTAGAACGATAACGTACAACACTTTCCATTTTTTTAAACCATTTCCATCATTTTTGACCATTTTTTATGTTGATCTTATATTGCTCTTGAAGAGCAGGCACACCATTGAAGGGAGACAACCATTGCACCATTGAAGGGAGACAACCTTGTAGAACTCCAGCACCAGTTTGAGAATCAACGCCTCATGCCCCTCCCTCTGCCATTGATCGGCGGTGGTCCCCTGGGGCCAGAATGTTGGGGGCGGGGACCACGGTACTGACCATTTCCACCTGAAATATAGTTTATAATGCAAGAATCAATATTATCCTATGGAATCAAGGGAGACATCTGTATATATAGCTATATCTGGTCTCTGGCAGTGGGTCAGAGCCGAGTTTTGAGGGAGAGCAGCAACAGGAATACACTGGAATAATCAAGCAAACCAGCAACCTGTAAATAATCAAGTCTAGACCAGACAATCCAATGATTGACATTACAAGCAAAGTCCTATGATGTAAGGGTATGATAACAATCAACCGAGTCTGACCATCGAATCCACAGAGTTTGAAATTAGTTTTAATTTTTACTATTCCACAAAAATGGTAAAAGTGGTAGTCCACAACAAAATGTCACTAGTCCTTGATGAATTTTTAGTGAGACTAACGGCATTATGTTAATTTCAAATCCTGGATCCATATGGTTGCCTCTTACAACAATTATCGGTTGCTGGGGACCCATTCAGATCTAGAATCACCATGAAGGACCAGCCTCAGGCGTAACATATTGGGTGACAAACAAAAGTAGGTGAGGTGAAATGGGCTATAACGTCGCATCCAAGATAATTGCACGTTTGTGTGTGGCTGCTTGTATATACTGGCACTATCTGATGCCGATAGTGATAGCCCACTGAGATACCATGCCGCAGTTTAACATGAATACCCCACTCAGACACAGTATACTGACTCCAAGCCGACCAGTCCTTGTTTTAGCCCCTTAATGCCGAGTGCCAGGCAGGGTAAGAACAAGTAACATCTTTTAACATCTTTTGGTATAACCCCGTGCACTACCACTAGACCACGGAGGTGGTCCCAAACAAAAATAGAATTAATTCAGAGAACCTCTGAACTCACCTTGACCACCCATTTGAGGCGGGCCACCGGACATTTGGGGCCGGTTTCCTGGCGTCTGGGAGGGCATCATTGTCTGGGACCCGTCAGACTCCGTCGGGGACTTTCGTTGTTGCGGTGGCTGATCCTGAAATATTTCAATACGTCCCATCATGCATCATAATGAATACTCAGAGCTTATCACATATATTGAGAGATAAGGTGATATTTCTTGGTAACATTTACCCATTAAAAAGGGAGTTTTTGTCAGCAATATTCCAGCTATATCACAGCTAGCTGAAAGTAAACATGACTGAACCAGGAACAAGTGGTTGATAGCATGAACAATAATCTGTGAATCGACAGTCAGGGTGACACCCAAGCATCGATGTTACAATCAGATGTGGTTTTTGTGAATTCAAACCTCTGAATGACCAATCAGAATCAAATATTTTCCAAATACTCTCTTTCACCAAGCCTACAAAACTCCCACTCACTTTTTCGTTCACCTTTCTTCAAAAAATGGAATAGTACCACAAATACTTACATTTTTGGCAAGGAAATCAGGATTTGCTTCACTCATATTAGGAAGCTCTGAAAACTGGAGACAGAACCTGAAAGAAAACCAGCTCATCTGTAACGCATATTTGAGGAAGGTTTACTTTGAAATATAAGTGAGTGAGTGAGTTGGGTTTTATGCAGCTTTCAGCAATATTCCAGAAATGGGCTTCACACATAGTACCCATATGGGAATCAATTGACGGCCTTTCATGTGACGAGTGAACACTTCAGCTACTAGGCTACCCAACCCCCCACCCCCACATACATCAACCAAGTCAGCAAGCCTGACCACCCGATCCCGTTAGTCGCCTATTGTAACAAAAGTCTTCACGGGTCTTATTGTCCTGAAGTACCTACAGGCAAAGCAAATTCTTCATAAGAAGCACATCAGTCAACAGTCAATGTCCAAAACACTTCCCTTCTCACATTTTCAAACATTTGGATAAAAATCTAATAATCGATACAGATGATCAAGTGATAATCCTTATATTCATCATCAAAAACATTTTCCAGTCATTATAAGTTGAGTGTGTTTTAAGTTTATAAAATCAACAGTAAATACTTAACTCAAAAATCAGAATTGTAAAAGAAGTTTTCAACATGGGGTTTAACATCACGTTCAAGATTAATCCACTTATATAGCGACTTGCATGCACGTGTGTGTGTGTATGTGGAAGGGAGCTTCTTGTACTAGTCCGGACTGATGCCGATTTTTCAGTGCTAGCTCACTGAGATACCACAGTTTAACATAAATACCCCACTCAGACACATTATACTGTCCTTGTTTTAGCCCCTTAATGCTGAGCACCAGGCAGGGTAACAAGTACCATCTCTTAACGTGTTTTGGTAAGAACCCACGACCTTTGGCTCTCTGGGCATACGCTCCATCCACTAGACCATGGAGGCGGTCTCAAGATAAAAAGAAGAAAAGTTATTTCTGGGATGAAGTTTACCATCAGTTGTGTCAAAGCAGCACTTACTCTCCTATTTTTGCGATGATACCATTTTTTCCGGTGTAAACTGTTAAACATCCTTTCCAAAGAGATGCATACCTGTAACAAATACACATGCAGTAACTTTCTCAGGCGGGACTTATTCATGATAAAATGGTTTTTCATACCTCCATGTCAGAATGATGAGATCTGATTGGTCCATGTGATCTTGAGACAATACTGTATAACCCGCCTTGGAGGGGAATAAATTTTTCAGTGAGGGAATGAATCCCTTATACCCCGCCATGGGCAAATCAGGCTGCACGTGGACTTCTGAGAATCCCTTATATCCCACTTCAAAGCAAAAAGCTTCACACTTTTTCGGAGTCAATGGAAGTCACGTGACAGCACAAGCTAACCTCAGCTCAATTGAACAGCTATGAATTTTTAATTATTTTACAATGTCATATTAAAACATGTTGGTAAGATAAATTCCTTATCGAACTAGGCTGGAATGCCCAGGCTTGATCATAGAGTAACCAGTTGCTATTATGAGTTATGTCCCTTCTATGTCCCTCCTATTGACCAATCAGATTCCATATCTCATATCACTTGCATTTGCTTCAAACAAAATTGCAGATCCCAGTCAAGACGATCTGATCAATAATCAAGATCTATATTGTAATAAAACGGTCCCGCGGAGTGCATCAAACAACTTGAGCACCTTGATTAAAATCATGAAAAGATTTGCAAAATATCTGTTGATGCCCAGTTGACGGAACACATGCTTTGCAAATCCTACAGTCGACCGATATCTGCACGTTGGAATCCATGTTGTTTACGAACCGGATGTCAAGTTTGTTATGGCATGTTGATTGGACTATGCATTGACTCGTGAGTCAAGCCAAGTTTGGCAAGGGTGGAAACTGGACTTCTATATTCAGTTAACGCTAGGACTGGGACGAATCCAAATTTACTACCCAGGTACCCGACCCTACCCAGGTACCCACTGCAGGTCTCAAGAGTAGGGAACAAAATTCTGATTGGTAGTTGTTTTGCCGCAGCCCTGGCTAAAACTATTTAGATACATGTATCAAACAATCCGATCATGCGTACACTGAAGCTTTATCTTTAGTCAAACATATACAAGTCAAAAGGAATGTGTGCATCGTCAGAAAGAAATGCAAACATTAGCGACTTGTACTTGTAGTGTTACCCCTGAGCTATAGTAAGTTTTTGTCATTCAACAATATATCACGTGACTAACCACTGGTCCGGGTAGTTCTATGGGTACCCGGGTCCTACTCAGTACCCACCCGACCCGAGTACCCGAGTTACCCGTCCCAGCCCTAGTTAACGCCCTTGCCTCAGGAAGATGGAGTTTTTACAATGTCCATAAGCATTATGTTTTAAGATTTGCAGATTTTTGGAGTATTCATTGCCCAGAAATTTAAACATTTAACACCTCTAAATTTAATCTCAGGGCATTGAATATTCATTAACACCCGCAAATCTGAAAACATGTGTTTATCTCCTCACTGACGAGAGTGTGTACCCTTTAGTTAATCTGCATATATCACCGGACTGGAGAAGGTCGCCGGCCTCATCCCAGATAGACACATTGATGGAGCCACTTTTGTCTGCTACTTTACACGATCTTACATCATGACCATCCTTCGTCCTTGTTGGTTTACCTGAAAAAGGTAAAATTTCAATTATTTACATTTAAAAAATAACGCCCCATTTTCTTAATATCAAAAAGACGTTATAAAATACAATGTCAAATATGTAATAAGCTTGGTTAGAACTTGTACAGTGTTCATCAGACTTAAGATTTGACTTTTAAAATATTTTTTACCTTCTAAAAGTTAAAAAAATGGTGTGTTTTTATCTTTACATATAAAGATTTACACAAACACTTCCTAAAAATGAACTTCTGAGGCACGAAAATTAAAGTAACGTAATTTGTATATCATTTCTCCCTCAGCAGCTTTTCACGGAGATTTCCAGATATTCTGGCTCAGAGCCAAGATGAACTGACGACCGGAGTACATAGCAGCCGTATAGTATAACCTTTCACCCCCGATTCTGCTCATTAGACTCGCCTGACATTTGTACCAGTCGAGTCTATCGTCAAAAATGGATGGTTCACCTCCTGCCTTCTGCAAACAATCATCGATTAGTTATTCCGCTCGTACCGAGCGATACCTACCCATCTCGAGCACAATAAACATCACGTTGATATTCTTCAGCCCCGGGCGAATGTCTTTTATGTTAACGTACTGGATATCGGCCATGTTTAAAGATTCAATTGTCAAATGCTAACAGAGTAAAATGGCCTCGAACTCAAATGTTAGTTCGACTTCGTTTACAACTGCATCAACTACGGAGGTAGCTAATTCCTATAAACCTCATCATGTCAACTGAACGACATATTACGAAAGATTGTGTCTACTCAGTTCATCTGATCTTCGACTCGAGTCAAACCGAGCGATCTTCCGGTTTCGCTCACGATGTCGTGGTCTCAAATCTCGATTAATCAGCTGTTTATATAGAATCAAACAGCTTATCTGAGGTATAATATTTCAATATGTCTACTCCTAAGCCGAAAAATGAGCTACATCATGACGGTTTCAGTCAAACTGAGAAAATATTCGGTTTAACGTCAGTCAAGAAAGCCCCTTTTCTATTTTTCACCGCCCTCTTGCGAGCCGACAGTCCGACTGAGGCGACATCGCGCTGCGTGCTAAGGTCATAGCAACATCCGGGCTTCTGTCTGGGGAGCAAATCAAAATATTTTAACGACATTTAAAAGTGTGTTTAAACTTGTTTTACGCCGCAGTCAACACTATTCCAGCTGTATCACGGTTACAATTCATTGAAGAATCTTACCCTTCTTGAACGCATCAAGTATCGACAGTCATGATAAATCAACGTACTGTAAATTCTTTCATGACATATATACCTGGTCCTGTTAAAAAACACACCCATAGAACAAGTAATTAATTTGAGACCTAGTAAACCACAGAATTGTGTAAACTTGCTGACTGGGTGAACTCCGGTGTTTGTTTGTTTGTTTGTTTGTTTGTTTGTTTGTTGTGTAACACTGTCAGCTGCTGGTTTATCTTTAGTCTGTCTCCCAGGCCTTAGAGAATAAATTTTAACAGTGAATAATTTGGCAAGTCTAGATTGCCTAAGCTGAAATTAAGCAATATTCTGGGCTCCATTTGGATTATATTTTTTTATTTGTAGATATGTATTTATAAATAAGATAACTTTATTTCTGGGACTAAATTTTAGTCCAGTTTATCTTGTTCTGACTAGTTTTCTTTTACTGGGAGGTTTCTGTAAGTGAGTTTGTTTTTGCACATCTGTTATAACCATCCTCGCCAGGATAAACAACTAATAAGTTTCTTTGTGAAGAGCCAACTTGTGTAACCGCAAGGCTAACCGGCCGCTGTTACCCACAGCGGAGTGGTGGTGTTGTGTAGTGGTTAAAGCGTTCGCTCATGACGCCGAAGGCCCGGTTTGTGTAAAACCCATTTCTGGTGTCCCCAGGGGTGATATTGCAGGAAGTTTGCTAAAGGCGGCGTAAAACCATACTCACTCACTACCCACAAAGCATAACGCAATAGCGTCACGCCCAATACTCGGTTTGATTCTTTAAAAAATATGGTAAAATATGTGAAACGCATCCATTCACTTAATGAACACAACATGCAGATGAGCTACTTTGAGTGGAGGGGCGGTCGGGTAGCCCAGTGGTTAAAGCATTCGCTCGTCACGATGAAGACCCGGGTTCGATTCCTCACATGGGTACAATGTTTGAAGCCCATTTCTGGTGTCCCCCGACGTGATATTGCTGGAATATTGCTAAAAGCGGCGTAAAATCTCACTCACTCACTCAGAATGGAGACGGTGAGGTCAAGCTCGGTGATTTGGCGAGTGCTAGTCCTGCACCATGACCGTGGAATATATTAATTTTATGAAAAAACCCACATAAATCCATAAACATCTAGAAATGCATACAAAAGCAAGTCTAGCCAGCTCAAGCTAGCTCTATTCCAAAAATATTCTGATATCAGCATAGGGAATTCTTTTTTATTTTTAGAGTCAAGAAGGATATTGTGTAATATAAGATTTCAGAGACTAAATGTTAGTCTAGGCGAGTGCGTGCTAGCGTTGCTTGATTGCGTGGATCGTTGTACATACTTGAGTCACAGGTTTGAGGCCCAGACTCAATACCGCCGTGATATATTGGGTATATAGCTGACCATACGCTTTTAAACACTGTTATAAATTGGTTGATGCAAGTCTTCGTATCCCATGCGTGAATCGATGCTCATGATGTCAATCACTGGATTTTCTGGTCCAGACTCGTTTATTTACAGACCACCGTCATATAACTGGAATATTGCTGAGTGCGGCGTTAAACAAACAAACGAACATATAAGCTGTAACACAATATATTCTTTGACCTCGACGTAAGTCGTTTGTATATTAACAAATGTATGGACACCTATTTGCCCTCAACAGAACATATATTTTTAAATATCATGTTAGCCCAGTCCCCAATTATTTTTATATAACCGTAAGTCGCGAGTGACATGTTCCAACCGTGCTTAGCCTAATGTCATTACGCTTCGTCTATAGCCTTGTCGGGTCTGTTTATCTTCTTATATTAATATACGGCTTATACATTGAACTGTATCGCTGCATGCAGGTCAAGTGGCTCGATTCAGTGCCGTGCAAGTCCACTGTCGAGTGGACACACCTCGACACACTTGGGTATTACTTCAATTCAGACACAGGTTTATATTATCAATCTTTACAGTTGACGGATACAAGCAAGGCTAAATGATAAACTGATAATTCCATTGTGGTGTATGTTTAATAAATTAATTTATACAGAACTAACGAAAAACTTTAAAATAATTATATTTTTTGTTTATTCTTTATTCAAGATTATATTGTAAAGTATAACTTTGGCGAAATGATATCGAAAAATAGGTCGATTGATGTTTTGATACGGCTCCCCTAGGTCGAGATTGGATCAGTGGATGAATCCATTTTCAGCAGGGCGTGTTGGAATCACACCTCGTGTCATTTATGTTGCTTACAACTTGTAACTGTTTCAGTTACACAGACGGGTGCATTTATATTTATATTATATGAAACCTGTGGCATATTTCTTTGCTTGATATTGTATTATTTGATTTTATTCGACAGTTTTAACATCCTTTCTCCCCCATGACATACAACGAGCACCTGTTGTGACGTCACATACACCCAGCAACGTATAAACAATATGGCGGCCATGGCCCTAGTTTGTCTGGACGAAAAGTTTGCATGTATGGAAAGATAATCATTATTTGTAGTTAATAATTGATAACAACGTCACTGTCAATGCTAAGAAAGAAGTCGGCGTAGACACGGAGAAAGCACACTTTTGAATCGGAGCGTGCGACTGCGGGAGACAATTTAATAATGCATCGTCGGTGTTTATCATCGGCTGAGTGTTTTAACTGAGGAAACACTTTCTGTGATAGAAAAATTAACAATGGCTGGCGGCGGTGCTCTCAACCTCTCTCTTCTCAGCCGGGGAGTTGGCGAGGTTCAAACGAATGGGCACGAAAAAGTTGAAGTATTCCTGGAACCAGAGGTAATTATAACTAGACTAACTTATATATATTTACGACCATGGAAAAGTACAACAATAACAATATAATAATTGTAATAATGTACTTATTATATAATACAACCTTTATAATAAAGTATATTATTTGCATAATGATGTACATCCAGTTTTAATTTAATTGTCTTAGAATTTATATTTTATATTGTTAAATAAAATTGTTTACTGGTGAGAAACTTGTTTAGATTTGTTATCAAGGTTATCAGACTAAATTTCTATATTATAATGACAAAATAATTGAACATCATTTATCAAGAAAATGGTTCTTATTATGAAACATTTATTATCAAACTAAAATACATGTAATTTAAAACATTAGCTTCCCACAATTCTCAAATAATGCATACTCTTGTCTTTCATTAAGAAATAATTTAATGGTACAAATCAGTGCATTGACTTTTTGTCACTATTTATATTTTATCTATTATCATTAAAAATTGTTTTACCCTGATGAATTATGGCATATAAGACCCCTAATGAATACCTACCAGTATCATGCATCAGTAAGTATAGGATGTGCTTATGATCAACAATGAACAAAGTGTCTAAAAGATTCTACATCCCAGCTATGAAGCCCGCTGCACAAAAATCAGATTTCTGAACTGACAGTATTGTAAATTTAACATACATGTATACTACTACAATTCAAAGTCTTCAGTTATTTAAAGGCTATCGTAAAATATGTGGAATATTTATGTGTGGCATTAAACAACAAGAAAACAATCAAAGTGAATCTTGTTATAAGAATTGAACATTTTGATATTTTGAATATATTTTGAAAGAAAGTTATAAGGGAAAAAAATATGATTTAAGATTCAGTAAATCTGGAATAAAGTAAACCTGAGAATAGTCCCATGGTGATGGCAATAGGCAGATCTCAGGGGAGCAACCCTGAAAGATGGTAGTCCTGTTATTCATGATATATTTATGTGTGGCATACACCCAGGCTGCTCACAATAAGACAATCAATACAGGAAGAGTTTTTAGTCACGATGTAATAACAGACTCAATTATCATTGGAATTACTGATGTTTTTATCATTGTTGATAAATCAATACAATCGAAACCTGGATATGTTGGGCTCGGGTGATGTGACATTTTCATTACAAGTTAATCACTTCGCTCTGACTTCACCTTTCTGGCTGTGTAGCTACATAAGAGAATGAAATTATGAACACTATTGATGATATTTTGTTTGTTTGTTGTTCTACATTATTTAGCATGTTAAGAGATTATTTTTGAAGCTTCAAAATTCTTTCAATTAAAGTGACCAGGGCATAGTTAAAATGGGTTCCCAGTACTTTAGGGACACTTAGAAACATCTTTTATTAAATAACAGTACCTTGTGATGATGTTTATTAGGTGTAGCGAGTGAGAAATACGCTGAACGCAAACGACCTGTGAAGATCTGAGATAGAATAGGTCTTCAGTAACCCATTCATTGCCATAAAAAGATGACTATTCTTGTTGTAAGCAATGAATAACGGGAATGGAGTTTCAGGCTCTCTGACTTGGTTGATGTTTGTCATCATATCCCACTTGCGTAGATTGATGCTCATGATGTCAATCACTGGATTGTCTGGTCCAGACTCGATTACTTATAGACCACCATCATATAGCTTGAATATTGCTGAGAGCGGCATTAAACAACAGATAAACAAAGTGGACAACATGTATATATTTTACAGGTTGTCCAACCTAAACAAAGATCTGAGGACAGCCCATTATGGTTCACATCAGAACCACATGTCATCCGACCAATCAGAGCATCACTTACCAGATCAGGAAAGTGACAGTCAGAATATGTTTTCTAATCATACACCCTAAAAAAGGTTAATGCAGAGTATTCTGAAAGAGAGTTACAGGGTGAATGACTGAAGGGGTCAAAATCATTGTCTGTCTCTCACTTCAGTGGCATAAACTTTGGAATGGAAGAGACTTTGCTTAGCATGTAGGAAGTACTGCCATACAATCTAGGCGATCTACTAGACATTCCAAAATGTTCTGTTGTTCAGTTTTCAAATTTTGAATCAAGAATTTTGTCAAAATATTATCAAAGTGTAGTCTGGAATGGAAGTTGCCAGTTTGAAGCTAGTGCTGTATAGCTCAAGAGATCTTTATGATTGGCTAAAGTCAAATTCTTGTTAGTCATTTTGGTTGGTCAAAACTCATGAAAGGTCATTCTGACGTAACATGTAGTGGGATGTCCTCAGATCGGTAGCGACATCTAACATCTGATTCTAATGAGAAAAAGGGTAGTCTTTCCTTATAGCATTCTTCCAAAAATAGAGAAAGTATTTATTCAGTGTAGGAAATGTGGTAGTGGTGCAAAGCTCGTGGAATTTATGTAAAAATGGAATGATAAAGGGTGAAACTAGGAGATTATGAACTTTGTTCTTCCTGTAACACGTCTAAAGAAAATTTAACACATGTTATTTAGGATGTGAAGCTACCAAAGACTTTGGGAATAAGTTAGAAAACCAACTAAACCATTTACTATGATTGTAAGAGGCGGCTAATGGGATCGGGTGATCAGGCTCGCTGGCTTGGTTGACACATGTCATTATATCCCCATTGTGTAGATTGATGCGCATGATGTCAATCACTGGATCGTCTAGTCCAGAGTCAGTTATTTACAGACCGCTGTCAAAAAGCTGTAATATTGCTGAGTGCAGCGTTAAACAACACACAAACTAACAAACTTCAAAACAAAATATGCTTTAATACACATTCTGTATCCTTTGGTTTCCAAGATAATAATCGGCTTAATACTCATATTGTACTATTAGCTGAGAAACAAATCCACATAGCAAATATTTAAGGAACAAGTCCATCAGTTGCATATAGATACAGTGGCATTGATTTGCAAGATAGAAACCATCTTATCTATTTTACGAAATATGTATACCAGATTTGTTTTAATAAGAAATGGGAACCATCAGTCAGTAAACTGTTACACTGGCAAACAGATGAAGAAGTAAACTGGAAAACACATGGGATATGTTGAACACAGTTATATGACAGCATTCTGTAAATAATCGAGTCTGAACCAGACAATCCAGTGATTGACATCATGAGCATCGATCGATGCAATTGGGACAGATGACATGCATCAACCAAGTCAGCGAGCCTGACCACCCGATCCCGTTAGTTGCCTCTTACGACAAGCATAGTCATCTTTTACGGCCAGCTTGGGGTGCTGAAGACCTATTCTACCCCGGATCTTTGCTGGTCTGGCATGAAAGATACACCCGACTTTTTATATGATTCTGCATGACAAGGAGACGGCCTATCACTGAGTTTAGTCTTCTTGGCATTATTCCTGGTATCAAACACTTATGCCTTCTGTGTTTATAATCACAAAAAGATTTACCAAATGTCTTCTGGTGGTGGTGGGGTTGTTAACTGGTTAATGTGTTCGCTGATTATGCTGAAAACACATGTTCGATACCCAACATGGTAACTATACCTTGAACCTCAGGGTTTAGATTTAGATTTACTAGGGTTTTTCTGCACAAAATTTGTCACTTTTGGATGGCTGTTGGAGAAATGGTATTGTCTGGTCCAGACTCGATTATTTACAGACCGGCGTCATATAGCTGCAATATTGGTGAGTGCGGCGTTAAGCAACAAACAAACAAACAAACAAACAAACAAACATTATTATTTACAAGTTATTTTTATGTAGATTTTTATCTACAGGTCTTTTCTACAGCAAATGTTATCGATTAAGTAAAGCTGACAGGTATAAAACCCCACCCACATACTGACTTATATTATGAATGTAAACTGCAAAACTGAAATTCCTCTGATTAGAATCTTAATACTTGAATAAAGATGTCAGACATATTGGTTGTGTTATCAGACCAACAATCAGTCTCATTATATCCAAGCCTTTATAACTAGATATATCACACAAAGCTTAAGGCAGGCACAATGGGACCTTGCTTCTATGGGTAAATGACCCAGTAATTATAACGGTGTAATATAGAACACGGTGGCTATAAAACACCACAAACGCTAAGATTACGACAGAACTGGTAACAAGAGACAATATAAGGCAAGGCTAAGACTAATTATAAGCATGATTAATTCTTTTCTTCCTTTACGATAATTACTTCGTGGGAAGAGGAATATTTGTAGCCTGGAAATATGCGAGCCTGGCTGATTGCTGTATCGCATGTTATCATGCTTTTGCGGACCGAGCTGGTTAATCAGTTATTGCACAGTGACAAAGTTACGATTGCGTTCGACTGAGATCATGACTTCAGCAGCTTTATGATAAATGAAGTTTTCAAGAAGACAGCTTGAGGATTGAAATTTATCTTTATCAAGCATGTCAAGTGTGAGGATTTGGGGGTCATTGGTTGTCATGACGATGATTCCCTTTATCTATCACCTATCAGATTCAGGGGGATCTTAAGAAAACCTTAGATTAAAACAGAATATTATTTGGACAAAGTTTATTTGAGGTCACAATACCATGTACACGTTTACCTTGTTTGTTTTTAATGCCACACGCAGCAATATTCCAGCTATATGACGGCGGTCTGCATTTAATTGAGTCTGGACCAGACAATCCAGTGATTGATATCATGAGCATCGTTGTATGAAATTGGGATATGATGACGTGCATCAACCAAGTCAGCGAGCCTGACCACCTGATCCTGTTTGTTGCCTTTAAAGACAACCATAGGTTGCTGAAGACCAATTCTACCCCGGATCACCACGATACACATTTCCCCATCTTGAATGATTTTCAGAATATGTTTATCTGTGTTAATTCGATCCCTGTTGAAAGTCGTTTTCAGTTCGGGAAGAAATGGTAGTGGAGGTATTGCTGCATACTAAACAGCCTTAGAAATGTGTTATTTTAGAAAGTAGTCCAGGGTGCTAGTGTAAACGTTATTTCACTGGCCCTCAAGAGTTTGTAGCTAGTTCTACTTGAACAAGACAAGACTGTTTGCTATGTTTACATTTATTCAGCTCCGATTTGTAGCAAAATTGAAGCATTGAGAACTGGTCTTGAATTATAACCCTCAGTGCTTCCAGTCAATGAAGACTTTTCATTGGATTTTTACTTTTCCTCAGCACTATTTAGTAGTCTTGGGCGAGTAGACGTGATGTTCAAAGGCTTCTAGGACAGTGCATATCTGCAGCAGGGATCTCTTTGTGTGAAGGGGCCTAAAAAAAACCTCCAAAAGTTAAAAGCATTGGTTTTTTTATTCTGCTGAGCAGACATATGTTAAAAGTTTAAGAAAAATTAATTTACTCTTGCTTTCAAAATAAATAAATTGTTTAAAGTACTATAATTAAAACCTGATAAAAATGTATCTTAAATACTTCAACACACAAAGAATTATGACAAATTCCTATTCCTCTTGCCCCCACTTTTTTGTTTCTTTTTTTCCTTCTACAGTACCTACTTAATAATTTGAGGAAATAAAAAAGTTTGGGTTTATTTAAATTTATATTTTTTTTACCTTCTGAACGGAATTTTAATGCCATAAATCCATAAACCCAAAAAATAGAAAATATGTCTGGCCTTCTGAAAAGTCAGAAGTTTCTGCTATTACACTGACCTGCTTTACAATTTGTAAAATTATTGAAAAACGTTTGTAATATAAGTTAAATAACAAAAGACACCTGATTATACTCTCTCCATAATATGGTTATGGAGAGAGCGGAAGGTCCGGGGTTCAATCCCTGGCCGCATTATACCAAAGACATTAAAAGATGGTACTTGTTGTTACCCTGCCTGGCTCGGCATTAAGGGACTAAAACAAGGACTGGTCAGCTCGGAGTCACTATACAGTGTCTGAGTGGGGTATTCAAGTTAAACTGCAGCATGGTATCCCAGTGAGCAAGCACTATAAAATCCAGACTAGTACAAGCAGATGCACACACAAACACATGTGCATGCACATCGCTACACAAGTACGCAACATTTAACCCCATTTCACCACCTCACCTAAATGATCATAAACTTGATAAAGATTTTGTATATGTGAATACCTGGTGCTTTTTGAGACTATATACATTATGAGATTTTCTATGAATAAAATTGCAGAAGAACTGAATGTTCGGTTTGATCACCAAAGTTGAGCCCACTGTGACCTGGAATGAATACAAAATATGTACAAGCACATTATCCTAAACAGTCCAGGAGGTGATAAAAATGCAATTGTGTAAAAAGTATTATCATTACTTGTTAAAGAATCTAGCAATCTGATTGGCTGGGCTGTATGGACATCATGACATCATAATGTTTGTTATGATGTCACTTGCTTGTTACATCACAGTTGAAACTGTTCCCTTTTCGAGTTCCACACTTAACATTAGATTGTAGTCACAAGATGGATCTAAATTGTATACATATTTCTCGTAATGATACATTTGCAGGGCACCTGTGAAGATCTGGGGTAGAATAGGTCTTCAGCAACCCTTTCTTGCCATAAAAGGCGACAATGCTTATCATAAGAGGCGACTAAAGGGATTGGGTGGTCAGGCACGCTGACTTGGTTGATGCTATCATTGTATCTCAATTGCGTAGATTGATGCTCATGATGTCAATCATTGGATTGTCTGGTCCAGACCTGACTACTTGCAGACTCCTGTCATATAGCTGGAATATTGCTGAGTGGGGCGGTAAACAACAAACAAACAAACATTAGTAGGGTATTTGGATTTTAGGAGCTGAATGTTTGTGTGAACCCTATGACTTGGTGAACAAGCACAATCAGCTTGTATAATTGTGTAAACCTCACTAATGACACATTACTCGTATTGTCTTACTTTCCCGTAACATGACGCCCTCTGCTTCCAGGACTACTACAACTTCCGCGATGTGCCACATCGCTACTACTTCCCACCAATCAAGCACAAGTACACCATGCTGCAAGACATGCCCGATCTGTCCTCCCGAGAGTCACGTGATCACCAAGAAATCCATCTTCCGAAAACTTTCACGACCAGGAAAGGAGCCCTGTTGTTGTTTTCCGAAGATCTTGCGTTACGTGACAGCGAGAGGGATCAAACAGAACAACAACAGACGAAACCTGTGTCGAAGAGTACAGACGGAGCTCTGGATTTACGAACAGTGGACGATTTAGCAAAGAGTATTTTGTCTTACGGTAATCATGTGAGTATTTGGATCTCATTACTTTGTGATTATAATTCTATGTTGTGTGTGTTTTCCAGTGACTGTGTTGGAGATTGGGTAGAACATACGCCAACATTTTGTTTGTGGTCACAGACTGCATAAATAACTCTCCATTACAAAATTAATTATGACTTACAATATATAATATAGGAAAAAAAACCAACACATTCTGTTATTACCCAATGTTTCTTTACGCGACTAATGGGATTGGGTGCCAGGGTCGCTGACTTGGTTGATGCATGTCATCGTATCCCAATTGTGATACGATTACAGTATGCTGTTACACTGGCACACAGATGAAGAAGTAAACTGGAAAACACATGGGATATGTTGAACACAGTTGGCACACTTAACTTCCAAAGGGTCATCGATTCTATTTGCGTGGATCGATGCTCTCGTGATGTCATTCACTGGATTGTCTGGTCCAGACTCAGTTATATACAGACCGCCGTCATATAGATGGAATATTGCTGAGTGCGGAGTTAAACAACAAACAAGCAAAGAACAAACAAAAATAGATCTGTTGTTTACTAATATATACCGGTATCAGAGTCCCAGATACATGAACTCTACTGCAGTTAATATTGCTCAGATTGTCACCTGAAGCAGCAGTTTATGCAGACGTTTTTTATAAATAGTTATTAATGGTTTAAAATACCCAAGGAAGTAAAACAGATCCCCAAGAAAGCTGTCATTACCCAGTGATAACTTGGGGAAATACTCAATGGCTCAAAATGGTGATGACAATGGTGGCTGAGATCAAGAAGACCTGGGGCCTCTCATTTAGTGTTTCTGTTCCCTGGTATATATGGAGGATAAAGCATGTCTGAGGGTTTTCATGATATTTAAAACCTGTGTCTGAGGGTTTTTGTGATATTTAAAACCTGTGTCTGAGGGTTTTTATGATATTTAAAACCTGTGTCTGAGGGTTTTTGTGATATTTAAAACCTGTGTCTGAGGGTTTTTATGATATTTAAAACCTGTGTCTGAGGGTTTTTGTGATATTTAAAACCTGTGTCTGAGGGTTTTCATGATATTTAAAACCTGTGTCTGAGGGTTTTTGTGATATTTAAAACCTGTGTCTGAGGGTTTTTATGATATTTAAAACCTGTGTCTGAGGGTTTTCATGATATTTAAAACCTGTGTCTGAGGGTTTTTGTGATATTTAAAACCTGTGTCTGAGGGTTTTTATGATATTTAAAACCTGTGTCTGAGGGTTTTTATGATATTTTAAACCCGTGTCTGAGGGTTTTCATGATATTTAAAACCTGTGTCTGAGGGTTTTTGTGATATTTAAAACCTGTGTCTGAGGGTTTTTATGATATTTTAAACCCGTGTCTGAGGGTTTTCATGATATTTAAAACCTGTGTCTGAGGGTTTTTGTGATATTTAAAACCTGTGTCTGAGGGTTTTTATGATATTTAAAACCTGTGTCTGAGGGTTTTCATGATATTTAAAACCTGTGTCTGAGGGTTTTTGTGATATTTAAAACCTGTGTCTGAGGGTTTTTGTGATATTTAAAACCCGTGTCTGAGGGTTTTCATGATATTTAAAACCTGTGTCTGAGGGTTTTTGTGATATTTAAAACCTGTGTCTGAGGGTTTTTATGATATTTAAAACCTGTGTCTGAGGGTTTTTGTGATATTTAAAACCTGTGTCTGAGGGTTTTTATGATATTTAAAACCTGTGTCTGAGGGTTTTTATGATATTTTAAACCCGTGTCTGAGGGTTTTCATGATATTTAAAACCTGTGTCTGAGGGTTTTTGTGATATTTAAAACCTGTGTCTGAGGGTTTTTATGATATTTAAAACCTGTGTCTGAGGGTTTTCGTGATATTTAAAACCTGTGTCTGAGGGTTTTTGTGATATTTAAAACCTGTGTCTGAGGGTTTTTATGATATTTAAAACCTGTGTCTGAGGGTTTTTATGATATTTAAAACCTGTGTCTGAGGGTTTTTGTGATATTTAAAACCTGTGTCTGAGGGTTTTCATGATATTTAAAACCTGTGTCTGAGGGTTTTCATGATATTTAAAACCCGAGTCTGAAAAACCTGAGGGTAAGTGTTTTATCTAACTTATAAACTGAAAAAAGAAATTTAAAACAACATTTATCAAAATTTTTATGTTTCAAACATACTTTCCATGAACCTAACCTAACCTTTCCATGAACGTAAAATATCTGCTACTGTACGGTACTTGAAAAGACATTCTTAAAAGCATTGTGATTTATCACTGCCTGTGTGGCCAAGTGGTACTCTCACTTATCTACAGATATACAAAGGTTGCATGTTCGATCTTCAGGAATATAAAGAAAACATTTGTCATTTGATTTCACATTTCATCACATTGCGTTCAAATGCAAAATAAATTTCAAGCGAGAAACATTCATATGTTCCAATCTAAACGGAAGTTGTATTTATCAAATCTCCGGCATATTACATAAAATACCGGGGATTATATGTAAAATTCAGGGGATATTATAACATCCCTGTTTGAGATATAACCCGACTGGAGAACAATAGGATGACATCACTGGAGTTTTATAAATACTGGATATTGACTGGTAAAATTTGACATGGAAGTAAATTTTAGGGTTGATGGTCCCTGTGTCCCTGTAGAAATTTCCTTTGAAAAATGCATGTCATAGCCTGTAAATTGATGTAAACACAAAGTCACTCTGTTTCTAAAGTTGTCATGTCAACTGTTGTCAACTTTCTATTGTAAATCCCGGTTCTAAAAATAGCACACAGATTCAGCCAATAATAAAATACACGATAGTCACCATGGTCACTGATGTTTTGATTTGGATTTTTTTATGTCTTCTTTGATACCTTGACATATCACTAACTTCATATACGCTGTCGTGAAGAAGCGAGATTCATAATGCATACTTGACATCATGTTAAAATGGCAGGTCAGTTGACAAGATAATGACATCACAGAGATAACCAATGGCAACCATGCTAAGAGTGATTTTGGTAGTTTAAAAAAAGAAGCTTTCAATCAACAAGGGGCAACGTTTTTATATCATTTTTAACATCTTTGCATACAGTATTTTCCAACAGTAAGGCGACATTTCTGATATTTTTAGGGATCAGTGAATCAAAACTGAAATTCGTGTTCACACTGGTACAGTGATTCATTTATAGTCCTGAAGACAATAATCCTCTATAAAAGGCATGACCTCTATTGCCTCGTCTGTAAACTTTCGCGGCACTCGAGTGACGTCACCTGTTTTTCCCACTCCTGTTTGGTTTAGTAATTTTGTAGGGTTTCAATGAATAAGAAACCGTGTTTTGGTGCACTGTTCTCAACATCTAATGCTTGCAGGTCGGCATAAACACTCATGTAGTAATTGAAACTTCGGAACCTATCACTAAGTATAAATGTTTTGCAAACGACAATGTATACATTTTTCTTTTCATAATCATACTCTTCAATTTCATCATTTCACGGGCACCAAAGTTGTGAATGACGCTGGACTGTTCTGACATGAACCCATTGTTGACTGGTTGGACATGCTCAATGTCAAGTTGGCAAATTTGATGACATCACACCTCTCGTTCTCATGCGATGAATCACCATCAATATGGCTGTTCAAAAAGTTTGTCAGTTTTCCCACAGAAACATTTGCTACATTGGACTTTTCATCTGTCCCAAAGTTATTAACAAACGTTATACATCCTAAGTTTTCCGGGGTAATATATCTCCATTATGTTTTCATAAGGTGGCACGGGTGGCCCAGTCGTCTAAGGCGCTGCAATTCGCTGTTCAGAGTTGCGTCCCTTGGGCAGGCCAGAAACCTATGATTGTGGGTTCGAATCCTGGTTCGCCCTGATTATGTTCCTAGGTTTGTCAGCACGACACCTTTGCTCGTGGGTTTCACCGAAGTGGTAAACGTCTGAGACCTGAAATCACTTCGGGCTTTCCTCCCACATTAAGCTGACACGCCATGATACAACTGGAATACTTTTAAAAGCAGCATTAACCCGACTATGTTTCTATGTTTGTCAACACCATACTGTGTTGGTGGGTTTAAACGTTTGAGACCAGCATCACTTCGGGCTTTCCTGCCACATTAAGCTGACATGTCATGATATAACTGGAATACTGTTAAAAGTGGCGTTAACCCAAACTTACTCACTCATTCACTGTTTTCATAAATACCCTGGGCCCATTGATGAGTTGCTTTGTTTGGAGCCAAAACTAAACGTTGTCCCCCAGTCATGATCTTGATGGGTATGTCTATACAACAAGGGGCGGCCAGGTAGCCAAGTGGTTAAAGTGTTAGCTCCTCATGCAGAAGACCTGGGTTTGATTAACGACAGGGGTACAATGTGTTAAAGCTATTTCTGGTGTCCCCTGCCATGATATTGCTGCAATATTGCTAAAAGTGGCGTAAAACCGAACTCACTCACTCGCTATACAACCAAAGTATTTATCCCATACCCTTGATTCCTTAGTCAGGAAATTTGTTAATCAGGACAATTTCAGTGGGAATGGTACCGCCATGATATCTGGTCTGTTTTCCCCTGATTGAAGCAGTTTTGTTACAAGTAATTTGAAGCACGTGTTACTGAATTACTGATGTCAGATTTCTTGTCTTCCTTTTTCCAGGACAATAACAGTGTGTACTTGAAGTTTTTACATCGGAAGCGAGAGAAACATTACCGACAAATTCGACCAGGATTCTCAGCAAAGCGTTACCTAGCAACATGGACCAAAAGCTGGGACGACAGTGTGTTAGAGACTGTGATTAATAAAGGTGAGATTTTATATAATTTGTTAGACAGGCAATACTTATACAGTCGGGACAATGAACATAACATTGTTAGTTGTTTAGCCCCTTAATGCCAAGCGCCAGACAGGGTTACAACAAGTACCATCTTTTAACGTCTTTTGGTATGACACGGCCAGAGATTGAAGCCCGGACCTTCAGCTCTCCAGGCGGACGCTCTACCACTAGACCACGGGGGCGGTCTCTAGGATAATAATTATAGGTCTATTTTGGTCAATGATAAGGAATATAGGTACGTTGGGATGTGGGGTAAGGATTATCAATCTATATCGGTAAAAGATTGTAGTTGAATATCAGTCTAGGATAAGGACTATACGTCTATAATAGTTGAGACTAGGATGAGGAATAAGGACTATATGCCTTCCAAGGATAAGGATTATTGCCCTATATCAGTCTACGATAAGAACTTGGAGTCTGGGTCTGGGGTAAGGACTATAGGCCTGCTGTGTTTTGGATAAACATTGTAGTCCTGCATCTGTCAAGGAGAAGAACTATAAGTTACATAGGTCCAGGATAAGGATTGTAGGCCTATCTCAGTCTGGATTAAGGACCATAGACCCACATCTGTCAGGGTCAAGGACTACGGGTCTGGAACTGAATGAAAAAAAATCAGATTTGGACACCACATGCCACATGACGCTGATCAAGCTCCTGCTTATTTGTCTTCCAGGATACGGGGCGGTCGGGTAGCCTAGTGGTTAAAGCGTTCGCTTATCACGCCGAAGACCCGGGTTCGATTCCCGACATGGGTACAATGTGTGAAGCCCATTTCTGGTGTCCCCCGCCGTGATATTGCTGGAATATTGCTAAAAGCGGCGTAAAACTATACTCACTCACTCACTCACTCTTCCAGGATACATCACAGAGCGATCCCTCTTCCAATATAACTTTGTGATTCCACATCTAAAGCGCCGGATATTCCATGAGGACCTGTCACACTACCCCCCTCCATATCGGCTCATGAGGAATATGCTGATATCTCCTGGTAGTCTGTCAGGGTATACGTTCTACAGAGCTGTGCCAGAACTGGAAGATATGAGTAAGTATAAGAAAAAAACTTGTCTTTCGTGCTTGTTTAGAATGTGCATCATCCTCAGTTATCCATGTTCATGATTTAAATCACTGGATTGTCTGGTCCAGACTCGATTATTTACAGACCTCTGCCATCTAGCTGGAATGTTGCTGAGTGTGGCGTTAAACAACACACAAACAAACAAATGATGCGATTAATATATGTTCAGGGGTTGTGATTTTGACTGTAGATCTTTGTTCAGAAGAGGTCTACTGATTGGATTTGATAATTGAGAGCTATGTAAGTTGGTGATAGCTAGTTGGCGATGACACTGCCGAAGTGAAGCTATGGTTGTGTCTGGGTTCAAGGTATGTGTCCTAAAAAGAATGGGGAGGTGGTGAGATGAAATGATGTCTCACTTGGCATTCAAGATTATTGCACTTCCATAGAGACGTTCAAGCATTTGTGTGTGTGTGTGTGCGTGCGTGCCGTGTGTGCAGGTGTGTGCGTGTGCAGGTGTGTGTGTTTGCAGGTGTGTCCACTTGTACTAGCCCGGACTATTGCTGGTTTTGTAGTGCTAGCCCACTGAAATACCATGCAGCAGGTAAAAATGGATGCTCCGAGCCAACCAGTCCTCGTTCTTTCCCCTTAATACCGAGCGCTTGGCAGGGTAACAACAAGTGCCATCATTTAAGGCCTTCTGGGGTGAGGCAGCCAGGGATAGAACCACCGACCTTCTGCTCTCCATAATAGAGATGGAATATCCTTGATGACAGAGGATGAATATGGATTGGCAGTACTGTATCAATAGTATTTAACCGATAACCTTTTCCCAACAGTGGATCAGTATCAAGACCGTGAACTTGAAGGGGAGTCGATGAGGTCACGACCTCCGACCTCTATTAAGGTCATCCGCACCCGCAATGGAGAACAACGGGAAGTGAGTTATGCAAGCCTAGACAGGAAGTCCCAAGAAGAAGTCATTACTGACTTACTGGTGAAGAGTGCTGTACATTATGCCCTGAAGAAACAACAGGTATGCTTGTGTTTACTTATCAGCTGGCGGGGGGGGGTCTGCAAAACCTAGAAAACCAAAACCCTTGTGGTCAGTCTAGGTTTGAATTGGTCTCTAGCAAGCAATGCTTGTTTTTATGGTGACTTGATGGGTTGGATGGTCAGGCTTGGTGACTTAGTTGATAGCGTTCCATTGGACCCAGGTGGTGTGGATTGTTGCTCACAATATCGACCACTGGTTGTCTGGTCCTGACTTGACAGTATTTACTCTTAAGTAGCCATCATATAGCTGGAATATTGCTGAGTGTGGTGTTAAACCACTGGTCCTGACTTGAGAGTATTTCTTCTACATATGAAAGTAATCATTACTAAGCATGGTCAGTTGCCGCCATTTTGTTGTCATAGAAGGGAGATAACAATGTGAGAGAAAAATCAATCCCACATTTCTGACGTTTTGTCAATCAATTTTGACCTATAACATCTTTTGTGAATGAATTTGTGTGTAGATTTTAGGTTAAACAATACAAATGATAATAAAACTTGTTACATATTGTTACCCAGTGTATCAGAACACAGAAATATATTGCAATATGTATTGTCTGAAAAAGTGTATTTCTGTATACCTGTATACCGATAATACCCATCTTCCCGAGGCAAGGGAGTTTTACTGACTGTAAAAGTCCAGTTTACACCCTTTCTGAACAAGGCTGGAATTTCAGGACTTGATTGTAGCGCCACCTGTGGCTAGTTATGTCCCTTCTATGTCCATCCCATTGACAAATCAGATTCCACCTCAAATAACACTTGCATTTTGCTTCAAACAAAATGGCGGCACCCAGTCAAGACAATCTGATTGACAATCAAAATCTATATTTGAATAAAATGTGTCTTGGCAGTACGCATGCTTTGTAAAACCTGCAATTGACCAAAATCTACACGGCAGTTTACGAACCGGATGTCGATTTCGTTAACGCAATTTTCCTATGCATGAACTTGTTAGTCCAGCCAAAATATAACTCCATAATTCCAGCCTAGTTCAGCAAGGGTCAGCAACTGACAGCAACTGGTCAGTTAACTCCCTTGCCTTGGGAAGATGGGTATTACCATTCAGTCCTAATGGTTAATGTGTGGTGTGGTGTTTCCTTGGTAACCAAAGCTGATGCTAAAAACCATCAAAACATATGTACCTTTGATCATGACAGGAGTATATGACTGAGGACATCGACCTGATGGAGGTGGCGAATGCAGACATTCATGCCTCGACATACGCGGACAGCGAGAGAAAGGTGTCCAGCTCCATGAAGACCCCTGTGCCTCAGTTTGACATGAAGGAAGCAGTGGAGGTGAGTTCTCGTCTATTATTTTCATTTTTATTCATGTGTGTGTTTTGTTGTTTTGTGACACACTCAGCAACATTCAAGCTACATGATGGCAGTCTGTAAATATTCAAGTCAGGACCAGACAATCCATTGAGTGACATCACAAACCTCCATCTTCACAGTTGAGATGCAATGATTTGCATCAACCAAGTCCGCTGATTGTCTCCAGATCTCAAACATGGATATATTCTGATGTCTGTCATGACTATACAGTCCTCGATGTTTGGATCTAGGATCTTGCTGCATCAGTTGTTTAAAAGATTAGGACTCCGAAATGGAAGAAAGTGTGCAAAGTTTTCCAGTGAATTGAAAAAATAAAGTCTTGAATTAACAATATGAGACCAAATATAGTGGTCTCTTTATCACTGTCTTGATTGATCCTCTTCCTATAGACACGTGATGAAAGGGATTTGTGTTATGATAATGGAAGTAGTATTTCAGAATTTCCTATAAGTGAGTACCATATTTTCTTGAGTATAGTGCACACTTTTTTTCTCCAAAAAACACAGCTGTGTAGAAGGGGGTGCGCATTATACATGCAATAATGAGTTTTCATGTTTTTACCCCCAACGGAAAGACATTACTGTGTAATGAAGCGATCGAAGGATCGCACAACTCACCGCTTTTTACAGCAACCACAGTCAGATTACTGCTATTGATGCCTTGAAACGAACTTTAGTTGACAGAGAATGGATACATATATCATAAATGCCATACTTTGACTCGTTAAAAGTCATATTTGTTATAGTTTGACGATTCTATGTCAACACGTAGTTCTCGCGATCATGTGTGCGGGAGCGTTGACAGTGACTGGTCAAACTGGTTCCATGTGAAAAATAATAACCGGCAATAGCGATCAGCTGCTTCGCTTAGGGTTATAATTATTTTAAATATATTTAGTAAAAGCTGCAACTAAAATAACAAGATACTGGAATATATTATTCCTGATAAAAAAAATAGTTTCAGATACAATTTTTGCCAATCCTTGCATTAAAATCCTTAAAGTTATATCATTGGGTGTGTCTTGACTGAATCACCGGTAGATTCCAAGAAAACGTGTGTACAGCTGATTGCTGATTCTGGCTTAGTTTATGAGAAAATACACAAGGTAATCTTAATCCCTGGATGTAAAAGAATGCCTAGCAGAACAAAAAATACAATTTAAATGGTAAATCAACATGTCTGTTAATTTTTTTTATCTCTAATTTCAATTTTGTACTGACTTTGTTTCTCTTCACCCGTTTGTTTACTGGAATTCGCTGAAGGGGTACAGTGTAATCATTTTCTGCGCATAATATTCAATTATTTTTTTTCCAAAATACTGAATCCGCTAGCAGGCTAGAGGTGGTTTCACATTATACTCGGGTGCTAACAATATTCAAGAAAGTACGGTATGGTTTTACACCGCATTTAATAGCCATATTGAGCTTCACACAATGTACCCATGTCGGAATCGAACCCGGGTCTTTGGCATGACGAGCGAACACTGTAACCACTAGGTTGCCCTACCGCCCAGAATTTCCTATAAGGAATACCTGACAGAAAAGCTCAATATCATTAAACAATGCCAGAGTAGGAGTTGTCTCCCTTGATGCATTCTTGTGTGGGAAACAACAGGGACTGCTGGCAATTCCGATAGTATGGGTAAAATATTGATCTGGTTAAAGACATGATTAGAACTATGTTTGTACCTGTGATTTTTTATATTTTTTGGGGAATATGGTTCAGAAAATGTTATTCTGTAATTGTCTTTATATATATGATCATTGTTTAAAAATTAGGATTTAAATTAAAAAGAAAACTTGAAAGTAATTTAGGTCGGGGTTTGCAACATGTTCAGATTTGCTTCAACCTATTTTTTACTCACATTGGGTATAAAATAAATGAAACAGGCTAAAAGGACATTGTTGATTGTATGTGAACCAAGAGAGAATATATGTGCTGCAGATGGTTGTTGGGAAGATCTTGTATAGTACCTGGCTATTTTCCTGGCTATTTTCCCAACTTGTACTCATGCGTTTGTGAATTTATTCTCAATTGACGTTAACTTGTCATTTAGTTCCCCACAATCAGACTTATTGAAGAGTCATTGACTCTGGCAAAGGACAGGCATACCAGTCTTTAATGGTTTGCACACCCTCTCATATTTTCAAAACAGGGAGCACCATCTTGACAGCTGACAGCAAGCAGACAATAGGCGGGCACGCACTGAGAGTCGGTTGTAGACCAGTTTATGGCATGTTGTAAACATGAAATGGCGGGATGATAATTTAGCAATTAATTTATTATTGCCTTATTCAGTCTTGCTTGACAATGGTATTTGGATGTAAACCCTAATGATGATAGTAACATGATTACGGTACAATAAAGAAGTTGTTATCCATAAATTGTGTCTACTTCGTCCATAGAGATAGTTATGAGATTCCACTTTCTACTGCTTCTTCTTCTTTGCATCATATGATGTCACACCATCCTTGCAGCCTTCTGGAGGATGATATACAGAATACTACACTCATTCTCGTTAGATACCATTTTCACGAAACTAGTGGACTTTTGTAAAAATGGTATCTAACGAGAATGGGTGTGGTATTTTATTTATTACCCATGTTAAATATGTATTTAAGTATAAACAACTTTAAGATACAGACTTACGGATACAGATACAGTATCTCACCACCTGTATCTTCACCATGTGGGTAACACATCATGGAGCAACTTGTCAGATATCGATGGTATCAAGGCATATATTAACACAAGGTCTATGTCAAATGTGGACAATATCAAAAGATACGTGGAAACTCAGAATATGTGGAAAGAAAGATGTGGTGCTTAACTTTTTTCAGATGTATGTATGACACTTAACTCACGAAGTATTCAAGGAGGGGAGGAAATGAGCACGGCAGCCTCATGTATCACGGTGATGAGGGTGCGGATATATTAGGGCAGGGATGCTATATTTGTCAACATGGTGAAATAACATGTCTATCATCACATTACAAAGCTGATATTTTCATGAGTGGTGCTTGACAAATATTATTCCATCTGTAATCAGATCATAAATAAAATACTTATGTTCAGGAATATATCTATTTAACTTGTGCACAGCAAAGGAAATGGTGTAGGCCTGCCGAGACTTGTGCACAAAGCCAGATGGATTTCTGGTATTCCGGATATGGTCCTCATATTTCATAGTTGTGTTCAAGTTCTTCCTGTCCTGGTGAATCAGGTCAATATTTCCAATAATCAATGTGTTCTGAAGGATAATAGCCACCCACCACTGACAGTAAGCTGATTGGCCTCACAGCGTCTTCCCTGCTGTCATTCACTCTTTAACGCACAACATATACCAGGGGCCTAACATCCCTGCTGTCATCCACTCTTTATGGTACAACATATACCAGGGGGCCTCACATCGTCATCCCTGCTGTCATCCACTCTTTATGGTACAACATATACAAGGGGGCCTGACATCCCTGCTGTCATCCACTCTTTATGGTACAACATATACCAGGGGCCTCACATCCCTGCTGTCATCCACTCTTTATGGTACAACATATACCAGGGGCCTGACATCCCTGCTGTCATCCACTCTTTATGGTACGACATATACCAGGGGGCTCACATCCCTGCTGTCATCCACTCTTTATAGTACAACATATACCAGGGGGCTCACATCCCTGCTGTCATCCACTCTTTCTGGTACAACGTATACCAGGGGGCCTGACATCCCTGCTGTCATCCACTCTTTATGGTACAACATAGACCAGGGGGCCTCACATCGTCATCCCTGCTGTCATCCACTCTTTATGGTACAACATATACCAGGGTACCTCACATCCCTGCTGTCATCCACTCTTTATGGTACAACATATACCAGGAGGCCTGACAACCCTGCTGTCATCCACTCTTTATGGTACAACATATACCAGGGGGCCTCACATCCCTGCTGTCTTCCACTCTTTATGGTACAACATATACCAGGAGGCCTGACATCCCTGCTATCATCCCTGCTGTCATCCACTCTTTATGGTACAACATATACCAGGGGGCCTCACATCCCTGCTATCATCCACTCTTTATGGTACAACATATACCAGGGGCCTGACATCCCTGCTGTCATCCACTCTTTATGGTACAACATATACCAGGGGGCCTCACATCGTCATCCCTGCTGTCATCCACTCTTTATGGTACAACATATACCAGGGGGCCTCATATCCCTGCTGTCATCCACTCTTTATGGTACAACATATACAAGGGGGCCTGACATCCCTGCTGTCATCCACTCTTTATGGTACAACATATACCAGGGGCCTGACATCCCTGCTGTCATCCACTCTTTATGGTACAACATATACCAGGGGGCCTGACATCCCTGCTGTCATCCACTCTTTATGGTACAACATATACAAGGGGGCCTGACATCCCTGCTGTCATCCACTCTTTATGGTACAACATATACAAGGGGGCCTGACATCCCTGCTGTCATCCACTCTTTATGGTACAACATATACCAGGGGCCTGACATCCCTGCTGTCATCCACTCTTTATGGTACAACATATACCAGGGGCCTGACATCCCTGCTGTCATCCACTCTTTATGGTACAACATATACCAGGGGGCCTGACATCCCTGCTGTCATCCCCTCTTTATGGTACAACATATACCAGGGTACCTCACATCCCTGCTGTCATCCACTCTTTATGGTACAACATATACCAGGAGGCCTGACAACCCTGCTGTCATCCACTCTTTATGGTACAACATATACCAGGGGGCCTCACATCCCTGCTGTCTTCCACTCTTTATGGTACAACATATACCAGGAGGCCTGACATCCCTGCTATCATCCCTGCTGTCATCCACTCTTTATGGTACAACATATACCAGGGGGCCTCACATCCCTGCTATCATCCACTCTTTATGGTACAACATATACCAGGGGCCTGACATCCCTGCTGTCATCCACTCTTTATGGTACAACATATACCAGGGGGCCTCACATCGTCATCCCTGCTGTCATCCACTCTTTATGGTACAACATATACCAGGGGGCCTCATATCCCTGCTGTCATCCACTCTTTATGGTACAACATATACAAGGGGGCCTGACATCCCTGCTGTCATCCACTCTTTATGGTACAACATATACCAGGGGCCTGACATCCCTGCTGTCATCCACTCTTTATGGTACAACATATACCAGGGGGCCTGACATCCCTGCTGTCATCCACTCTTTATGGTACAACATATACAAGGGGGCCTGACATCCCTGCTGTCATCCACTCTTTATGGTACAACATATACAAGGGGGCCTGACATCCCTGCTGTCATCCACTCTTTATGGTACAACATATACCAGGGGCCTGACATCCCTGCTGTCATCCACTCTTTATGGTACAACATATACCAGGGGCCTGACATCCCTGCTGTCATCCACTCTTTATGGTACAACATATACCAGGGGGCCTGACATCCCTGCTGTCATCCCCTCTTTATGGTACAACATATACCAGGGTACCTCACCGCACCATCCTTGCAGCTAATCTTAAGTTGCTGTCAATTTTAACTAAATAACCAGCTGAGGCAAGGAATCACAACTATTTTTTTAATTAAACTGGACAAAAATAATTCGGATTTGCATAGACTTGAAACTGTTTAAAGTACACTCAGGTTTCCATTTTGCCCTGAAAAGCATGCTAATAACCTTGCAAGTGTAGGACCATGAGCTCTCACTGAGTATATATTAATGATGTGACATGCTGACGTTCCATCTCTCAGCTGTCATGGGGTTAATGTCTGATGCCAGGTCAGTTCAGTGTGATGCATCATGGGATGGAAACATGGTGATGTCGTGTAGGGAATGCCAAAGAAAAGGAAGAAGGTAGGGTAGTTAAATTAATGTTGAAATACACAATGTTCTTGTCTGACTTGTAATTGGATCTATCTGTGACTTGATGTAGTTTCTGTTTTTGTGAAGTAAAAGTAAATATAATCAACATTAGACCAAAAAGCTGGGCTGTTCATATTTTACATTCCAATAAGAATCTGTTACAATGTGAACTAGAGTTGTTTCCCCTAGGCGTGTCAGAAACCTATGTGCGTGGGTTGGTATTCCAAATTTTCCCTGAATTGGTGGTTACTGTTTTATTTTCAGTGTAAATGTGAAGTCAACAATTCTTTTGTTGACATTATTATTCAGAAGGATTCTGTCATGCAAGCCATAAGAATTATGTGTATGTAGTAAGAAGTCATAACAACCATGAATCATTTTATACCAGAGCTTCAGATTCTTACGGCCAGACCCATGAAAATTAGGGGTAAGATAGGTCACACTTTAACCGCTTGAGGACCCACCACCCTAGAAAATAAAGAAAGTCTTGGACTTTATATTATTTTTCATTATGATAATTTTACAACATTTTTTCTGTAAAAATAATTAATTTCAGAGACTAGATGTTTTTCTATTGGCAAACATCAAAGAAGTCAGTTAATCTTGATAAAAAAGTTGAGTTCAATGCATTCATTTATGACTAGCTGCTGAGAAAGTAGTACCAACAGTTTTGTGAAGAACGTTTATTTGCGCTTACTGTTTAAATTACCTGGACTGAAGTAGATGTAAGACCCCTTTATTGCAATGTTTATGACAGACATGTTTTTCATGTTGTAAATTACATTGTTTTATGTACCAACTTGAAAGAAACAGCGTCATGACTTGGTAAATGTTTTGAATCGATCAAACACTCTGGAATATTTTATGTGTTCGCAAACTACTTGATAAATCAGGGTCGTGTTGGATATTTTAGGTTGTTTACTTTCCTGGACTATTTACAACTGATAAGTGCATTCGGATTTTTTATTATTATTAGGCCAGGCGTTTTATATTTTTCAGATTACGGATCCGCTGACTCTAATTTTTGAGAAAATGTAAAAAAAATCAAATCAGATTTCCAATTTTTTTCTCCTCCAATATCCGCGTAGTCAGTTATTTTATTTGTTATCATTACCTTTTAATAAAAAACATATAAATTTACCATTGTCAGAGGCATTCTGCATTAAAAAAGAATGCATCTGGCTTTTTTTGGCTTTTTTTTTGTTTCCCTCCTCCAACCCTGGACTTTGGGCTGAAAAAAGCCTGGTACAAGAGGTCCAAACGCAAGGGATCGCAATAATACAGGTAGTAATTTCATAACACTCTCATGCATGTACTGGCATATAAAATGGTTATGTTCCAAAGTTTCAGGCAAATGAAGCCTGTTAATTTTAAGCTGGTCTCTAACATCTACTGATTTTTAAATTAAGAGACCACCTTCATGGTCTAGTGGTAGAGCGTCTGCCCATATTGGGGGTTCAATCCCCGGCTGCGTCATACCAAAAGATGTTAAAAGATGGTACTTCTTGTTACCCTGCCTGATGCTCAGCATTAAGGGGCTAAAACAAGGACAGGTCGGCTTAGAGTCAGTATACTGTGTCTGAGAGGGGTAAAACTTCGGCCTGGTATCTCAATGGGCTAGCACTTAAAAATCGGCGTTAGTCCAGGCGAGTACAAGCAGCCACACACACACATGCATGCATGTCCATATATAAGTGCAACAATCTTGAACGCGACATTAAACGAAATTTCACCTCCCCTTCAAACTAAGAACATAATCAACATCAATAATGCTTCATAATAGTTTGGGGGGCGGTCGGGTAGCCTAGTGGTTAAAGCGTTAGCTCGTCACACCGAAGACCCGGGTTTGATTCCCGACATGGGTACAATGTGTGAAACCCATTACGGGTGTCCCCCGCCGCGATATTGCTGGAATATTTCTAAAAGTGGCGTAAAACCATACTCACTCACTCACTCACTCATGATAGTTTGGAAAAAAATTAAAAAATTCTAGCCCTTGTGTTGAAAGATCAATATCAAAATATTCTCTGGTTAGATTCTCTACATAGGATTTACTGTGTTGCAAAATAATATTCTTGAATATCTACATCAGGAATATTTGCAAAGCCACTGATGCCAGGTAAATTGATATTCAAATTTTGATAATGCCCCTTTAGAAATATGCTACTTGTGACTGGGATACTGTCACTAGTAATTTAGCCAATGGAATTATAAGAATATCTCGGTCAAAAGATAAGTAGTGTAGTGTCTAAATTGAAAGTATCCAAAGACACTCATTACGTTTTTCATAAGAGCCATGTTATTCTGGTTTGAAACTTGTGATTGATCCATCAGATCTGAGCTTTCTCAATGTGACAGTGTGTCTCATTGGTAATGCTGAAGCCTCTAACATCATGTACATCCACTTATCTGTTTCACCTGTAAAGTTCATCTTCCCGAGGCAAGAGCGTTAACTGACTTTAAAAGTCCAGTTTCCACCCTTGCCGAACTAGGCTGGAATTCCTGGGCTCAATCGTAGCGCCACCAGTGGCTATTACGAGTTATGTCCATTCTATGCCTCTCCCATATGGACCAATCAGATTCCACCTCTCGTATCAAATGCATTTGCTTCAAACAAAATGGTGCGGCCCAGTCAAGAAGATCTGATCGATAATCAAGATCTATTTGGTGATAAATCGGTTTTTACTTCGCGAAGTACAACAAATCACGTGAACACCTTGATTAAAAACATGAAAAGATTTGGAAAGTGTCTGTTGACAACGAGTTGGCGATGCACATGCTTTGCAAATCCAGCAATCAACCGAACTCTGCACGACAGTTTACGAACCGGATTTTGATATCGGTGCGCGATTTTTATTGGACCATGCATAGACTCGTTAGTCCAGCCAAAATCTAACTCCATCATCCCAGCCTAGTTCGGCAAGGGTGGAAACTGGACTTTTAAAGTCAGTTAACTCACTTGCCTCGGGAAGATGGTAAAGTTAAGGACCAGGAATCAGTACTTGATGTTATGAATCTTGATATGTCAGAAATTGTCTAATTGCTGCCACTTAGAATTGATTAAAATGATAGGTAAAATCTGTGGATCTATCAAGACAATATCTATGAGCCATGTTTCATGCTAGGTCTGATAACACTGATTCATGTATACTGATGACATCACACTGTATTGTTTGTCAGATAAACAGATGTTAGGGCTCAAATGACATTGAGGAAGAGGGGACATAACTCCTTATTCAGTTTTCTCCCTAATATGCAACTGGCTGATTATTTTAATAATAATTTTTTTTTCATCTCTAATACACCGTACCAAAATAGATATATTGTTTCTATTTTATGCTGGTACATACATGTTTTGTTTGTTTGTTGTTTAACGACACACCCAGCAATATTCCAGCTATATGACAGCGGTCTGTTAATAATGAAGTCCAGATCAGACAATCCAGTAATTAACATCATGAGCATTGATCTACGTAATTGGGATATGATGACATGCATGAACCAAGTCACCGAGCCTGACCACTCGATCCCATCAGTCGCCTATTATGACGAGCATAAACATCTTTTACGGCAAGCAGAGATGCCTCATGTGGGTTGCCGAAAACCTATTTTCTACCCGGACCTTCACAGGGAGGTACATATATGTAAAAACTAGATTGCGCAGATCGATGCTCATGATATCAATCACTGGATTGTCTGGTCTAGACTGCATTATTTACAGACCGCTCTCATACAGCTGGAATATTGCTGAGTGCGGTGTTTAACAAACAAACAGACCGCCATCACACAGCTGGAATATTGCTGAGTTCGGTGTTAAAAAAACAAACAAACCGCAATCACACAGCTGAAATATTTCGGCATTAAACAACAAACAATCAAACATAAAAAGTTTTCAAAACACAAGTATCAGTTTGTGTACTTCTCATGATCATAAACAGTGCAAACTGAAATTATAGACATGTGTTTTAGATTTGAATAAAATTTAACTTCGTTCATGTGCCAGGGCAGACATGAATACAAGCTGTTGAAAGATATCACAGTCTTCCTAGAGGACAACTCCTGTGTGCCAGGGTGAAAAAAGCGGGACAAAACGACCTCGTGAATATCCACTTTCACTGTACACTGAATGCACAGGTGTGAAATGACTCTATTCCACAGTTGTATTATCATTGAAATGTGTAAGGCAGACGGTACTTCACCTATTGAAGTTGTCAATCCACATGAATACTTCTGTACACCTGATACGGAATGTTTGGTGTACGAATAAGCACTCGATTGACTCACACTTGACTCAAGTACGATAAGGTACAGAATTTGAATACACCAGACCAGAGCGAGCTTGGTCGCTTTTGAAGTTAATGCTCAGTCAATGCCTCAGATTGTATGATGCGGACCGAAGGAATCATTTAATGTGTATCGAACATGCTGGTGTTATTTGAGACAAAACGGATATTGTTCCGACATTTACTGAATAGGTAGCCGAGTCATCAAGACCCTGCCATCATTCAGAATGATTTATGGTGCAATGGCTGGATTATGGGTTAATCCTTCCATGGAATTCATCATTCATGGGTTTGTTTTGAACTGAGCTCGTAAATATTTTCGTGTTTGATTATTAGAGGTTTGCATTTTCCTGTGGCTTAGTTCTATTATATTTGATCCATAGAGTACGAGAGAAGTGGATTTGATGTGAGAAGGCTTTTGGAGGCGCGAGTACAGTTATTGATATTTATTTATTGTTGGTAACATGATGGATGGGGAGGGGTAATCCTAGAATTGACCCTAGCTTGGAATGTGACTGTGTGTGTTTGTTGAGATAAGGTATTAGTCTTATGTTGCAGGCCTTGTGTAGCCTCAGTTGTGCGTGTCAAAGTGTATAATTCATGTGGATTCCGTTTTTTCGTGGATATTTGGAACAAATGGAAATGTGGTATTAGTTAATTTGAAATGTGTAATTGCAGTTTGTGTAATTTCTTGGATCCAAATTTTGTTTGTTTTTGAAGCTGGTTGAGCATTTTGGAATGTTTAGAGTTTTGTAATTTTTTGTAATCTTGTTAAATTTGGAATTCATGTGGAGGTTTTGTGTGTCAGCTTAGGAGGTTGAGGTTAACACTGGCAGATGTAGAGGGGTGGTTGTGTAGGGGTTGTGCAACCTCCTTTCTTCAGACACCTAACATGGCAATCTATGTCAGTTCCTCCACGTGTTTAGGGTGGGGGGTCGTCTAAGGTGCCGCAATTCACTGTGCAGAGTTGTGTCCCTTGGGCACACCAGAAATCTATGATTGTGGGTTCGAATCCCGGGTCCCCTAATTAGGTTTCTAGGTTTGTCAGCTCCATACCCTTGCTTGTGGGTTTCACCAAAGTGTTAAAATCTGAGGCCTGCATCGCTTTTGGATTTCCTTCCACATTAAGCTGACATTAAGATGTAACTGGAATGCTGTTCAAAGTGATCAGAGTCAAACCCAACTACCTCACTCACTCCACCATGTGTTCACATAATGACAGGTTCGATCACCCACCGTTTCATACCAAAAGATGCTAAAAGATGGTACTTGTTGTTACCCTGTGTGGCGATCGGCATTAAGGGGCTAAAACAAGGACTGGTCGGCTTGGAGTCCGTATACTGTGTCTGAGTGGGGTATTCATGTTAAACTGCAACATGGTATCTCAGTGGGCTAGCACTATAATTCGGCATCAGTCCGGACTAGTACAAGCAGCCACACACACACACACACACACACACACATGTGCATGCACGTTGCTATATAAGTGCAATAATCTTGGACTCGACATTAAACCCCATTTCACCTCACCACATAATGACAGACCACCTTTGTGGTCGAGTACATAGACCGTCTGTTGGAGAGAGTAAGGTCAGTCGTTCCATCCCGGCTGTTGAATACCAAAAGACGGTTAAAGATGGTACTTGTTATCCTTTCTGGCACTAAGGGGCTAAAACATGGACAGGTCGGGTCGGAGTCCATATACTGTGTCTGAGTGGGGTATCCATGTTAAACTGCGGCATGGTATCTCAGTGGGCTAGCACTACAAACTGTAGCTATACACACCGACACACGAACATGAGTGATGTCTGTGATGTCACTTCCAGTTGGTGCGTTTGATTGTATTCATATCCTGTGGCAATGTGTTTGTAATGTCGGTTTAGAAGAAAATATAGTTATACATGTTGTAAAACGATTATTACTTAGTCCGGACTAGTACAAACAGACTCTGACACATGCGTGCATGTTGCTATACAGGTGAAAAAATCTTAAACACAACTATAAACCTCAATTTACTTCATGAGAGACCTACGGGGCGGTCGGGTAGCCTAGTGGTTAAAGCGTTCGCTCGTCACGCCGAAGACCCGGGTTCGATTCCCGACATGGGTACAATGTGTGAAGCCCATTTCTGGTGTCCCCCGCCGTGATATTGCTGGAATATTGCTAAAAGCAGCGTAAAACCATACTCACTCACTCACTCACTCATGAGAGACCTGTGAAGATTCAAGGTAGAATAGGTCTTCAGCAACACATGCTGGCCATAAAAGGCGACTGTGCTTGTCGTAAGAGGCGACTAACAGGTGGTCAGGCCCGCCGGCATGCTCATGATATCTATCACTGGATTGTCTGGTCCAGACTGATTATTTACTAATCGCTGTCATATGGCTGGAATATTGCTGAGTGCAGCATTAAACAACAAACAAACAAAACAAAACTTAATGAGAATGACTCAAGTTGAAAATTTGTTAAGCAAGAACCTAAATTGGTTTTATTTCCTATGAGAATCCAGAATGCAAGTTTAACTTTTGTTCTGATGTATTTCTTTAAATCAGCAGTTATTTCTAACCTTTCCACATTGCAATTTAGTGGATTTGCTTATCAGCATTTAAATACCTACCACAATGTCAACACAATGGGACAAGTTTGAAAGTCACTTTTGTCATTTCAATTCCCCTATCGCATGTCACAAATTGCCAACTAAGAGTCTGCTCACCTGCCAGGTGAACCATTCACTCAAGTGTATAGAAAACAGATAATTAATAACTCCACCTGAAGCCAGGTGCCATGCTGGAAGTGTATGGGCCCATTGTTGGAGCATACATCAAGATTGGTATCAGCGAGAGTGAAACAACCTCATGCAGTCTTGTGTGTGAGCCCAGCTTGGACACGGGCGGGGAATTAGTCCGTTAGTTACAAGATGATTATATACCCTGTGTCTGTGTGTGGCGCTGTATTCCATATCCGCTTGGGGATCGGAAACTGAAGTTGTCACTCGCTGTTGTCTACAGGTGTTTTGTGCGTTTTGTTGTAAATTTGGGAAAATTTGAATCAGCTTATGAAGTTTGAAGGTTTTTACAACTAATTGGATATTTGAGTATCTTGGGATGTTTTTATGGAATTTTCGCTTTAATGCCTACAGGTGTTTTTTTGTTTTTTGTTATGAATATGTGGAAACTGGAATCGGCTTATGAAGTTTGGAGGATTTTTACAACTAATTGGATATTTGAGTATCTTGGGATGTTTTTATGGAATTTTCGCTTTAATGTCCACAGGCGTTTTGTGTGTTGTGTTATAAATATGTGAAAACTGGAATCGGCGTGAAGTTTGGAGGATTTTTACAACTAATTGGATATTTGAGTATCTTGGGATAAATTATGTGTGAATATTCGTGGAATGAAATGTGTGGCAATGTTGAGGAGGAAATGGTCTGTGTGTATTTTCTGTTTGTGTTGGTGATTATTGTGTAAGTTGTATAGTCTGTATTTACATGTTTTTCACAAGTGTGCATGCAGGTAGAGTATATGATTATTATCTTGTATACCACAGCTTGGCCAAGCTGGGAAATACTCATATGCATGCACTGATCCTATTTAATTATTTGCCTTAATTTGTACGGAAACTCATTTTGTCTGCCTGATTCAAATATACATGGACTTCCAATATGCTGTGACTAGTGGCTTGTTAAATGTCAACTTTTAAAAAATAATTTCTTGTTATAAATTTCAGATTTATTTGGGGGAACTGTGAATTTTATTATGAAAACTGTATTTTCCAATATAAGATGAAAAAATGCTTGAGAGCCTTTTATGGTAAAGGGCAACACTTGTTTTCAGAGGCAGCCACCTTGAAAAATGGCCACCAAGGACTATCAGTAATCCATCTACAAGAATGTTGTACTTGAATGCAGATATTGTTATCTTTTGGCTTAAAATGATTCTACATGTACTTCGTGGTCCAGGGCTCCCCCTCCTGGTCTCGGGTTGGGTGGGGGTGGTTCTAGTGCTTTCAAAGAGACTTTCATAACTTCACCATGAATTTGGATTTTTAAAGAATTATGGATTATAATGACCTCAGCTAAGCTTTCTATAAGTTTTTCGGTAGACATATAGAAGACATGAACACACAATGCCATTTAGAATGTGGTCAAATGTAACAAATGTTATATAGGGGATAACACTTTCTGAGTAAAGTAGAGATTCGCATACTTTTGGGGGGTTGACTCACATCCAAAGTCAGCGATCTAACACACTCAGCCACCGAGGCTCCCACGAAAATGTAAGTCTGACAACATGGCATTGTGTGGTCATAGCTTTCGGCCATGGGAGCTGTGCCAATTTACACTTGCCTGAGGGGTACGCAAAGTATGTGATCTAGATTACCAGTTGTCGGACATTTTTATTTTTGTGGAATCCTCGGTGGATGATGATAGAGATTTAACGGGGACTTTCGCATGCATACCATGAAACATACCGTTACTCATTCAATTTGACCTCCAAAGGATGAAATTTGCCTACTAGTGAATTTTAGGTCCCCTTTTAGCAATGAGTGATCAGGTTTATAATATGATTTGTTAATCTCACCAGTTATTTGTATATCAGGTAGATATTGAAGAAACCCAAGTGTCCTGCCAGTGACAAATACCGATTCTTATCGTCACCCAGTCTATCAGGTGTTAGGCTTGATCCCCGACGTAGATACTCCGATATTGGTCATGCTATCACATTGATTGCGAGATAAGGTTCTGATCCTATGACTAGTTATTGATTTATTGATTAGGGAAGCCAGCGATCAGTTTTATTGATTAGGGAAGCATGTGATCAGATTTATTCTCTTTCTTTTGGTTCGATGGAATTACTCTATTCTGGGCAATGTCATAAAGACAAATTGAGATTCTGGTGGCTAATCTCAGCTGTGGCCTGTTTTATTAGAAGGAAAGAATAACTTTTTATGTATATTTGATTTGCTTCAAAACACCAGATATATACTGCTCAATAGAAGTCATGCAATGACAGATTGACTATAGTAATGTGAAAGAATCCGGTGGTCCTTAACTTCTTTTGAGTAGTATATGTTATGAGGTTTTTCTTTTGGTGCTTAACAGGCTACGTGAATAAAGGGGTTTTATTTTCAATATGGTCACACTCTTTCATTTCACTGGGGTCACTGTTCTACCCAAACTTAGGTCAAGACTTTGAAGAATAATAACTTCTGACCATATTACAGTCTTTCAAGTTATTTGTATTTTCTTGGTCAATATGTCTGTACATCAGTGTTGTCATGGCTTACTCAAGATTTGACATCAATTAGTATTATTTTTTATTTATATTTTTACGTTAATAGAGGTGTAAGCGTAAAATACAGTGTGCACACTTTGTGTAAATCCATGTGGTACAAGACCTGTGAAGATCCGGGGTAGAATAGGTCTTCAGCAACCCATGCTTGCCGTAAAAAGCGACTATGCATGTCGTAAGAGGCGACAACAGGATTGGGTGGTCAGGCTCACTGACTTGGTTGATGCATGTCATCGTATTCCAATCACTGCATTGTCTGGTCCAGACTCTATTATTTACAGACGACCTTCATACAGCTGGAGTATTGCTGAGTGCGGCGTTAAACAACAAACACACAAATATTTAATCATTAACACAAAAATGTAGACAACAATATAAAATCAGTGACATTGTTCAGCTCCACAATGCAACCAAAGTCACACTGACTGAATTATCAGCCAATAAGGAATCAGTAGACTGCTAGGAGGCGTGGCAAATTGTTTGGGAGCATGGGATCATAAATGCAAAAAATCTATGGTCAGCCAATCAAGTGCTTTGGAGTTACTTGCAATATATATATTTGTTATAAAAACAATTGAAACAAACAAACAATGTAAAAAGGTTAAACAAAATATGAAAAATGCATGCCAAGCTTAAGATACCTGTATTTTCAATAAAACACACCCCAAAAAGGACTTTTTTCTCTTTTAACTTTTCCTTTTGAAATTTAGGTTAGATTCATCTATAAAAGGAGATAACAAAATACTATGGGTTAAGTTTTCCTTTCTCCGCCCTCCTAATTACCTGTTGTCTGTTTCACAGACCTAAGAGAATAAGTTAAGGAATGAATCCAACTCAAGTCTAGAACGACTTGGCAAGTCTATATTGCTTCAGCTCTAGGCTGCAATTAAGCATTGTTCTGGGATCCATTTGGAGTTTCTTTTATATTTGTAAATATATATTTTTCTAAAAGATAACTTTATTTCTGAGACTACTACGATATACAGTGCATGTTAGTCTAACTTTGATTATTCGTCCCCAATTTAGATGACCCAAAATTCCATAACTGAAATACTGTTCAATGCAGTTAGACCAACCTCATTCGTTCACCTTTTTCACCAAATAAATATGAAATATTACATTACTTTATACCAGTATTACAAGAGCTGGACAACGAAATGATTGCATTAATTTTGAAGGTTCAAATACTCATAAACATTTGTGGTAAATAATGAAATGGGATATAATTAACACAAACTCATTGTCCTCCATTAATGCCACAGGTTTCAAGGTGAATAAATCATTAAAACACTTGTTAAAGTTTATAAGTATTTAATGATTGGCAGTTTGTGATCGTCAAACACACATTACAGGTGTTCACACTTACCTGATGTCAAAATTAGTCTGTTGTGTGAAGTATGTTTTTCACTTTTAAGTTGCAACAATTTGATTAAAGTGTTACTGTTGAACACTGTCCTTTTAAGTTTAATTTATTTGATTTATGGTCACTGATTTTTATTGATCATGGGAGTCTTTGAACATTTGAACTTGAAAAACAAGACTGAAATATTAACATTGTGCTTTTCAAAATAGAAACAACTGATTGAGCTTTAAGTTTTCATTTAATTTCCTCTAAGAGCATGTACTTGAAAACTAATAGTGATAAAACTGATTATAAATGATTTCCTACCTAATATGCCAAGATGCAAGAGGTAGAAAAATGGGGTCCTCCAAAAATTCCACATTCAATCAATGTCTTGACACAAACATTTGGCAAAGTTTAAAGTCAGTGGGACCATCAAAACATATTCTTACATCAAAATATTGTTGAATTGACCATTGACATTGCTGATAAGAATTGGAGTTAAGCATCCATTTCTATCTTCATTAGGCTTGATTTGATGAATCAATTCATTGTAAAAGAAAAGACAATTTTGTTTATTGAAACGAAAAACTTCACAATTTCCATTTTAGCACTCTGATTTGAAATTTTAGAGAAATCAGACAGTTTTAATATTGAACAACAATTGATTTCCCATAAAGAACTTGTGTTTCTGATTTCATGTCTTGAGGCAATGAAATAACCTTTATTGCAAGAAATCAACCTCTTTTTCAACAACACCACATATGATATACATTGATCTGGGAGCCAACTCGGTCACGTATGTAACAAGTTAATAACCTCGCTGTACCCTATATAACCTGTGTAAACTACAGCTATTTCTCATTCTGTTCGAGCTTATAATTGGCACAAACATCACATGTATTTGAATATTTCTCCATTCAGACGAGGTGAGAAAAGCAATATGCTGTAATTTAACCTGGTTACTGGGAGGTATTATCAGTTGTACGGTATACAGTATTTCTATAGATTTCAATGGTGCAATTGTAACTGTAGCTTTGGTTGAGTTTTCTGAAGGTATTGTGGGATGTGTTTCTGCTTTGTGGTGTTACCCCACACACTCGAGACATGTATAGATGTAGGTAGTCGTTATGCTAATACAACATGGTCATTGTCAGATTTCAGGAGCGTTAAGTCATGGTTTGGATCAATTGGCATTACTGTACAACTTATCCCAGGATTTAATCTTGTTTCCGATGTGTGTTTTATCTTTGGATTATGTTCTGTGGGATCTGAGTGATGCAAGAGTTATACAGTTATTTGTTCAGCTGTTTTAGGTTATAGATAATCAGAAATAGCACCAAGGTTGTGTTCACTTGTGTCGTGAAACCGAGGGTCGTGACAAATGGTTTGTCATGATTATTCCGATTTGTAGTCTTTGTGTTGAATGTTCTATTTATTACGACACAAACTCAGGTTGATGTTTTCTATTAATAATCCTCATAATAACGATAAAAGTGAAATTTGTTTGAATAGTTGAGTTGACAAGTTATTTCAAGTCATAAATGAGTTGTGTCTTTTTCTCAGATGAAATAAGGGTTTAGTTGTGAACTTGTCGCGAGTGAATCTAGTCCAAGATGTTGACGCTGAAGGCTGGATACCCTGTTCTGAAACCCCACAACGGTGGAAGGAAGAAGAAGAAGAAACAGGGAACTTTAACGGAGAGAGTTCCTCAATATCTACCACCTATGTGTTTCAAGACACAAAACATGCCGTCCAAACTTCTTCATATTAGCACACATAACAGTGCTCTTGAAAAGGAATCAAAGTTATGGACGTCCATGATGTTGAAGAGTTCCTTCGAGTCAGTGCAATCTATGAAACTGCCTACAATATTTGAAGGCTCTTATTGTCAAAAACTTCGAAACTCTCACCATCATCGACTTGTGCCGTCAATACTTGACCCCCCCAAGCTTCGACGTCTTGGTTCTGGCTTGATGCCCCCTGTTGTCGTCGACAGTGCAATTCTTACAGACTTGATGGTGATTAGCAATTACGTCAGGTGTTTTTGTTTGTTGGGTTTACTGATTTTTAGGTCCAACATTCATGTCAGTAGGTCGAAATATTAAAGATGATAAAATTTCAAGATTTTATATATTTTTGCTTGATTTCCTCAAAATGGTAAGTAGGTAGGGGAAAAAACAGGGCAGGAGAAATGGCAATTTGTCACTATTCATTGTGTTTTGAACTTTTTAAGATTAACTTTCAACAGGTTTTAATTATAGTACTTTAAATAATTAATTTATATCAATAGCGTTAGTAAATCAGTTTTTAAAAAAACGTTTTACTTTAGTCTGGTTTCGGAAATTAAAAGAAATTCACATTTCAATTTTTTGGAGTTGGCGGATTTGTGAACCAATTTAAAAAAATTCTGACCTTAAAGGGGTAAATTAAAGGGGTAAAAGATATTCATTTAGAATTTGTAACTTTTGAAACAAGGATATGTATAATCTTTGGTTAAATGTGTTTGGGCAAATACTTGGTGGCATAAAAATGGCATCAAACCAGACTTTATGACTCACCTACAAATGTTACTGGTCTTTATGTACTATACAAATACTGAATGCGACCAGTAGGTAAGCAGGTATATCGGGTACAAAGTTTTATTCCCATGGTTTAATGGTGTGACATCTATTGTGAAACCTGATTCAAACTTAATCATTTGTAGAAGTCTGTGATTTGTAAAAAAGTTCATCAATCTCCCCTCGATGGTTTCTGTATTGATAAAAGTTTTGTCAAGCAATACTGACTAATTCTTAAGAAACTTAGACATTTTCATGGGACATTATTTTGTCCTGCCACACCTTGAACTGTACCTTGTATTTTCTGTGTTTTGCAGTCCCTATTAGACTCCCATCGACAGCAGCAACTTGAGGTGGACTTCCCGGCAATAGACAACCAGTCACACAGCTCGGACTACGGGGGATCCTTCAAGGGATCCAATATTCCAACACATGCTGTCAAAGGACATTCCGGTATGGACAAGGGATTCCTCTCGGATGTTATGACATCAATATAGATATATTTTTTTATTGTCAACCTGTTCATAAATCTCAATAGGGCTTTACTTAGGAAATACCGTATTCGACATAATAAGCGCCCCACTCTAATAAGCGCCCACGGCTATATTTGCTTATATGTTGGCTAGTGAACAATCCCAATTAGCACCCCTTCCAATTGATCAATGCACATAAGACTTATTTATGCACCCTTAATTATAGGCAATTAAATTCTGGAAACATACATCGGTTGTATATAAACATTTCGAAATTTATCTTTCAACTCTGTTTTCTTCACTAAAATAATATTCTAGGAGACCCCTGTTTCTAATTTAGAGAGCGCCCTGGGCGCTTATTATGTCGAATACGGTAAACAACAAGTGGCAGTTTTTTATCGTGCAGTAAAACACTGCACTGAGAATAAACGATGAGGGGCATAGTCCCAAGTGGTTTATTTTGCCCTGCCGTGTTTTTATTGTATGATATACAACGACCACGAGTCGTTTATTTCTCATATAAGATATCAACATTATGTACAGCCTCTTTAAGGATATTGATAAATGTACAAAGTTTAAAAATATTTACCTGTATTTAAATACTGATGACTTCCTGGGACAATCCATGACCATGGCAATGGCGGACAAGTCCAGTTTATGAACGAGGATGTTAATTGTGGTATTTTCCAGATATTCTCACAATTTTCATGTTGATTATCTGTAACTTTTCTCCAAATTACCAATTGTCATATCTTTCCCACTTTTGGGTGCGATGTGTGTTGTGAATGTGTGTTGTGGCAGATTGAAATAAGAATATTTGACAGGTGTGCATTTTGTTTTACCTGTCAGTGACAAAACATGCATAATATTGTAATAGGTTTTCAAAGAAATTGGGGATGGTCGGGTAGCCTAGCGGTTAAAGCGTTCGCTCGTCACGCCGAAGACCCGGGTTCGATTTCCGACATGGGTACATTGTGTGAAGCCCATTTCTGGTGTCCCCCCACCGTGATATTGCTGGAATATTGCTAAAATCAGCGTAAAACTATACTCACTCACTCACTCAAAGACAGAGTTGCGTCCCTTGGACACGCCAGAAACCTATGATTGTGGGTTCGAATCCCGGTTCGCCCCGATTATGTTTCTAGGTTTGTCAGCACCATACCCGTGCTCGTGGGTTTCACCGAAGTGGTAAAAGTCTGAGACCTGCATCACTTCGGGCTTTCCTCCCACATTAAGCTGACACGCCGCGATATAACTGGAATACTGTTAAAAGCGGCGTTAAACCCAACTCACCCACCACCCACCACTCACTCAAAGAAATTGTTGTTAGATAACTTTTCAGAATTCCAGAACTCAAACCATTTTACAGCAAAATATGCCAGCTGAATAAATTCAATGTGAATTTGCCAAATATGAACAACTTTGTATGTTAAATTTCAAGCCCAGAATCGCAGTTGGCCATATGGAATCGATGAAGCAGGAAAGGAGTACATTGGCAGTGCACCCATTGTGTCACTACGAGAAAGTAGTTCCTCCCCCTCTGGGTCGGTGACAAGTATCCCCCAGCTTCCAGCCATCTCTCGACATCCACTCACCCCCATCAAGGATGTCAGCAGAGAGACAACCTACCAGAACATCACACTGCCACCCATTTTTGGACAAGGTGTGTGATAAACAGATATAGCATACTGGATTAGAGTGCACTCCCTTTTCTAACATAATAATTTCCACCCACATGCACATGCTCCAACTCAAATATATTTTTCAGTTTGAAATCTTGTGCTCTGAAAAGATTTTAATGTGTTATTATATGTTAGAAGTATTGAATTTGTATTTTCTATGATATTAATTTGGTGTTATTTAGAAGAAATGTCATTTTAAGATTTTGTATTTAAGATATTTAGAATTGGTTATTCTTGCAACATTTTTATCAAACACTTTTCTTGATGTGATGTTAATGCTGAGGGTCAGTAAAAATCATGTATATGATTTTGAATCAAATTTGTTAAGCATTTCATTTGCATCTGAACCCAAATGATTGACACAAAATGTCCAAATATCACATTGATACAAGTTTGCTGTATCTCTATCAGTACAACATTTATCAAATATTTTCTGTGACAGTCATTCTAACATTAACATGATTGCCCCTCCTGTTTTGAGCTGACTTGCTGTGAGATAACTGAATAATTATGTATGTTACACAGATAATATCACATGTGAGGCATGTTCCTTGAATGCACACTAAATCTGATTGACAGTGAGTGCACACTAACATTTGATTGGTAGCATGATTGATGTATTGATAGATGGTGTTCCGTTGGTTAACGTTGAACCTCCAACGCCACAACACTCGACGTTGATGAATACAACGGAGACAGATGGCCGTGCTGTTCCTCCGAAACCATCAAAGGATGGTAGTTGCAATATTTAATCTTGTAAAATCAATCTCTACTGTGTAAATAAGGCTGAATCTCTGGGACTAAGTCACTGCAGTTTGCTTTGCAGAGTTGTCTCCCATATTTTTTATCAGCCATCTTGAAAATAGTTTTATTATGTGGCAAAATTGAATTATAAGCACTGTCTTAATATCGTATCAACATATTAACATTCAATTATGCCTGTCACTCACTTACTCACAATAATTTCACCAAGAAGCAGAGATACATGTTCAACAATTCATAACATTAAGATATCATATGTGATGAAGCAAAAGACTTGTTGGTATTTTAAGATGTGTAACATTGCTTTCTAACTGATATCTCTTGTAAATAGTCTTTAAAATATCTGGTCGTAGATATGTAAGGAAAACTAATTGTGTGATATTGAAAATGAGAACTCAGTTAATGTTTCTTAGGAGAAGATGACTCGTGGAGAGGGGCTGAGAGACAGCATCATCGGAAGAGACAGAAGAAGGCATCGCAGGCTGGTTCAGACAGAGGTGAGTTGCCTGTCATGATCATGATCATCATCATCATCATCATCATCATCATCATGGGCGGTCGGGTAGCCTAGTGGTTAAAGCGTTTGCTCGTCACGCCGAAGACCTGGGTTCGATTCGACATGGGTACAATGTGTGAAGCCCATTTCTGGTGTCCCCCGCCATGATATTGCTGGAATATTGCTAAAATCTGCATAAAACCATATTCACTCACTCACTCATCACCATCAATACTATTGCCATTATCATGACCCCCAGGTCTGATGGCCTGTTTTGAATCATCATTATCACTACCCCTAGGTCCAAAGTCTTCTTTGATATTTTGATTATCACTGCCACAGGTCCGATGGCCCGAATTACATCTTCTTTATCACGGCCTGCAGGTCCAATGACCTGTATCATATCATCATTATCACTTGCCATGGTTAGTACTGCCACTACTGTCATTATCATGGCCTACAGGTCCAATGACCTGTATCATACCATCATTATCACTTATCATAGTCAGAACTACCCACTACCAATACTATCACCGCCTGCAGGTCCAATGGCAGCAGGGGGAGCCAACCTCCACAGCAGCAGCGAGAGCATCGCCCACAGTGGTGTCCAGTCCATCCCTAGCAAACAGAGGCCACACTGGAAGGGAAGCCAGCAGAGCCTCAAGAGTGTTGGATCCAAGAAGGGACGTGAGTTGTCCTTGTGTTCTCCTCGAAAATCCCCTTGAAAACCGGGTTAGAATTGTCTTGAGGGGCGGTCGGGTAGCCTAGTGGTTAAACCGTTCGCTCGTCACGCCGAGGACCCGGGTTCGATTCCCAACATGGGTACAATGTGTAAAGCCCATTTCTGGTGTCCCCCGCCGTGATATTGCTGGAATATTGCTAAAAGCGGCGTAAAACCATACTCACTCACTAGAATTGTCGTGAGCAACCCATGCTTGTAATAAGAGGCGACAAACCGGATTGGATGGACAGACTCACTGATTTGGTTGATGTATGTAATTGGATCCCTTTTGCGAAGATCGATGCCCATGATGTCATACACTGGACTGTCAGGCCCATTATATATAGATCGCCATCATACAGCTGGAATATTCCCGAGTGCGGCGTTAAACAAAAAGACAACAACAAAAACGAACTCATTGAAACAACTTATAGAAAACTCAGCCTGTCCATCATGCAGTCGGGTTATTTCATTGATGTCTGAATAATAATCTAACAGGAACTATATGGTATTATCAATTCTTAGACGTAAACATCATCAATTAGACAAGTAGAAAATAAAAACAAAAGGTTTTCTGCAGATACTTTGGACATTAGTTAGGATAAGGTTTGGACAAAAATACCCTGCAAGTGTGTCTGACTTGTTTCTTTTGTTGATCCAAAAAGTAAATATGTTGTACTGATTGAATCAAAACCTGAGAATTTTTTTTAAAGGTACTATGCTCTTCATAAAGATTTTTTTAAAACCCTTTGGAGATTCTGGGTAGGAATATAGGTCCCCAGCAACCTATGCTGGTTTTAAGAGGTGACCTAATAGATGGTGGTCAGGCTTGGTTCATCCTGTGTACTTGTACCCTGATTGTTGTTCACAATATCAATCACTGGATTGTCTGGTCCAGACTAAAGTATTTACAAGCCACTGTCATATGACTGGAATATTGCTGAGTATGGCGTTAAGCAACAATCATCAACATAAAAATATTTGATTGGTGCAGGTGTCGACTTTGACAAGAAGTCCTCCACGAGTTCACCGGATCGTTCTGAGAGTGAGGACTTTCTGTTGACCCTAGATATAACCACTGTAGACTGTCTTACAGTCCAAACCCCCCAGCTTACACTCTGCTAACCCAAGGCCTGCCTGTAGCCCCCGCTTCCTACATGTTAGAGGGGTTGACCCTTGGATCAGCCTGGTCAATAATCAGTGCTTCTTTTGTAGTAGTCATTTTTGTTCAACTGGCTGTAGTTATTATTATGTTGGGTTTTCTGTTTATTTTGCTTTAGAATCATGGTTAGGCTTTCTGCAGTTACCTGCAATGCTTCAAAATACCTTGCAGTTTTTTTTGTAAAAAACAACATTGTGTATGACTGATGACTGATGTTATTTTCACCAAAGTGGCCAATGTCTGACACGTGTCACTTCCCACAGTAAGCTGACCCGCAGTGATATTCTGGAAATATGTTTCAAAGCAGTGTTAAGGCCAACTCACTCACTCACTCATTCATCCAGAGGCTCCATAATGCCTGCGATTACAAAATCTCCATTATGTCATTGCCATAAATCTCCTATTTTGTCATCACTCTTTAAATTATTTTAAATTTTTAAAAGAAGTCCTCTTCACTGTCAACTATTCAGAGGCTCCATAGCTTTTAGATTTCAAAATTTCTATTATGTCATTGCCATAAATCCCATGTTATGGCTGTCATCACACTAACAAAATCTACAGATTTTCAACAGAAGTCCTCTTCACTGTCAACTATCCTTAATAAGTTGTGCAGTAGTATCCAGAGGCTCCATATTAGGCTTCTATACATATCTGTGCACATGTGCAAAAACTGTTTATTTTGATAATACACTAAGATAGTTTTTATACAAAAAATAACACGCCCCCTTCAGGTTACTTGTTAGCTAAACATTGCTCTTGTTGAGGACCTCGAAGATTTGTATGCATGAGTTTTGTCATCTTCCCGAGACAAGGCAGTTAACTGACTGTCAAAGTCAGATTCCACCTCTCATATCACTTGCATTTGCTGCAAACGAAATGGCGGCGCCCAGTCAAAACGATCTGATTTTTAATCATGATCTTTATTGCATTGAAACATGAAGTGCATCAGAGCACTTGAGCAGGATTTGGAAAATGTCTGTCAACCAATAGACGGTACTCATGCTCTGCAAATCCTGAAATCAACGGAAATCTGCATGGCAATCACCATGTTGTTTATTAACTGGATGTCGATTTTGATTGGACTATGCATAGACTCGTTAGTCCAGTCAAAATATGACTCCATAATTCCAGCCTAGTTCGGCAGGGGTGGAAACTGGACTTTTATGGTCAGTTAACTCCCTTGTCTCGGGAACATGGAGTTTCATCTTTGTTGTTATATTGCTCTAGTGTTTTTTAGTTGTTATTTGTTATTTTTCATAATATTATTCCTTTGTAAACAGTCTAACTTAGAGCCTTTCTGTAATATCTGTATAGTGGAAATAGATGTAGATCAGTGTTAATGTAGGAAATACTCACAAAGCAGTTGTGTTCATATTTTTCTGTTGTACAATTCTAGATACAGTAAAACAAAGTATCAATGTTGATCATCCTGTGAGCTACAGTAAAACATAGTATCAACATTGATCATCCTGTAAGCTACAGTAAAAGAAAATATCAATGTTGATGATCCTGTGAGCTACAGTAAAACATAGTATCTATGTTGATCATCCTGTAAGCTACAGTAAAACATCGTATCAATGTTGATCATCCTGTAAGCTACAGTAAAACATCGTATCAATGTTGATTATCCTGTAAGCTACAGTAAAACAAAGTATCAATGTTGATCATCCTGTAAGCTACAGTAAAAGAAAATATCAATGTTGATCATCCTGTAAGCTACAGTAAAACATCGTATCACTGTTGATCATCCTGTAAGCTACAGTAAAACATGGTAACAATGTTGATGATCCTGTGAGCTACAGTAAAACATAGTATCAATGTTGATCATCATGTAAGCTACAGTAAAACATCGTATCACTGTTGATCATCCTGTAAGCTACAGTAAAAGAAAATATCAATGTTGATCATCATGTAAGCTACAGTAAAACATAGTATCAATGTTCATCATCCTGTGAGCTACAGTAAAACATAGTTTCAACATTGATCATTGTGTAAGCTACAGAAAAATATAGTATCTATGTTGATAATCCTGTAAGCTACAGTAAAACATAGTATCAATGTTGATCATGTAAGCTACAGTAAAACATCGTATCACTGTTGATCATCCTGTAAGCTACAGTAAAACATAGTATCAATGTTGATCATCCTGTAAGCCAAAGTAAAACTTAGTATCTATGTTGATCATCCTGTAAGCTACAGTAAAAAGTTAGGTATCAATGTTGATCACCCTGTAGGCTACAGTAGAACATAGTATGAACATTGATTCTGATATTACATGAATTGCGGATTACTATAGAAGTCCTGTCTATAGACATGAAGTAATAGTGTAGAAATAAGTTTTTATTTTTATTTTGATATGCAAGAAGTTTGTGTAATATCTTAAGGAAATATGTGCTAATTAAAGAAATAAAAAATCCACAGAAAAAAAATTATTTACACAAAAATGAAATGTTAAGAGCATCCTTTATAACTTTTTATGTCAGACATTTTGGTTGATTCTTACACTTTGGACATGCCAACAGAAACATGGATTTGCTTTTGAAATCTTTAATTATGAGACAACTGAGATGACTTTACACTTTGAACATGCTGACTAACCCCTATATCTTGTTCAGCCGGCAGCGTCATTGGTGATGGTTCCTTGAAGGGCAGCATCATCTGCGCCCCCGATGGTGAGATCATCAGCGTTGGCGGATCCGTAGGACCGTCCAAACATGCACATGGTGATGTGGCGCCACTGCAAGATGTCATGCGTGTCAACAAGAGAGTTGGCGACGGTAGGTGCAACTTTGTCAATTGGTATTGTTGGCTAGAAGAACTTTGCTATTCTTCAAGTCATACTTTCTATGAATTCTGTGTGAGCTCTGGGTGTGAAGACTGTCACTGGTATCATATCTTTAGAGTGTCTATAGAGTGTCTTTAGAGTGTCTTAAGAGTGTCTTCAAAGTGTCTTTAAAGCATCATAAGAGTCTCTTTAGAGCGTCTTTAGAGTGTCTTTAGAGTGTCTTTAGAGTATCTTTAAAGCATCTTAAGAGTATCTTTAGAGAGTCTTTAAAGCGTCTTTAAAGCGTCTTAAGAGTGTCTTAAGAGTGTCTTTAGAGTGTCTTAAGAGCATATTTTGAGAGGTGACTTAAATGGATCAGTGGTCAGGCTCTGTGACTTCGCTGATTGTCAGCTTGCCCTGATCGAGTGGATCGCTTCTTGTGTTTTCTGTCTCTGATTTGCCTGGTCCAGATTTGATTAATCACAAGCGTTCAGGTTAAGGCTGGAATATTGCTGTATGCACTCACTTTCTTCTTACAACATTATGCTGAAAGTATGATCCAATCTATGTGAAACCTAACTCACTCACTCACTCAGATCGCCCAGTTGTCTAGGGCGCTGCGATTCGCTGTGGAGAGTTGCGTCCCTTAGGCAGGCCAGAAACCTATGATTGTGGGTTCGAATCCCGTAACGTCTGAGACCTGCATCACTTCTGGCTTTCCTCCCAGATTAAGCTGACATGCCGCGATATAACTGGAGAACTGTTAAAAGCGGAGTTAAACCCAACAAACTCACTCACTCACTCACTCACTCACTCACTCACTCACTCCCCAATTCTACCTGATTATAGCCCTTGGTTGGTTGGCTCTATACCTCTGCTTGTGGATTTCCTCACACATTAAGCTGACACACTGTGATATACCATATTTATCTGTGTATAATACACACTTTTTTCACAATTTTTAACTGGAATACTGTAAAAAGTGCCGTTTAATCTAGCTTGCTCACTCAGGAAATTTGAAAATATCTAGGACCTGTGTTCAGTATTTGTGATTTAGCTGAACTGCTGTTCAAAGAGGCATAAAACTCACCCACTCACTCACTTATATGTTCCAGGTGAGGTTGCGGAGTCCATCCCATCGGACACAGACGAGCCGGAAGAGTGGAAGGAGTCCCGAAAGAAGGTCCACCTGGACGGCAAGGAGGAGAGGAGACAGTCTCGCAAAGGTACGTCTCAACGTCACCATCAATATCAATACCTGTCAGCACTGTTCCATTAGCTGTTCTCATGTCAATGTGCAGCATTTTTGTCCATTTCTAAATACAAATGGCTGAACCCGATCCCATTAGTCGCCTCTTACGACAAGCATGGGTTGCTGAAGATCTTGTCTAAGACCGGTTCTTCACGGGTCACATGTGCATGTGTATGTGCATGTGCTGGGCTAGCAAGTCTGATGCCTGTTCGACACGAATAAGTGTATACAGCGCACTTTGAACAAGGGGAGTAACTCTAATTAAATAAGAGTAAGTAATGGACAAAGGGAAGTAACTCTATCTCTCATCAAAATACATTTTGTCATTACAAAATACATTAAACTGACACACCGTGATAGGACTGTTGAAAGTTCAAAGCCCGGCTCATGGAGGTTGTCATCAAATGATAAGGATGAGATTAGAAGTTATTTAGTGTTTAGCACTGCCTTCAATTTAATGACAAATTATCAGAGTGGAAGACCAGATACAGTTCAGTAGGCATCCGTAAGATTTGTGTATTCAGGAGGACCACTCAGTTTCTTTTAGATAAATATTTACAATCTTAAAAGTCATGAAATATATTGGAGAAAAGCAGGGAGACAAGATTAAAGTGTTGTTTTTTATAGAATTACGTGACTTGTCAAACATTCAGTCGAGTATCATTGTGGTATTTCTTCAAATCTGGAGAATAAGATCATGGTCTAGTTTGTCTCCCAGACCCTAAAAGATAAACTAAAAAGGAGTCAAACTCAAGTCTAGAATAATTGGGGAAGTCTTGATTGCCTCAGCTCGAGAAAATTAAGCATTGCTCTGGGCTCCATTTGGTGGCAGCGATGGTATAGAGAGCTCCGTGAATGGGCTATCACTGTGAGGAGCTTGGCGAGCAATGGACAAAGGGAACTAACTCTACCTATCTTCAAATCTGGAGATTAGATCATCTTCTAGTTTGTCTCCCCGACCCTAAAAGATAAATTAAAAAGGAGTCAAACTCAAGTCTAGAATGATTGGGGAAGTCTTGATTGCCTCAGCTCGAGGAAATTAAGCATTGCACTGGGCTCCATTTGGTGGCAGTGATAGTATGGAGAGCTCCGTGAACGGGCTATCACTGTGAGGAGCTTTTTGGTTAGCAATGGACAAAGGGAAGTAACTCTACCTATCTTCAAATCTGGAGATTAGATCATGGTCTTGTTTGTTTCCCAGACCCAAGTGAATAAATTAAAAAGGAGTCCAACTCAAGTCTAGAATACTTGCCTGGAAGTCTTGATTGCCTCAGCTTGAAGAAATTAAGCATTGTTCTGGGCTCCATTTGGATTTTCTTTTTCTTTTTGTAGATATAGATCTATATTTTTAAATAAGAAAATTTCATTTCTGGGACTAAGTGCTAGTCTTTTCACTATCACATGTGTTTATTTCACCAAAGATTCAGAAAGTGGCCGAGAGCTTGATGCATCTGCATCCATCCATCAGTGGAATTATGCCAGCAGTGACCAGGGCCGCTCCCTGGCGCCGCGGGCACAACCTCTCACTGCCAGACATGTAGATGCAGGTACCCTGTGTGGTGTTGGCTAGCTTACCTTCAAGTGTGTTGGGAATACGGTGTAGGGATGTGTAATCTGTTTGGTACTAGCTTATTAATTATCGCCTGGTTTGTGTGAAAGGGCTTAGTTTGATGGATAGGTAGTGAAGGATTTCAAAATGATTGTTAAGTATCGGGTGAGACTATTTGTCAAGTTGGTGAATGTTACTGTTTACCCATGGCATGTTGTCTCCTGGTTTCTGTATTGTATGCATGGGCCTTCGGAAAGAACTTCTTTCTTTTCTTTCACAAATTTGGAATAATTATTATGGTTCATGCCAGGTCAGTTAACTAATTTTATTGATAAAATAAAATAAGAAAATATTAAGGGAAGAAATTTAATGCATCATTCAAAAAAACATTTCAAGCAATATCTTTTTCATCAGGTTTTTTTTTTTTCAATAAACCAAGTTATACAAAAAGCCTCATAGTGCTGTTGTTTTTGACAAGGGGGAAGAGTGACATTCACTCACGTTTATATATATATATATATATAGGAATCTGTAAAATGTATATATGACCATTAGGTCTACAATCAACAAGAAGATGCTGTGTAAAGCCCTTGATTGGTAGCCAAGATTAAGGTTTTTAGATGAAAAATTCTGTTGGACATTTAAAACTTCATAAACTTTTATCTTTTGCAAATATGGAAATCCTACAATATCCATCATGAGCTTAGCTTGCCTGTGTTGTGTGTTGCTTGTCTTTTTAATGCTTGCCCTGTTTAGCCAGCCATACTGTTTCAGCCCATTCAGAGAGAGGGTATGATGATGAGACATTTGAGTCCGAGTGGGGACCAATCACAGAGAAGCCGGAGGAGGAGGCGAGGGCGATGCTGGACAGCCGGGAGCCCACCATGGAGCTGGAGCTTACTCCTCACCCTCCAACAGAACACAAAAGTCATGGGTCCACAGACCCAACAGATCTTGTAAACCCTTCTCAGTTAACAGACCTTACACTGCCTTCTGCTCCCACAGATCCTTCTCGCGAGTCTACAGAAACAAGTGTCACGAAAACTAAATCGAAATCTAGCAAAACTAGATCAGCCAGAACTTCTACACCCTCGGCAGGAGACACTGTGCTGAGTGAAAGGACAACTGAAAAGACCAGGATGAGTGAAAGGTCAAGGTCAGGTGACTTCAAAAAGAAAAGGTCAGAGGAAAGGTCAAGGTCTAATACAGTTAAGAGTTCAAGGAAAGAGTCTGATGCAGCAGATGATGAGGTTTTTGATAAGGATAACACAGCATCCACTGCTTCTGATGCACATCAGAGGAAGTCAAGCAGTATGGAAAGGACACCGAGGTCTCTGGGAACATCTGACATGAAAAGGAAGGAGTCTAAAAGCAGGAACAGGACACCTGTGTCTGGAGGGAGGTCAGATCTCGTCAGGAACAGAGGGAGTTCCAGAAACAGCCTACACAGTCGAAGCAGGAGCAATGATCTGAGTGAAACCACAGAGCAGAAACCGAAGAATGGTTTGAAAGAGTCCAGGGCTGCCTCTTCCAGACAGGAATCTGTAAAATCTGTGACCTCAGAAGAAATGGTTAACTCTAAGATGAACAGACCTGCCTCTACAGGAGCTGTTGCTGAAGAATGTCTACTGCCAAATATAAATGCTCCTCAAAGGTCCCTTTCTGTAGTCTCTGGCCGAACTTCTCCAGTGTTTGAGGAACTTCCGATCCCAGGATGGACTTCAAACAGAAGTCAGTCCCAGTTGACAGACAGGAGCAGGCTGAGTGATGGAAGGAAGAATGTGACCCATGTGATGGAGGCACCTAGTAGTTCTCAAGATGTCAATACTGAGGACAATCTGCTGTCCCTTAAAGGACGTAACAGTCCAGCAAACTCATTGAAATCTGCCGATCCAAAAAACGGTTCTGACCTGATAGAGAAGCTCCCTCCATTGAACCTGTCAGGTCTTGAAAGTCCTCCAGTTGACCTTGTGTCAGCAACTTTGGCAGAGGACAAGGTTGTGTCTGGGGGAGATGACACAGACGGACAGGAGGATGGTAAAGCACCCAGTCACTGTCAATCAATGTCAAGGCCACAATCTCAAGCAACTGAAATAAACTCAAGGATTTTGTCGGGAGAATCGCATCCCAGTGGCCCCCTACAGGTGACCGGTGAGCAGGTGTTTGTGCCCTCTGTACCACACTCACCTCTGACCAGGTCACGGTCACTGAGGTCATCAAGGTCAACAGTATCCAGGATTGATGAAGGTTAAATTGAAGTCTGGTTATTGCACGTTCTTGTTGCACATCATTGGTTTGCATGTTACCACCTCCAATGACTGAGCTTGTTCTCTCTTGATGCACACATTCGGTTTCAGATCAGCACTCTCTTCTTCACATTGTCTCCTTGCCTGTTACTTGTATATGATCATTCTTTTCAGGTTAAACAGATAACATGCTGTCATAGTAATATAAAACAATCTGTCAAGATGTAACCCACATGTGTGGAACAATAACCAATTCTTATACATTGTATGTTCCGCAAACACCATCAAAGCCACTATCAACTTCAGGGCCCACTTGCACAAAGCGATCTTAGCGCTAAGATCATCGTAACTCCCATACTTTAACATAGGCTTACAAAAATTGTAGTGCTAAGATCACTTGGTGCCGGTGGGCCCAGAACAGTGTCAAGGATGTTTTGGCTTGGTCAATTAGAAGGAAGTTATAAGCTCCAGCACGGGTGGCCAAGTCGTGTAAGGTGCTGCGATTCGCTGGGCAGAGTTGCGTCCCTTGGGCATGCCAGAAACCTATGATTGTGGGTTCGAATCCCAGTTCGCCTCGATTATGTTTCTCAGTCACTATAGGCTCCAGTGCAATTCACAAACATGTCCCTGTCTAAAAGAATCTGGTTTTGTCATAAAATTGTCTGCAGGTCAGTAATATGTGGAGACGTTCAAAAGTTCCTCATGCAGTGCAGAGCTATACACAAAGGGGTATCATATAACTATAAACAAATAAATCTAGTGCCTAACCAGTATAAGAAGATTAAGATTGCTTCACAAATGTGTTATCCAAAATATAACATTTGTGACATTTGACCACTTTGTATATGGCATTGTGTGTTCATAGCTTTCGGCCATGGGAACCATGCCTGTCGGAGGGGTACACAAAGTATGTGATCTAGACTACCAGTTGTTGAACTTTCATTTTTGTGGAAGCCTCGGTGGCTGAGTGGGTTAGATTGCTGACTTTGTGTGCTGGTGATTACGTGCCTCACTCTGGCAGTGTAGGTTCTAGTCCTGGATTGGACTTTACTTTACTAAGAAAGTGTTATCCCAAAAATAACATTTGTTATATTGTCTTCCCTTGAATCTACAATCTGGTCAAAATTGACCCCCTGTCAATGGACTGTGACATGTAAACAGCGCAGAGCTCTGAGGTAGAAGAGCTGTAAGCGGGGAGTAAATTACGATGATTTTCATGTAATTTCTGTGATTTTCAGATGAGTATATGGAGAATATCTACGTATTGGATGTCATATAAGCATGGATGTATCCAAAATGACATGTATTTCATTTTCTTCTACTCGAGGGAATGGGCGATTTAACTGCATGCATTGTTGATTTTGGTTTGCAACTAACGTTTGACGGTGCTGGATATAACCAAGTGTGTTTATAATATAAAGCTGATATTTTGTTTACAAAGAAATGTATAATTATTTCAATGAACAATCGAAACATTATTTCTTAATTTTGTGCATGCAAATATACATTTAATATGACTCAATGTATCATATTTTACTTCTTCATTCACAGACCTTGTTTTATACAAAATATTGGTAATCACTATATTGGGCATATATGTGAGTGTATGTACTTCTAGCTTGTATACTATTTATGAACATACGAAGAAAACTTGCCATCACAAATAATCCTTTCGTGTTATTAAATGATAGAATATTGTTAAATGTGAATTAGCTATCTTACAACCATTCTGATATTCATGTGTTCAATTTTTTTATAGTTTCTTTTCTCAGCAACCTCAGATGAAAGTATTTTGAATGTTACTATACCGAAACACTTTGAAACCGATAGTGGATTTTGGCTTTGATAAGTAACAAGTGAAGGATGCTCATGTCAAGAAGCGAAAATGTGAATGAGGATTTGAACTCAGACAACATTATTGCAATCTTGCATGCCTTCAGGTCTTACTACCATGTACCAATTTGTTTGTTTTCCTTCAGTTTGTCGAAAATTATTTCCCATATTCTACTATGCTTTTTCATAGTGTGCCAGTATAAAGATTTTATTGACAAAAGATTGCTGCCGACTGGACTGTCACATAACATGCTGCTGCTGTTGTTTCAGAGTCTTCCGCATCGGAGCAGCTGTTGGTGGATGCTCTCACTGAGCATGCTCAGAAGATCGCTCAGAGCGTGCTGAGTCAGTCGGAGGCGGGGCACAATCTGGAGGCAGACATCAGGGTGAGCGGTAGGAGGAGCAGAGGGAAAACCTGCTTCAATGAAACATCCTCGGTCGTCCAGTGTATTACCTCCATTCTGTTATCATAAATACCCTGGACCCATTCGCTAATTACTGTATTCGACGTAATAAGCGCCCAGGGCGCTCTCAAAATTAGAAATAGGGGGCTCTTATTAGAATATTATTTTGAGTTGAAAGATCGTAAATTTCGTGGTTTATGCCGACAGCCTGAAATGTTTATATACGACAGATATATTTTTCCAGAATTTAATTGCCCATAATTAAGGGTGCATATAACATACGAGTGCGTATTATACACAAATAAATAAGTCTTGTGTACATTAATCAATTGGAAGGGGTGCTAATTGAGATTGTTCACTAGCCAATATATTAACAAATATCGCCGTGGGCGCTTATTAGAGAAGGGCGCTTATTACGTCGAATACGGTAAGTGTTGTTTAGGAAGTAATGTTACTATCTTTACCGCTCTTTTTGTTAAACTTCTACAGAATGTCCCTCATATGTGTTAGATTTGATTGGACAGTTATGTTTAGTGTTAAAGTGGACTCAATGGATCTAGCGTGTTAATGACAAGAGGATGGAGGCACATGACACTGGATAATCGATGATGCAAAAGGGATTATCATATAGCTATATAGGTCATTGTTGTAGAGTAATGATAGCAGTGCAGTTAATAGACTCTTAAATAAGCAACAGGCATTTGTTTATTAATTTACAAAAGGTTCTTAGTTATTTATGATATGCAGCTATTTAATCGCAGCAGGTGTTTATTTTGTTCAGAAATGTCTACATCATGTATTTTCAATTTTGTTTCAAATGTTTCTTTTTCAATCCAACACTTGATGCGACATTTAATTATTCAAGGCAGGTGTATATATATTTTTGTCTGTTGGTTGATTCCATCAAGACAGGCATGTTTATTGGGGGCGGTGGGTAAGCCTTGTGATTAAAGTGTTTGCTCATCATGCCAAAGGCCTGGGTTCGATTCCCCACATGGGTACAATGTGTGAAGCCCATTTCAGGGCCCACTTGCACAAAGCGATCTTAGCGTTAAGATGATCGTAACTCCCATACTTTAAAATAGGCTTACAATAGTCTTAGCGCTAAGATCGCTTTGTGCAAGTGGGCCCTGGTGTCCCCAGCACTGTTATTGCTGGAATATTGCTAATAACAGCATAAAACCCAACTCACTCACTTGTTCAAGGATTTATTGTGTGTCTATTGAATCCAAGTGTACAAGTTGGATGTCATTATGTTCAGAAGTGCCTGTAAACCCTGGCAATTTTGATGTGGCGAAATGGTTGGAGCCCAAGACCTCGCAACCCCTTGTTGCATTAACTAAAAGGGTTATATTAACATTGTGCTTCCTATATTATATATGCTATGGGAGAGTCTTGGGTGTGTGACAATGATCAGGTCATTCAGTAGTCAATAAAATACAAAACATTTAACTCATTTTATTCTCAGTGAATTTTTCAAGTGATTTATTGTCTCAATTTCAGTTCCAAAGTGACCTGATCATTGTTTTGTGGGATTTTTAACAAACATACAATGATTTCTTGGTATTGAGGAGCCTTCTGATACAATGTTTGGCATCAGGCAGAAGGTTCTTACAATACAAGTTGTATTCCTAATACAATGTACAGTAAACCACGGTTATAACGTACTCAAAGGGACCACTAATATTATTTCGTCATAAACGTAGTTCGTTATAAGAATTTCGACTAAAATATACAATAAAAGTCTGAGACCTAGCAAGGTAATTATATCCATCAGTTTGTTATAAGTGTATGCTGTATGTGGTATTTACGTCATGGGAACACTCAGCTATGATTTCTTTTTACTGTCATTTTATTTCACTCATTTTATTCTATTACGAGGAAATGTTTTTGTAAGTGATCTAATGTTTGAGTTTGGGTTAACAGTCTTATAACATCTATCTCTTTGTATCTCCAATGTGAAGGGAGAAAGAGATTCTCTGATTTTTTAAAAGAATGTGATATTTACCTTAATTACCAAAACTTTGGATCAGAGTTTGGTTTTCAACAGCTAGAATTTCTGACTCCATCATATACTACTCAAAAGAAGTTAAGGACCCCCCCTGATTCTTTCATATGACTTTAATTAATCATGGCATGACAGATTAACTTCAGTCATATGAATCGGTTTTCTTTAACTTCTTTTGAGTAGTATATCTTGATGTGACTTTACAGTTTAGTATATTGTCAAAAGAAATTTTGGCTAGTGTAGGTCTTGAGAAATGATAGCAGAGTATATTGTAATTTAGTATTTAGCAATCAGTTGTATATTTAAAATCTGTATGATGGTTTGGTAGTGTATACATATTAGTACTTGGATAGTACAGAATTACTAATGAAGTCATATGATTTTTAGAAACTTGCTTTGTATTGCAATATGTTCATAGCAGATCTCTGTTTCAGATGTTTTAGTGCCTAGTTTTGTAGTTAACCGCTTCCTAATTGTAATTTAGCAAGCTGCAACATTGTGGGCTGACCGTCACCCAACCCGGGATATTTCTCGCAGTCAGTCTGTGCAGGAACCAACCAACACTGTAAGATACGTGTCGTGTGATTGGTCAATATTGCACCAATCACATCTGTTGTTTCACAGCCTCCATTCTGGTACCTTCTGATGATCAGGATAATTTGTTTATTTGTGACATTATGGGGACCGTTATTTATGTTTTTGAATTAACTGATTTCAAACTCTTTCAAACTGCCAAAATTATTCAAATCTTATTTTAGGGTATGGTTTAACTTTGAATAAACCAATATATATTTTGACAACACAGGTAATAAACATGTTAACTGTTTTGCTTCAATTAAATCATCTATTTAGCTCTGTGTTTTTATTTTGTAATATTTAATTCAGTTAATTCATTGCATGTTTTCATCTGAATTATGAGAAATTAACATTCATGGGGTGATGAGCTAAAGTAGTGAAGTTTGATGAACATTTCATAATTTGGCTTTCATTATACATGTATTCACATTTCACATCCATCGTGAATTAATCTAAAGTCAATATACAACTCAAAAGAAGTTAAAGAACAGATGGCTTGACAGATTAACGGTAGTAATATGAATGAACTGGGTGTTCCTTTACTTCTTTTGAGTAGTATATATACTCAATGGTTTCAAATCATCATCTGGTCAATAATAACCGTCAAACTGGTACTTACCTCCCTTTATCAGAATGGAGGCTGGTTGAGCACAGCTTGAGTGTTTGTGATTTGTCTTGATGCACTTTAGTTTGTGATTGTCACTGCAGTCTCTAACTGCATGCATTGAATGGTGGCAGGTTATACTCATGAATCTTGCTGATACATATTTGGACATTGAATTTGAAAACTGCTACGCACTTCACATAAATCAGTAAGCAATAAGGATTGCAAACTTGGACATGATGTCATTAGGAATATATGGTTGACTATATAACAATGGATATATTTTAGAAATTCATATTTTAAGGCTCATTTTCTAATTGATGGGCCCTGTTATCAATGTGATTAATATCTGAACACACTAATATCTAAATTATTTCATTATTGATAACAGTTTAATTGCTTGCTTAGTTTCTCACTTTTACCATTTGAAAAATTCTAACAATTCTAATTCTAACAAATTAATAATTAATGTGCTTTCAAATGTGGCATATTTGCTTTTACTTCAGATATAATTTACTCCCCCAAAATACTCTGTCCTATAAATTCTTTCCTGTTTATTCTGTCTCATATACCCTGTCTTATATTTTCTGTCTGATATACAATGTCCTATAAATTCTGTCCTGGTATACCCTGTCCTATAAATTCGGTCTCATATACCCTGTCCTATATATTCTGTCTCATATACCTTGTCCTATAAATTCAGTCTCATATACCCTGTCTTATATCTTCTGTCTCATATACCCTGTCCTATATATTCTGTCTCATATACCCTGTCCTATATATTCTGTCTCATATACCCTGTCCTATATCTTCTGTCTCATATACCCTGTCCTATAAATTCAGTCTCGTATACCCTGTCCTATATATTATGTCATACATATGTTGTTAACAGGAAGCTTCAACTTGTTGCATGAATTTAAGTTTTAAAGATGAGCTTCATTTATTTACTGTAATTAAGTTTTTTTTATTCTTCCTGAGATATTTGGGGAGATGGAGTAGCCTAGTAGTTAAAGCGTTCGCTCGTCACGCCAAAGACCCAGGTTCGACTCCCCACATGGGCTAAATGTGTGAGCCCATTTCTGGTGTCCCCCACTGTGATATTGCTGGAATATTGCTTAAAGCAGCGTAAAACCATACTCACTCTCTCACTCCTGAGATGTTTGTAATCTTTCTGTGATTGGCTTCTGACTGTACGTAACTGAACTATCTTTGGTGAGAGTGGCAAGTGTCAAGAGATTGAACAATATAGTCCCAGCATTCTGAATAACAGTTCTTTGATTACAACCTTCTCAGGATGCTATAGAACAGATCATGAAGAAGCATCGGACCACGAGCGCTGATCCTACTGCCGCAGAATACCGGGAAGAGATCCGCCGCAATCTTACAACTGCAGGTACAAATCTCAATCAATTATAAAACAAGTAAAACTATTATTTTTTATTTGTTAGATCATAGATCTTTTGGGGTGAAGTCAGAAGTCAAAAGTCAGAGGGGGGAATTTAAAATTTTTAAACTGGATCATGAATGGGGAAGCGGAAATAAGAAATATAAATTGATGAGTGTGCCATCTTTAGTGCCATTGTCTGCTGGAAGCTCTGCTTTTTGTCGTTTTTTTCTCAGAAGACAAAAAACGTTAATTTCAACAATGTCTTTGGATGAATGACAAGGGAAATAACTCCAGATGTATAAATGCGAGGAATTTAGCTACAATTCATCAATTTGGAGAATCTTTTTTTTTATTATGTCAAATTGAGCATCATAAGTGTTATAGGAGATTTTTTTAAAAACACTTGAGTAATCTTGCATGTATGTGGCGGCAAAAAAAAGAATAAGTGTAAATTTATCTTTTTCCAATTTTGAAGCAGATAGGGTCAGAGGATCCTTGATCCAACAAATAAATGCATATTGCCCTAATTATTAGTGGTCATCTGTGACACACTCCAACATGTTACAAGAGATCCTTAGCACTGGCTGCTACGTGAGGCAGTGGAGTGGCCTAAAGGTTAAAGCGTTATCTCATCATATGGAAGATCTGGGTTCAAATTCTCACCCGAGTCCAAACTATGATGCTTCTTCTTGGTGTCCCTGTCATGATATTGTTGGAATGTTGCAAGGAAAGGTGTACAACCTTCCTCGACCTCCATGTTGCAGTTGCCAAGGCAGCAGGTCTGACCCCGGATGCCTTTCCAGCTGATGCCGGGATCAGTGATGAGCTGTTGGAGGCACTGGCCAACAACTCTGTGAGCCCCGAGGACATCGAGATCGTCAAGGATGAGGAAAGTGGGCAGAGCACTCTCAGGTCTAAAAGTCAGCTTTCCAAGGCCATGGGAGGTGTGAAGGAGGGACACCTCTTTGTATCACCAGGTGAGGCGGATCTCTCTCCTATTCTTATCACTTTACAATTACAGTAGAACATGGATATAACCAACTACAAGGGACCGGAGACATCAGTTCATTTTACGCACTGTTCGTTTTATACGTTTTCGCTCGGAAACAGCTGCCATCTTGGATAAAACAAACACAATACATGTAATTGCAGCATTGCCCGCCATGATAGCAGGTGCTAGTGAAGTGACACTTTGACATAATCTCGTGAAATTTATGTTTGTCTTACAGACAAGATTAGTCCAGTTACAAGTAAGATAAGCATAAAGCAAGTTCAACAAATTGAATCGTCACCGCTGGTTGTGTTTATTCGCTGCTGATTCCGTATAGCCAATTGTCAGTGACACTTGACACTGAGTGAGATTTCTCAGTTCACTATACACGTCACTAATTAGTGGTATTTTGGCTTGTCGGGGATCAGATATCAGTTCGCTATATACGTTCGTTCGCTGTAGAGAGTTCGTCATATACACACATTCCAGGTTAGAATAGGTCCCCACTAACCCATGCTTGTCCCCCCGTGGTGATTCTGGGTTAAAATAGGTCCCCACCAACCCATGCTGGTCGAAAGAGGTTACTAAATGTATCGAGTGGTCACTCTCGGTGACTTGGTTGATGGTATATCTTCGTAGCCGAAGTAGTGGATTGTTGCTCACAATACCAATCACTGGACTGTCTGGTCTCGACTTGATTATTTACAAGCTGCCGCATATATGTCTGAAATATTGCTGAGTTCATCATTAAACAACAAACAAACAAATGTCCCAGTTGCATAGATAGATGCTCATGATATCAATACTGGATTGTCTGGTCCAGATTCTATTATTTACAGGCTGCCATCATATAGTAGGAATAACACTGAGTGTGGGTTTAGACAAAAACACAAGCACACTGTGACCCCACTTCTGTACCCTCTTCTTGCAGGAGGGGATGACGACAGCAAACCCTCCATCTCCATCCCATCAGAGAGGGTCTCAGTCAAGGACGTCGGGGACGTGGACGTCATCAGCTACGGAGTGCCAGAAACAGGGGACCTTATTGAACCTGACCGAAGGTCAAAGGGCAGCTCAAAGCACTCGTCCATCGTGGATGGAGGGTCGGAAACACGGAGCGTGAGGAAGCCGTCTGACGTGCCTGCTGCAGATGATTTTATGCAGGCTGTGAAGCAAATAGAGGAGGTATGTGGATGATATGGTACCGTAAATCTGGAAAGTTGGGCACAAGGAAATTATTGGGAGTGTCAAACAATAGCCTAAACTGCGTCTGGAAAGTTTTGCAATACCCTGTTGATGAGATTACCAAGGATCAAAGCTATCCCTTTGCACATGCTGTATTTTATGAGTAGAAGCAGTGGGATGAAATGTTAACTCCGTGTCAGTCAGTGCTTGTTTTAACTGAAGATGCATGTGTTGAGTAGGAAGGTTGGAGTAGTGTGTTTATCTGACAGTAGTCTAACTTTTGGTGCTACTCTATCACGTACCCTTGATGTCATGTCTACCATATCATGTCAACTTCCCCTCCATAGAAATAACTAGGTCTTCAGCAACCCGTGCTTGCCGTAAAAGGCGACTATGCTTGTTGTAAGGGGCGACTAACACAATTGGGTGGTCAGGCTTGCTGACTTGGTTGATGCGTGTCATCATATCCCAACTGCTTGGATTGATGCTCATAATGTCAATCACTTGATTGTCTGGTGCATATTCGATTATTTACAGACCGCCATCATAGAACTGGAATTTTGCTGAGTGCGGCGTTAAACAACAAACAAACAAACTGTAGAGTTTGTGATGTCACAATGGCACTTCAATTTCTCTGGGGATGTCTTTTTGAGATCTTAGTGCTAAGTTGGTCGTAACTCCCATACTTTATCATAGGCTTACGATCAACGTAACACTAAGATCGCTTTGTGGAACGGGGTCCCAGATCATTAAGTTCGTCTCCTAAGTACATTTTCTGGTATGTACCTGTGCACTTTCAGAAGGTAGCTGAAGTTGTCTCCCCTGCTGTTATTCCCAAACCAACACCAGAGGACGCCACCAGTGAACATGGCAGCACAAAGACAGGTGTGTCTAAGACATCTCAGAAGACCGATGACTCGAAGAGCGCCAAGAAGAAGAAACCAGTGTCCATTGAAGACAGGGAGGAGTTTGTTGTCGGTGAGAGACATTTGGTAGCCATTGTACTTTGGTGATCTTGATTTTGATAATTGATCATGATCAAGCTTTGAGTTACCATACAGAATGTCTGTGTAGTTTGCTAACACACCTTGTAGTGATAACAATTTTGTAATTTATTATAAAGACATAGATTACATTAATAAGGGAATGGTCATTTACATAGGGTGTTTGATGCACAATGTACTGAAAATGTACTCATCCTTCCCTAATGCTTGTCATATATTTGGATGATCCTCCCAATGTCCTTTGATGGTTTTTTTTCAGGACCCTACCTTAAAAGACCAGATGCAAAAATACTTTTATCATAAAATATCCATTTTTTTCATGACCCTCCCCAAATATTGGTATGTGTAGTATTTTTTATAACCTTCCCAGAGAGACTGTCGTATTGGCCCTCCGCTGATTCCCTCTGACCCATGCCCCTGGAATAAATGACCGGTCCCTTAACCTGTAGACATGTAGATGTTGGACATTAGTCGATAAAGGAGATGTATGTTTTAATAACATATTTAAACCATTTATGCCTACATTTCTTCACTGTTTTGTATTCATTTAATTTCAGGTCAAATCTATTCACATTGTCGTATTCGGAATACTTTTCAGATTATTGAAATGACGTGCTGGGATGTTTTTGGGACACTCAGTAGAACTAATGAAACTTGTTCTGTGACCAGATTGTTCCTGTACAGAAGCTCTGCACAACCATAAAGTTTTTTTTAGCAACTGTCAAAGGTCATAGGTCACCAAGATGGCGTCCTGTTGGAGAGGCATCATGAGCCTCAGATATATATTCAATATTACTTTATGTACAATATATCCCTATGTTCAATATATCCTGATATACAGTATATCCTTATGAACAATATATTTGTTCTGTTTTATCAGTTTCAATCATTGATTGAAACCCTTTACAGTGATGTAATTGATGGATTTCAGGAAAAAAACTAATACGAAATAGAAAATAAATTTAATCAGTAAAAGGTAACAAAGTTTTGGTAGAAATACTTTATTAATTTAAATGATCTCTTCCATGGATGATGTTCAGGATCTGACAATGGCAGGATAATCATTTCATGATATTTTAGTGGAAAGTGTGAAATATGTGAAACGGAAATACTTTGTCAATGTTTGGTCCTAGTTTGTGACAATGTTTGGTTGTTGAGTGTATTTGGCTGATTCAGCAGTTGTGTGTGTACAGGCAAAGTGGAGGACAAGAAAGAGCTGGAGAAACTGTACGGCCCGGTCGACCCCCCACCCCCTCCAAAACCATCCCCGCCTAAAAGTGAGGCTTCCGAGTGGTGTGCCAGTATAACTGTTACATTTGTTACACAGAAATATGTGAGGGTGTGCAGGGGGTACCCTTGTAGTCTTGTCAGTGATTTTCAGCGTTTTAAATGGTAAAAGTCGAAATTCAAGTGAAATGGAACATGAGTATTTTTTATATTTTCCTAATCTTATAATTCTGATACGTAATTATTGGTATGGAGAATATACAGATCCATCGAATTGTACACCCTCTGCACATCCTCATACATGCATCCAGAGTTTATTGAACTGATGAAATACGGTTTCAAGTGACGTAAATAAATCAGATCAGTTATTGTGTGTCACTAGACTTGTGTCTGTAGTGTTCAGTTACTGTGAAACCTCATGATATCAAATATCATTAACTTGATATCATCCTGGCACAATCTGTGTTACTATTTGCTATGGTATGATATCAACTACCAGTGCTCTGCTTGCTGTGATATAACGAGGATACGGAAATATCTTTTGGCCAATCAGACATTTGCATTTTGGTCACGCCCAACTTAAATCTGAGGTGCTGGATGTTCATGCATGAATAAAAAGAATAAACTCAAGTGTCTCTTTCAAAACATATGTACATGATATATATACAATTTATTACCATTTCAGCACAAACATATCATATAACTGTAATACTGATCAAAGTGGTTTTAAACCCAGCTCACTCACTCACTCACTCACTCCAACTATGGCCTGATATAAGATTTGTTTGTTGTTTAGCGCCACACTCAGCAATACTCCAGCTATATGACGGCGGTCTGTAAATAATCAAGTCTGGACCAGACAATCCATTGATTAACATCATGAGCATATATCTATGCAATTGGCATGACATGCAACAACCAAGTCAGCGAGTCTGACCACCTGATCCCGTTAGTCACCTTTTACGACAAGCATGGTGTCCTTAATGATATACTGAGTTGATGAGGTTTCTATATACATACTACTCAACCTTTGCTTGGGATGTTTCCATGGTTATCCCTAACAAAAGTTGAGTAGTATATCAGTTCACTGGATGCATGTTCAACATTGATGATTACTAACAGATGTTTGGTTCCTCCCCCATGTATGTCACCTACAAATCTCACTTCATGTTTGTTACAGTCAATCTCTGCCAATGCATGTTACAGTCAATCTCTGCCAATGCATGTTACAGTCAGTCTCTACCAATACATGGTCCATTACACAATCAGACTCGCTGATTTTCTTGAAACTTCCATCCCTGCACTGTTGCTTTGAAGAACTAAAAAATAATTAATATTGTGGAATTCCCTCCAAGCAGAATTTGATACTTATTGTGACGAAGAGAATGTTTATTTATAAATTATTTTCGTTTACTCTTGTAAATGTTTGAGCAGGTTCATCCGTCAAACAATGAAATCATTTATCTGACAAATAATATTTCAACAAATAATAAACACTAAACTGCCAAGTAAACATATGCCCCAGGGTTTCACACTGATAATTTGTTTACTAACAGACTGGAGTGTCATTGTCCCCTGTTAACTCACTTGTGTTCCCCCTCTCTCTTCCCTCAGCCTGGCCTCGGTTCTCACTCCAAGCCTTTCAGTGTTATAACCAGGTCCAATGGTCACACAGAACATCTCAGGCTACTGTTAGCCAATGAAATTCATTGATTTGTCTGGTATGGAATACCATTCAGTAGGTTTCATTGGGTGAGGTGTTTTTTAATCCTCGTATTCGCATAAAGGGTGGCCAAGTTATCTAAGGCTCAACAATTTGCTGTGCAGAGTTGCCTCCCTTAGATGTGTGGTCGAAACCTATGTGGGTTTGAATCCCTGTTTGCCCTGAGTTTGTTTCTAGGTTTGTCAGCTTGTGGGTTTCACCAGTGGCAGATGTCTAATACCTGCATCACTTTCCCCCCACTCCATGCTGACATGCCACAATGTACCTGCAATAGTGGTCAAAGTGGCGTTAAACCCAACTCACTCACTCTCTCAGTGTCCTGACCATTGGACCAGGCATTACACTAAATAACATGGCGAAATAAATGAACTGAAAATTAAGAGTCTTTAATGATAAAATAATATTTTGAATTATTTTTCATATAAATCTATCCAATGCTTTCCTGCATACTGTCAATGAATATTTGGACATGTGATAACAAATTTATTTAACCAGTAAATTCATTGAAATATTGTCAAGAAAGTACCACTATTTTGATTGGAAAAGGATGACAGTATGATCAAAATTGTTACTTCTTTTCATTTCTGTTGTCATAAATCGCAGTCAATTTTCAATGTATGTAATCTCAAGTGCAAGGAAAGAAAGAACCCGAAGTTGTTACCCCTCCAGAACCACCAAAGCTTGAACAGGAATCTCCTCAAGAAGGTAGGCAGTGTGTGAATTGTTTCCCCTTGAAGAGTATCTCATGAAATACTCGTATGAATTGTTTAGTACAGTGCTGGCCAAAAATTCAAACCACATCTCTAAAAAACCTGAAAACAATCAGATCATTCTTTTAGAAATTGCTTCTTACTGAAAGTCTATTTTTCAATTTCCAATATCACAGTGCCCACTAAGTTAGATATTCCACCCGACCCTCCAAAACCCAAGGAGCCAGTACCGCAGCCAAAAAACGATTCTCCTCCACAAAAACAAGACCCTCCTTTACCGCCAAAACCAAAGCCAAAACCAAAGCCAAAAAAAGAAAAGGCAGCACCAAGTCCACAACCAGCTCCACCTCCGCCAAAGGTGGAAAAACCAAACGCTAAAAAGCAGCTGCCTCCAATAAGGGAACCTGAACCCAAAAAGGAGCCCCAGACAACCAAACAGGAACCAAAGAAGGTTGATGAAAGCAAGGGTGAGAGATATGAGGTGTGGTGTGTTTGATTCTGCACCAAGGGTTTCATTGTCAGCACATGGTGTTAAAAGCACTGTGACAGGAGAGTTTGTGTAAGGCACGTGTTGTTAGCACTGATTCTAGGGCTAGAAACGTCTGTTTTGGGTACATGCTGTGGAAATCACTGTATCTGAGACAGAGAGGTCTGTTGTGGGAACATGTTTCTGATACGTACTGTATCTGTACCAGAAGGTGACGTGTAATGGTTTTTTTGGTTGGTTATATAGCAATGTGCAATGACTTGTGTCTGTGTGTGTCTGATTGTACTAGTCCGGACTACTGCAGGTTTTAGAGCACTAGCCTAATGAGCTACCATGCCACAGTTTAACATGGATACCCCACTCAGACACACAATATATTGACTCAGAGACGACCAATCTTTGTTTTATCCTGCTACAGCTGAGCGCCAGGTAGGATATCAAGTTCTATCTTTTAACATATTTTGGTATGATGCAACTGGAGACTGAACCACAGATCACAGACACTCTATCCACAACACCGCAGAGGCGGCTTCAGAACCTTAAAATATATTTGATAGCACCGTATCTGGACTGAGTAGTCTCTTATTGGCACATGTTTCTGATAAGTCCTGTATCTGAATCGGAAAAGCACTCGTTGACAGCACTGTAACTGAACAGAGAGGTCTCTCATGGGCACTTGTTTCTGATAAGTCCTGTATCTGAACTTGAAAAGCACTCCTTGACAGCACTGTAACTGAACAGAGAAGTCTCTCATGGGTGCTTGTTTCTGAAAAGTCCTGTATCTGAACAAGAAAAGTCATCACAGACAGCACAGGACCAGAGATGTCTCTCATGGGCACATGTTTCTGATAAGTCCTGTATCTGAACAAGAAAAGTCATCACAGACAGCACAGGACCAGAGATGTCTCTCATGGGCAGTTCTTTCTGATACGTCCTGTATCTGTTTAATGGTAACGTCTACTAAGAGGTGTGCTAGAGGTTGAATTCTGACACCACAGACCTGAAGGCTGGACCTGTGTCAAGGATAGCTCTGTGTGTATTGTGATGTGGCACCTGTGTGATGTGTGTTAATTTGACATCGCAAGATATGATGGTGCACAGAGTTATTGCATGGTTTCATCTAATGTTGCATTTCAGCCTGTCCATGCCATCTATACAATGGAAGTTACATGTTTTATAATGTGCAGAAAACTACAGTTAGAAGGGTATATCATGACATGAGAAATAACATAATAATATGCACAAATTTGTCCTTGAAGAAGGGAGCTGTCATCTTTGTTGTACAATCTTTTGAGTATCACTTGTATGCCCCTGATAGAAATTGATGGACAATTATTAAGTGGACAAAAAATGACTGAATCTTTTTTAGGGTGGTCAATTTTTATTTCAGATGGCTACTCAGGTACTGCTACCGCCATATATCATCCTGAAGTTAAGAACGTGAATATTATTACTCTTCTTCCCATGAAAAATGGCCAGTAAGGTTCTGGGTAGAAAAGGTCTTCAGCAACCCATGCTTGCCGCAAAAGGCGACTATGCTTGTCATTGATCAGGTGGTCAGGCTCTCTGACTTGGTTGATGCATGTCATCATATCCCAATTGGATGGATCAATGTTCATGATGTCAATCACGGGACTGTGGGTGGTCTAGACTCAATTATTTACAGACCACAGTCATATAGCTGGAATATTGCTGAGTGTGGCATTAAACAAGAAAGAAAGAAACCAACAAACACTAACAGTCCTTTCCGAAGAATTGTCTCCCCTCCTCAAACTAATACTTCTCTCCGAAAAGTTGTCTACCTCTTCCCATAAATACTCCTATGAGAAGAGTTGTCTCCCCTCCCACGATACTCCTTTCTGAAGAGTTGTCTCCCCTTCCTCCCACTAATACTCCTGTCTAATGTTTGGTATATGTCAACATAGAGATAATAGTAGAACCCACGGCTGTTGAGCCACAAGGTCCACTTCCTGTTCGACTGTCACTTCCTACAGAAGAGTTGTCTCCCGATCCTCCACCAAAACCAGCTATGATTAGTGGTGAGGTTTGCAGTGAAAACACATATCAACATCTAAAATAGTGTGCTGTATGATATGTAGACTATATTTAAAGGTATTTCAAAATATTAACCTCTGTCGGCATTCCGGGTTAGGATAGTCCCTAGCAACATTTGCTTGTAGGCGAAAGGTGCTTCCTAATGGATAGTGGGGTCAGAATTGGTGACTTGGTTCATAGTGTGTCATTGTTCCCCTATGACATCGGGGGGCACAGGTGGCCCAGTTGTCTAAGGAGCCGCGATTTGCTGTGCAGAGTTGCGTCCCTTGGGCACGCCAGGAAACCTATGATTGTGGGTTCGAATCCCGGTTCGCCCGGATTATGTTTCTAGGTTTGTCAGCACCATACCCATGCTTGTGGGTTTCACAGAAGTGGTAAACGTCTGAGACCTGCATCACTCTGGGCTTTCCTCCAACATTAAGCTGACACGCCACAATATAACTGGAATACTGTTAAAAGCTCACCCATGACATCGATCGTTGCTCATTATATCAATCACTGGATAGTTTGGTCTAGACTTGGTTGTTTACATGCCATCATCATGTTGCTGAAATATTGCTGAGTGCGGCATTAAACAACAAACAAAACAATCAAAATTTGAATGAAACATGAGATAATGCCATAATCTCACCTTACATTACCATTTGTGTGTGAAATGGGTTTTTCTTATAATTGTTTGTGGCTTGATATTGTATTAGTTCCTCTTGATCTTCGAGATGCAGCTAATTATACAGCTAAAGTGATGCAATGTGTGTTAACATGAGCTTACATCATGTGAGTTAAGCCATGCTGTATAAGTGTGTGTGATCCCTGCTGTATTATATTTATGTGAGATCCTATGCTCTCCTAACACTCAGAAAGGTTTGTGTATAACCTTCAGGCCAGACCAATTTAATTTTGTGTTTTCTGGATTTTCTTGTTCTTTAGGGCAAAATAATTTCTTTTTTTTAAAAAGTTTTGTATATTTTCTATGAAAAAAACCCCAAGAAAACATTCTTAGAAACCATGTTTGCAGTCAAACACAATATTTAAAATATTTTGTTATTTTTCTTTGTCAAATTTGACGTTAATTCCTCTAGAAAACAAGAAAATATTTTATTCTGGCCTAAAAATGTACCAATGACATTTGGACACAAGTAAGCAATGTCATTTCTTTCAACAGAATAATTGGCAATATAATCTTATGTGTCATACATTTATTACTTTATAATAATTATAAATACATTTCTTTGATTTCCATGATTAATAGAGTATCATACTGATATCAAACAGTAATATTTCAAACAGTTAATGAATACAGTGAATATAAAATAGGATATGTGCTTATACACATAAAATGTTGTAACAGTCCAACCACCCGTGAAGACAGAAACAAGGGCAACAACTCCAACAATACCTGAAATGGTTCAGGAGGACTTAGGTGAGAAATAGTCGAATGGAACATAGAAATATAACACTGACGGATATCAAGGAGGGGGGACCATCTTCAGATACCTACATCTGTGGTTTGTGTTGACTGTGCCTTAATAATGGTGTGCCCCTCACCCCTTTCATAATCTTAGAGGGGGCACGGGTGGCCCAGTTGTCTAAGACGCCGCGATTCGCTGTGCAGAGTTGCGTCCCTTGGGCACGCCAGAAACCTATGATTGTGGGTTCGAATCCCGGTTCTCCCCAATTATGTTTCTAGGTTTGTCAGCACCATACTCGTGCTTGTGGGTTTCACCGAAGTGGTAAACGTCCGAGACCTGCATCACTTCGGGCTTTCCTCCCACATTAAACTGACACGCCGTGATATAACTGGAATTCTGTTAAAAGCAGAGTCAAACCCAACTCACACACTCACTCACTCATAATCTTAGATCTCTCTATTGTGTATTGTGTGGTCACAATGGCTGCATTACTTAATGAGCTTAAGCTCCTGAATATTTCATTACAATGTATGAAAAATAAAACTTGGAAAAGTCACCTTGTTATCTTTGATAGGGGGCCTTAACATGTCAAATATGGTGAACCATGACCTTGCCTAATCAGCTGTTTTTGTTGGTAGTTTTTCTCACTGATTATTACCAGTATGCTAACTATATTAGTAGTGTAGAATGCTTCTTTCTTTTAAACTGATCATGCCTGTTTTGTTTTATTTTTAGGAAAGCTGGAGATATTGTTTATTTTTTTAAGAAATAATTATTTATTGAAGTTGATGTTTGAAGTTTGACATTAATAGGTCGAGTTGAGAAAAAGGCGGAGATATCCAGTCTTTATTCTCAGATACCACCTCCACCAACAAAGAAAGATGTGAAGGGTGAGGCAGGTTCTGATTGGATGTTCATCACCCAATCAACTGTCTGCTTTCCCTCCCTATTGTCTTGACATCTTTTGGTTTGGGTTTCTGTGTTTGTCCTTGCTTTAATAGAACGTGAACATTCAGGTGGGAATGAGGAGACTAGAGAATGATAGGTCTTCATAACAAAATAAGTAGTGTTCTGATCCTTGGATGGCCAGGTTTACACATTTCAGGTGTTAAAGTTTGTATTACATAACTTGGAATGTAAAACTGTTTACAAGAATGTGAAAGAACTTGAACAGGTCATAGGATGTTACAGCCAATATTGTATATGGACTTATGATATATGTGGCACTAATATCTTAGGATGTTGTATACAGACAATATCAGTATATGGACTTATGATATATGTAGCACTAAGATCTTAGGATGTTGTATACAGACAATATCCGTATATGGACTTGTGATATATGTGACACTAAGATCTTAGGATGTTGTATACAGCCAATATCCGTATATGGACTTACGATATATGTAGCACTAAGATCTTAGGATGTTCTATACAGCCAATATCCGTATATGGACTTATGATATATGTGGCACTAAGATCTTAGGATGTTCTATACAGCCAATATCCGTATATGGACTTATATATGTAGCTGTAGACATTCCCCACTGAATCTCACGTATGCATAGCCTTCCTAAACCAACTGACAACATGTTTCTGGTTTGTAAGTGTGTGTTTATGTACAACTCTTTGTAAATGCTTTGAGAATTTTTTTTCTATATTTTACAACCACATGTTTTATTTAAATGTACTCACTTGCTGAAAGTGCCTGCTGGTATGTCTGTTCTATTCCCCCCCCCCCCCCCCCCTAGTCCAATTGATGAGCCTGTGAAGATTCCAAGTCCAATATTGATATCGGGCTAAAATAATGCTGATGCAACGTTAAATTTTAACTCACTCACTCTAAGTCCGACTAGGTCCTCTGTAGTCCTCTGCTTAAAATGGAATTAAATGGTTATGTGTTGTGTGACCTGTCTGATTGTGTGCTCATGCTATCAACCACTGGTTTGTCTGGTCCATAGTAGATCATGTACAGGCTGCTGCTATCTGGCAGCAATATTGCTGACTGTGGCATAAAACAACATTCACCTATCAGCTTCAAACTCCTCCCCATTTCTGAATGTTACTTAGGACATAAACCTTGTATGTTTTCAATTTAGAGGTTTCAAATTTGAGAAATTTACAGGTATCAAATCGAGGTTTGAAACCTCTACATTGAAAGGGGTGGTCGTGTAGCCTAGTGGGTAAAGCGTTCGCTCGTCACGCCGAAGATCCGGGTTCGATTCCCGACATGGGTACAATGTGTGAAGCCCATTTCTGGTGTCCCCTGCCGTGATATTGCTGGAATATTGCTAAAAGCAGCGTAAAACTGTACTCACTCACTCACTCACTCTACATTGAAAACACACTGGGTTTATTTCCCCTCTACTATGACACAATGTGAAAACAAACGAAAAATGAAGATTGGTTTTCATCTGCATATGTTTGTTTAATGTTCCCAAATCAAAACTTTCACAATATGAATAGTGCCTCTTTATTGAAGCTGAATAAAATCATGTTGAAAAATATATTGAAAATAACAGCCCTAGAGGAAATGAAGCGACCGTTGCAATGTTTGTTGTAAAGTACACACCGTTATTGTGACATCATAATCATAAAGTTGCACAGATAAGATGTCAAAGCCTGACGTCACTGTACGTGATAGATTCTTGTACTTTTGGGGGTTGAGGCCCGTCCGGGATTCGAACCCACACTGCCAGAGTGAGGCACCTTATCGCCAGCATACAAAGTCAGCGATAAAACCCACTCGGCCACCGAGGCTTCCACAAAATGAAAGTCTGACAACTGGTAGTCTAGATCACGTACTTTGTGTCCCCCTCTGACAAGTACGTGATCTAGACTACCAGTTGTCAGACTTTCATTTTGTGGAAGCCTCGGTGGCTGAGTGGGTTAGATCGCTGACTTTGTGTGCTTGTGTTCAGGTGCCTCACTCTGGCAGTGTGGGTTCAAATCCCAGACGGGACTCAACCCCAAAAAGTACTGTACTTTACTAAGAAAGTTTTATCCCAAATGTAAGAAATGTTACATTGGACCACCTTGAAATGGCATTGTGTGTTCATACTATGTGATAGAGTCGTGCCAAAAGTCAAGTTGATATGACTGAATTTTGAAGATATTGAGAATATGTATGTTAAGAAGAGATGTTTCCAATGTGTACCAATTAATGACAAAAACTGCAGATTCGTCACCTCAGGCAGACCAGTCAGAATGCAGGATGCTAACATGTCATCGTAGAATGTCCTATATATGTGTTTATGTTTGTTTATCAACTAAAATACTATCCAGCATGTCTCCTTGCTTTGGTTGAAATAATTTTATTTTTCAGCTGCGTTTGAGATGTGTCTATAATAAAATAAATAACAAACATTGTTCTGAATATATTTAGTTACCCAGTTTATGTTACAAGTTTTACCAGTGATTATGCAAATTATTAATTTTTTATTACCCTCACATTAAACATTAATAAGTAATTAAAATAACTTTATTTTTTAAATATTCAAAGATATTGAAATTTGTGCTAATTTTGTGTACTGTTAAGATGTATTACTTTTGACAAAGCATGAGTCCATGTTCAGACAAACATTTCTGGTCTTCACAGGCAAACCGAAACCAAAGCCAAAGGCTGAAAAACCACCTCCTCCAAAGAAAGAAGAGAAGAAGAAAAAGGAGAAGAAGACAAAGGTCAAGAAGGAGAAGGTGGAGAAACCCCTGCCCCCCAAGGTGCCGACGCCCGTCCCTGTGGAAGCCCCCAGACCTCAAACCCCCAAGAGAGAGTCCCCCGAACCAGAGGAGAGCGTGAGTACAGTCATTCTAGTCCAAAGAGACAGATGTCACTAAATTTAAGTTGCTAAATCAGCGTTGACTAAAAATAAGAATACATTTTTGGAGTTGCTTGAACAAGAACTTCCAACACGTAAAGACCGCCTCCGTGGTCTAGTGGTAGAGCGTCCGCCCGGAGAGCGGAAGGTCCGGGGTTCGATCCCCGGCCGCGTCATACCAAAAGACGTTAAAAGATGGTACTTGTTGCTACCCTGTCTGGCGCTCGGCATTAAGGTGCTAAAACAAGGACAGGTCGGCTCGGAGTTAGTATACTGTGTCTGAGTGGGGTATTCATGTTAAACTGCGGCATGGTATCTCAGTGAGCTAGCACTATAAATCGGCATCAGTCCGGACTAGTACAAGCAACCACACACACGTACATGCACGTCGCTATATAAGTGCAATAATCTTGGACGCGACGTTAAACCCCATTTCACCTCACCTCCAACACGTAAAACAACTGATAAAGTTGACATCAGAACATACTTCCTCATTTCCTTCCCATGGCAGACATTTCCAGTCCAACCAACCTTTCTTGCTTCATTGGAATCATCTCTACTATCAGTTAATGTTCAGATCGAGATTGTTACTTTTTTTTTTATAAACTGAAGGGCAAAAGAATGTGTACCATGTGTGTTTTTTATGGAATTGAAAATTGAAAGAACTGTTAAAATTTATTATGTCTATTAAACCATCACACATTTCTGCATCAGTTTGTAAAAAGTCATCAGTGGCTGGGTTATTTTGTGTACAAATAAATTGTTTCGATGAAGACATGGGTGAAAAAACTAAATTGTGACCACATGAAATGTTGTGAATTTGTGCCGAAAAAGCAAATTTATTATTTTCACAGCAGTGATGTTTAATATACCAATCAGCAGTTGTGTATTGTGCAAAAACATTTTTTCTTTGAAACTTAAAAGTTTTAAATCAAATTATATTTTACAATTTTTATATAAAACTTTTTGGAAGTATTCTTTGACTGCTGGCTAAGCGCAAGTTCAGTTCATTTTTTGGATATAGTATTACTAACTTAAGATATTTTCAATTGATACTCACACATTTGATAAAATCAACTGAGAGGTATAGTTTCTTTTCCCCCTCAGGTGATGTTTAGCCTACTAATAAAATGCCTCCCTAATCACAAATGGACGGAAATTTTATAAATGATAAATTGTGACCTGAACTCACCATTCCAATATCAAGCCTAGATGTTATCCCCTTCTCTCAGATTGCACCATCCCCTGATAACAAGTCGGAGGACATGGACTTTGTGTTTGTGCGGGAGCAGTCGGAGAGTCCCGAGAGGAAGCAAACGCCGCCGCCACCGCCTCGTGCCCCCTCGGACCCACCGCCTGTTGCTGAAGTGGAATCGGAGACTGAGGACTTATCTCTGGACAAGGTAAGATGCACTCACCATTCAGGGGTCGGTCGGGTAGCCTGGTGGTTAAAGCGTTCGCTCGTAATGCCGTAGACCCGGGTTCAATTCCTGATATGGGTTCAATGTGTGAAGCCCATTTCTGGTGTCCCCTGCTGTGATATTGCTGGATGATTGCTAAAAGTGTCGTAAAACCATATTCACTCACTCACTCACTTATACACTACCTTATACCATGTCAGACACTACCTTATACCATGTCATACAGTACCTTGTACCATGTCATACACTGCCTAATACCATGTCATACAGTACCTTGTACCATGTCATACACTACCTTATTCCATGTCATACCCTACCTTATACCATGTCATCCCTACCTTATACCATGTCATACCCTACCTTGTACCATGTTATACACTGCCTTGTACCATCATTCAGTGCTTGAGGCATGTTACATTTTGAAGAAATAATCACACACTACCAATTTTGTACGCCATTAATGTTATAATGTTTGGTTGCAGTGCTGAGCAGCAGTGTTCTGCTGTCAATGTTGTATAGCGTTACACCTGTTACACACAACTTTGCTCTACAGTGCCACACACTAACACATCATGCAATGTTGAAATTACCTTGTTTAGGAGATATACCTACTGTGTTTTGAAAATTGATGTAGTCCCACTGTAGAGAAGATACCTCTTAATTTAATTTGGAACTGAGCGCTTTAATGAGAGGTTTCAAATGTATAAATAATTTTTTGTATGCAAAAGATATGCCTTTGTAAAGTCTTGTAATCTCATCACCGAAGCAGTCAGGATTACGGCCTGGAACAACATATCGTCGCCAAACACATCTGATATCAAACTACCATATTTCCTCTATTAGACGCCGTCTATTAAGTTCGCGAGAGCCATTAACTTGGCATGTATTAGAGACCTGGCTTGTTTTTTGAGACCAAGCATGTAATAGAGGCAATATCAATACGTTTTACAGTTCCTATCAGTAATCGATTGGCAGCTATTTTTTTATGCATAGATATGTAGGCTATCGATGTATTCATGTTCATGTTTTTTGTGTTGAAAGGTTTACTATTATTAAAAGGGGTTTCCATAGCAAAAAGGAAACCTCTTTTTAACCAATCAGAATCAAGCATTCTTCAATATCATGGTAGAATAAACAATATCATATACTTCCATGTCATACACCAAGTTGTATAAACTGCTGCAATTTGCTGTGCAGTTGCCTCCCTTTGGCATGTTATACCATCTCCTACATTTCCCTATACCATGTCATACACTACCTTATACCATGTCATACACTACCTTATACCATGTCATACACTACCTTGTACCATGTCGTACACTACCTTGTACCATGTCATACACTACCTTGTACCATGTCATACACTACCTTGTACCATGTCTCACCCTACCTTATACCATGTTACACACAACCTTGTACCATGTCATACCCTACCCTGTACCATGTCATACCCTACCTTGTAGCATGTCATACACTACCTTATACCATGCCATACACTACCTTGTACCATGGCATACCCTACCTTGTACCGTGTCATACCCTACCTTGTACCATTTCATACACTACCTTGTACCATGTCTCACCCCAACTTATACCTTGTCATACACTACTTTGTACCATGTCATACCCTACCTTGTACCATGTCATACACTACCTTGTACCATGTCATACCCTACCTTATACCATGCCATACACTACCTTATACTATGTCATACACTACCTTGTGCCATTGCATACACTTCCTTGTACCATGCCATACACTATAATGTCATACACTACCATGTCATACACTACCATGTCATACACTATCATGTCATACACTATCATGTCATACACTACCATGTCATACACTATCATGTCATACACTACCATGTCATACACTATCATGTCATACACTACCATGTCATACACTACCATGTCATACACTGCCATGTCATACACTACCATGTCATACACTACCATTTCATACACTACCATGTCATACACTACCATGTCATACACTACCATTTCATACACTATCATGTCATACACTACCATGTCATACACTATCATGTCATACACTATCATGTTATACACTGCCATGTCATACACTATCATGTCATACACTACCATGTCATACACTACCATGTCATACACTACCATGTCATACACTATCATGTCATACACTGCCATGTCATACACTACCATGTCATACACTACCATGTCATACACTTTCATGTCATACACTACCATGTCATACATTACCATGTCATACACTACCATTTCATACACTATCATGTCATACACTACCATGTCATACACTATCATGTCATACACTATCATGTTATACACTGCCATGTCATACACTATCATGTCATACACTACCATGTCATACACTACCATGTCATACACTACCATGTCATACACTATCATGTCATACACTGCCATGTCATACACTACCATGTCATACACTACCATGTCATACACTTTCATGTCATACACTACCATGTCATACATTACCATGTCATACACTACCATTTCATACACTATCATGTCATACACTACCATGTCATACACTACCATGTCATACACTACCATGTCATACACTATCATGTCATACACTACCATGTCATTCACTACCATGTCATACATAACCATGTCATACACTACCATGTCATACACTTCCGTTTACCATGTTATACACTACCTTGTACCATGTCATACATACCTTATACCATATCATACACTACCTTTTACCATGTCATACACTACCATATCAAATACTATCATGTCATACAATACCATGTCATACACATCTTGTGTTACAGGAAGAAAACCGCAAGCAGATATCCAACAAAGCGGCGCGGCAGGCCAAGAGGAATGCAGCAGCTGCCAAGAAGCGAGAGGAAGTGGAGCGGAGAAGGAAGGAGAAGGAGGAAGAGGTCAAGCGGCAAAGAGAAGAGGCTGATAGGCAAGAACAGCTCAAGAATGAAATGGAGGAAGAGAGGAAGCGGAGAGATGAAGAGAGGAGGTATGATATGGGATTAGTTACGATGTGATCAGGAAAGGTTAAGACATTGAGATGAAGTTTGATTGGTGGTGGGAGGCTTCAATTTTGAATGAGAGTTTGATCATTTTTACAAATAAGCAGATACTTTGAATGAATAGAAGTTACGAATAAGGATTTGATGATGGTATATATCCAGTGTCTGGGGATACAAGTGATTTGTAGCATCATACGTTATTGGAATACTTTTGCTGTGCCCCATGCCACAAGTAACGGTCACTTTCTTGACAGACTGCGCAAGCTTCAACAGGAGGAGGAAAGAAAGAAGGAGGAACAGGCAGCCGTTGAACGGGAGAGGAGAAAGCAGTTGGAGCAGGAGAGAGAGAAGAGAGCAAAGGAGGAATACCAGAGGAAGCTGGAGGAGATGAAGAAGAAACAGGCTGAGGAGGAACAGAGGAGGATGGGTGAGGAGACAGTGAGGACGATGGTGTGGGGATGTGAAGACGATGGTGTGAGGATGGGTGAGGCGATGGTGGGAGGATGGGTGTGGTGATGGGGAAAGATGGGTGAGGTGAGGATAGTGAAGTGATGATGGGAGGATAGGTGAGGTGATGGTGTGAGGACGGTTGAGGGATGGTGGGAGGATGGTGAGGTGATGGTGGGAGGATGGGTGAGGTGATGGTGGGAGGATGAGTGAGGTGATGGTGGAAGTATGGGTGAGGCAATGGTGGGAGGATGGGTGAGGTGATGGTGGGAGGATGGGTGAGGTGAGGATGGTGAAGTGATGATGGGAGGATTGGTGAGGTGATGGTGGGAGGATGGGTGAGGTGATGGTGGGAGGATGGGTGAGGTGATGGTGGAAGTATGGGTGAGGCAATGGTGGGAGGATGGGTGAGGTGATGGTGGGAGGATGGGTGAGGTGAGGATGGTGAAGTGATGATGGGAGGATTGGTGAGGTGATGGTGGGAGGATGGTGAGGTGATGGTGGGAGGACGAGTGAGGGATGGTGGGAGGATGGGTGAGGTGATGGTGGGGAGGATGGGTGAGGTGATGGTGCCAGGCAATGGTGGGAGGATGGTGAGGTGATGATGGGAGGATGGGTGGGAGGATGGGTGAGGTGATGGTGGGAGGATGGGTGAGGTGATGGTGGAAGTATGGGTGAGGCAATGGTGGGAGGATGGGTGAGGTGATGGTGGGAGGATGGGTGAGGTGAGGATGGTGAAGTGATGATGGGAGGATGGGTGAGGTGATGGTGGGAGGATGGGTGGGAGGATGGGTGAGGCAATGGTGGGAGGATGGGTGAGGTGATGGTGGGAGGATGGGTGAGGTGATGGTGGGAGGATGGGTGAGGTGATGGTGGGAGGATGGGTGAGGTGATGGTGGAAGTATGGGTGAGGCAATGGTGGGAGGATGGGTGAGGTGATGGTGGGAGGATGGGTGAGGTGAGGATGGTGAAGTGATGATGGGAGGATGGGTGAGGTGATGGTGGGAGGATGGGTGAGGTGATGGTTGGAGGATGGGTGAGGTGATGGTGGAAGTATGGGTGAGGCAATGGTGGGAGGATGGGTGAGGTGATGGTGGGAGGATGGGTGAGGTGAGGATGGTGAAGTGATGATGGGAGGATTGGTGAGGTGATGGTGGGAGGATGGTGAGGTGATGGTGGGAGGACGAGTGAGGGATGGTGGGAGGATGGGTGAGGTGATGGTGGGAGGATGGGTGAGGTGATGGTGGAAGTATGGGTGAGGCAATGGTGGGAGGATGGGTGAGGTGATGGTGGGAGGATGGGTGAGGTGAGGATGGTGAAGTGATGATGGGAGGATGGGTGAGGGATGGTGGGAGGATGGGTGAGGTGATGGTGGGGAGGATGGGTGAGGTGATGGTGCCAGGCAATGGTGGGAGGATGGTGAGGTGATGATGGGAGGATGGGTGAGGTGATGGTGGAAGTATGGGTGAGGCAATGGTGGGAGGATGGGTGAGGTGATGGTGGGAGGATGGGTGAGGTGAGGATGGTTAAGTGATGATGGGAGGATGGGTGAGGTGATGGTGGGAGGATGGGTGAGGCAATGGTGGGAGGATAGGTGAGGTGATGGTGGGAGGATGGGTGAGGCGATGGTGGGAGGATGGGTGAGGTGATGGTGGGAGGATGGGTGAGGTGATGGTGGGAGGATGGGTGAGGTGATGGTGGAAGTATGGGTGAGGCAATGGTGGGAGGATGGGTGAGGCAATGGTGGGAGGATGGTGAGGCAATGGTGGGAGGATGGTGAGGTGATCTGGGAGGAGAGGTGAGATGTGGATAGATGAAGATAGGTCAGGAAAAGGTGAGGAGCTGATGGGTGACAGGATGATTGATAAATGTGAGAATGTGTAACATCATCTAATACTTTTCATCGTCTGTTCCTGTCCTACAGAGGCCATGCTGGAGAAGCAGAGAGAGGATGAGGAACGTCGACGAGAAGAGGAAGAGATGTTATCGCAGATGGCGGAACAGGAACGTCTTGCATATGAACGCAAGAAACAAGAGGAGGAAGAACATAGACGACAGAGGGAAGAAGAAGAAAAGTAAGTCATCAAACACTGTTCAGTAACCAATAAGATTATCCTTCTCGGACGTATGGGGGCATGGGTCGCTTCAGCTTTCCTCCCACACAAAGCTGACATGACGCAATAAAACTGGAATATGGTTCAAAGCAGCATTAAACCAACTCACTCACTCACACACTCTTTAGCATTGAACCACTTAAACATTTGGAAGGGATAAGAGTCTCCAGGTGCGGTCTGAATGCCACTGATTTCTTGGAGATGAATCGTAGTTGATAGTACAAATGATGCATTTCCAGCTTCATTTTCAGTTAAAAAAGGAATAAATGCATGGATGTTTTGAAACAGTATATTTCATCTCAGTATCCCTGTCAAGAGTACAGCAGTTTATGAGCTGGAGTGGACCATAATGTTTTTGACTTGAGAAACAATTCTACTGACAGTCTTGGCATGTACCTTCTTGAGGTACGGGGGCATGGGTGGCCCAGTCATCTAAGGCGCCTCGATTCGCTGTGCAGAGTTGCGTCCCTTGGGCACGCCAGAAACCTATGATTGTGGGTTCGAATCCCGGTTTGCCTCAATTATGTTTCTAGGTTTGTCAGCACAATACCCGTGCTCGTGGGTTTCACTGAAGTGGTAAACGTCTGAGACCTGCATCACTTCGGGCTTTCCTCCCACATTAAGCTGACACGCCGCGATATAACTGGAATACTGTTTAAAGTGGCATTAAACTCACTCACTCACTCACTCACTCACTCACTCACTCACTCACTCACTCACTCACTCTTGAGGTACTGTTCTAAGGGACATAACTCAGGGCTAGGCAGTACTTTGGTCAAATTCTTGTTTGTTTCAAGTGACAATTTATTGACATTCTCTTATTCTGTTAATTGATAAATTGGATTTCAATTTTAACCTCTTCCTCCAGGAAACGACGAGAAGAAGAGGCACAGCGAGCGCTAGAAGAAGCAAAACGATTGGCTGAGGAGATGGCGCGTCGCCAGGCAGAGCTGGAAGCGAGGCTCAAGTTTAACCGTGACCTTCAGCTGGAATCTCATGGGTTGAACCACACCCAGGACATCACCAAGATGTTCGTCTTCTCCTATTTTGAACTGCTGCAATGGCTTGGGCTCGACATCCCAGAGTTCGACCTTCAGAAACTTGCTCAGTTTTAACACACAGCATGGGCCATCACAGGTCCTGTAGGATTTAGCCGTTCTTTCAGATATTTGAAAGTAAGATTAACAAATTTATGTTTCTTAAACACATGAGAAAAATGACTGTCATCTCTGGGCAAGCCATTCATCATGGCAGCTACAACACAGCAAGGCAGTTGTTGTCGTGACGAGGCAAGGAAAGTGACTTAATTCATGTACCATGACTTTGTATATGGACTTCATTTAACATGGAAATAATTCTACATGTGAAGTGACTGCATGAATCATGAAGAGATATTGTTTTCAGATACCATATTTCCTCTATTAGTTGCCTGTGTGTCCATTAATTTTGAGCAAGCCATTAACCTGGCTTCTGTTAGAGGCCAGGGTCCCGTTCCACAAAGCGATCTTAGCACTAAGGTGATCGCAAGTCCCATACTTTAACATAGGTTTACGATCATTGTAGCGCTAAGATCGCCTTGAGGAACGGGGCCCACTTGCACAAAGGGATCTTAGCGCTTGGACTATTGTAAGCCTATGTTAAAGTATGGGAGTTACAATCATCTTAGCGCTAAGATGGCTTTGTGCAAGTGGGCCCTGGTGTCTTTTCCGTGTAGTGCTAGCACAGTGGCAACTCACTTCCTTACCACATGCCAATTTCTACACTCATACAAAGTGTACTTTTGCAGGAAATTGTCATTATTAATCACTGACATATCACAGTATACAGAGCATATTATATGAGTGTTCATGTCATGTTTACGACACAAGTGTCTAAATTCCGGTATTTCCCTTGCTCTCGGTTGGGAAATACCGGAATTTAGGCATGAGTGACGAGATGTGACCCTCGGGCACATATGATTTTTATGAACTCCGATATGTTTGCCCTTGTAGGTATTAGAGGCCTGGTTTCTATTTTTTGGATAGAGTGTTTGATTCAGCATCAATTCGAGGCCAGTGTGTATTAGAGTCCTGGCATCTAATAGACGAAATATGGTATATGTTTGAAGATTTGAAACTGTGATTGACTGTTTGATGCCAGGCAGCACTTCGTCTCTGTGTGTAGAGGCCCGGCATCTAACAGAGGAATTACGGTATATGTTCGAAGATTTGTGACTGTTTGATGGTTGGCAGCACTTCGTCTCTGTGTGTACCCTGCGTCCACCTCAAAACCCTCGTGTATGTTCCATGCTATCAAAGAAATAGTCCTTTGGAATGCTAATCAAATCGTATCCTTCCACAACAACCTTGTAAGGAGAATGCAAGGGAAAATTACTTAAGATAATGGCTTCTGTAAAAGTTTAATCAAATTTAAATGTTTCATGAATGTAATAATGATGTTGGACTTCCATTCCTATATTTGCATGTTAAAATTATGTGTCACAGACGAAGAGTGTGACCAAAGTTTCAAAAAACCACAATGCTGCAGAACCTGCATAGAGATGATGCAAGAGAGGTGAATATGTTAATGACCGAGTTGTGCTTTACGCCGCTTTTAGCAATATTCCAGCAATATCACGGCAGGGGACACCAGAAATGGGCTTCACACATTGTACCCATGTAGAGAATCGAACGCAGGTCTTCAGCGTGACGAGTGAATGCTTTAACCACGAGTCTACCCCCACCAGCCCTGAGAGTTGAATGAAGAACACAGTATTATACATTCCCTGTTGATGAGGGGAGTGGCAACAAAGTGACTGCGTACCAATGAAAAATGTGTTTATTCTTTTAACAACACTTTATACACATAGTTTGCACGATTGACGAATGATTATTTGGGCGATCCATTAATAACGGTGAATGTATTCACCATTATCTACAAGTGGAGTACCGGTATGGTTTGTGAGGATATAGGGTAATTACAAAATACTCAGAACAGTGATTTCAAGAGGCTATGATAGGATGCAAATTGTGACTTTTCATAACAGTTAAAAGTGTCCTCTTTAAACATATTATGCATGGGAACGAGCCTAAAAATTATAAGGCTCTATGTTACGTTATTGCAATAAATTGCAAATTATAATAAAAAGGTTATTGGTTTGAGTTAAGGATGAACCAACTCAGATTAAAGTTATCCTAAAATAATATCTTATATCAGCAAATTAATTTTGTTTGAGGTAAGAATGTTTGTGTACTGTTTCCATTTCCATTGAGATAATGTTTTTATTGACTGTGTCATACACATACTTGTTGACATATCTAAGTGATTTGTTTGCATAAAAGTGCATTTGTTAGAATCAGGTTATTTTTTATTAGAATGGTTGTTGTTTGTATTTTTGTAAATATTGTTGTTGTTTTTGTAAATGTTGCCTAATAGCCTCTCATTTGATGTCTAATTTTTTTTTACTTTTAAAGGTTGTTGACTGTCTCAAAAATATCCAAGAATTTATTTGGACAATTTCATGTTATCATTTTGTCTCAGTGTAATGGTAGTCGTAACTATATGTGACATATATCTTGATGATTTTAATTACCATTGCAGGAATGGAATATTTTTCAATCCGATTTCAGAAACATTTACCTACTGTTTTTTGCTACTTTCAATGTGTGTTTTATGAAACGTTTACAATCGAGTCTTTCACGACTGATTAACCTAAATCATGGTTTTGTATTGAATATTGTAATGGGAAAATACTGCTGCGTTTTATATTTCATCATATACCAAATATACCACTCAAGAACAGATAGGGACCACCCGATTCTCTCAGTTGATCTGTCATGCCGGGTGGTCCTGAATGTGTTTTGAGTAGCACTTATATTCTTGTATGTCTAACGATGAAGAGTGAGTGAGTGAGTATGGTTTTACGCCGCTTTTAGCAATAATCCAGCAATATCACGGCTGGGGACACCGGAAAATGGGCTTCATACATTGTACCCATGTGGGGAATCGAACCTGGGCCTTCGACGTGATGAGCCAACGCTTTAAACACGTGGCTACCCCACCACCCCCTATTATTAAAATGAAGAATCAATTAATACTGAAATAGGTCGTCATGACATGTCATCTCGAGTTTATGTGCATGTATTAGAGTGGTAGAAATGGCGATTGTTGAGTTTCTAGAGATGGTCAGTAATATTATGTGTTGTAATATATTGTAACAACTTCTGTTTACACATGAATAGTTTGTTTTTTGGATTTGTTACTTTAGCCCTGTACATTGTTTTATAGTCAGCATGATACATCAATTAATCAACGATCATGATAGCAATTTGTGTTGTCAGTATCGTAATGGGGAATAATGAAAGATGAGGTGGCACACGGGAATTGTCCAGTAAGCTAACAGAAAAGATAGGATTTATGTAAGATAAAGACCTGGGACTCAGGCTCGTGCAGGTTACGATCTTAGGCAGAGGCGGAACCAGGATTTTGTGACTCAAAGTGACTTGGCCGAAGGCACAGTCAACATGAAGGTGTCTGATGTAGGTGGGTGCTCTACCCTGCCCCGCCCTCAGAATCCACCAATGTATGGCAGATTTAACAGCTTACTATGGAATGTCCACACGATGAATGACAATGGCGTATGATGTAGATCACCCTTCTGACCTTGAAGTGAAACTTACCTTGAGCTCAGAAAAGGACAGAACCACACGAATATAACATCATCCTCAGCATCCATAAAAGAATAAATGAGTGAGTGAGTGAATAATGCTTATTGCTGAAGTCAGCACTATTTCAACTTTTACATCAACTTGTATATGATCGAGTCTGGATGAGGGAAACCAGTGGCTAAAACCATGAGCAACGATCCACACAAAAGGCAATACCTACGAACCTAGCCACAACCACAAGAATAAGACAGAAAACATCCTTAAATGAATGAGTGAGTGAGATTGCGTATTGGCGCATCAGCAATATTCTAACTTTCACATCAGCCTGTGCATGATCGAATCTGGACCATTCAATCCAGTGACAGAAAGCTTGAATGATGTTCAACTTAAAGGGCAAAAAGACACAGTCACTGAACCTGACCACATCGTCTTCCTCTGTCAACCCTTTCTATCAACAAGCATACTGGGGATCTGTTCATATCTGGAATCCCTCAGGGCTGTGAAATGACATCAAATCAAACTATGTACATGAGTTGGGGTTCATGTGTACAGAAGGGGGCACGGGTGGCCCAGTCGTCTAAGGCGCTGCAATTAGCTGTGCAGAGTTGTGTCCCTTTGACATGCCTGGAACCTATGAATGTGGGTTCAAGTTCCGGTTCGCCCCGATTATGTTTCTAGGTTTTCAGCACCATACTCATGCACGTGGGTTTCACCGAAGTGGTAACCATCTGAGACTTGCATCACTTTGGGCTTTCCTCCCACATTTAACAGACACGCCGTGATATAACTGTAATACTGTCAAAAGCGGCGTTAAAGCCAACTCACTCACTCACTCACTCATGTGTCAGGGGATTGGACGTTTCATCCAGGAAATAGAAAACCTGTCACAGATTAGAGACCTGCTCAACAGTCCTATATATTTGTAATAATACAATTTTACATTACTCAGTATTATTAAACGTTAGATATATACATTTTCACTTTATATTTCATATTAATATTTATTATTTTAGTTCAAAAGTATTTTATTCTCATTGTATTGAAGTCATTCTGCTCAATTACATCTTCTAAGCACATTTAGATAGCTTTGATAATATTGTTAAACATTCTCAACACAGATGATATACTTATATCATTGAAGATGAAGATATATATATGTATGTTATACCCTAGGTATATCATATTGAAGTATTATCGGTATCCGACAAAGATACTCTTTTTTGCTCAGTTTAGTTCTGTTGAAAGTTGTACGTCTCCCCTGTACATAGATGGTTATAAATATCAATACCTATGTGATATAACTTATATCCCATACTGTGCTGATGTCTCTCTGTGATATATATGAAAGTATTGAATGTCAGTTTTATACCAGTGATATATTTGATATTGTTTGTTTATATAATAATTCGTTTCCATACATGTGTTCAGAAACTTATCATTGTCTCATATGTAAATATATTCATATTTTCACAGGTAAAATCAACTCATCTTAAACAACTATGTGACAGTTTGTATAATTTGTTAATCCAGACATTTTATTTGTGATAACCGGTAAACATGATAGGTACATATTTGTTGATCAAATGCTGCTAAACAATGTTGAGGACCACCCACTTCTTTCATGTTACTTTAGTTCATCTGCCATTAACGACAGTAATATAACAGAATTGGTTGGTCCTTCCCGTTTTTAAGTAGTATATAAAAGAGGGAAAATTAGAACTGAATGTCTTTTGTGAAATACTGACATTTGTAAATTTTCAGTTTATTAAAGTTTTTTTTATGATAACTTTGACTATATATTTTATACTGCTTGACTAGTGAATAAAATAGTCATAAAAAATATTATGTTCAGTAAATCAAATAGAAATATTTCTTATCTCTTTATGTTTGACTATAAAGTCTCAATTTTACATAAATCATCTAGTGTTCATGTTTCAGTGTGACTATGAACTATAAAAGGAATGGAATAAATTTTTCATAATTATTGAACTTTCATTTCCTGTTTGTTTATTTGACAGCACTGTCACTCATCCACCATGAAAAGTCAGTGAGACTTGAGAATGTGGTGGAATCACATTGGCTGATTTCATGACAACAAAAAAGAATCTTCCTAACTGTCAAGGGGGACAAGTCGTCTAGGGCACCTCAATTTGCTGTGCAGAGTTGTATACCCATGCTCGTGGGTTTCATTAAGTGGTACACCTTCCACATTAATGATATAACTGAAATACTGTGTTAGCGGTGTTAAAACCAACTCGCTCAATCACTCCTAACTGTCCTTGTTTCAGTTATATTGGTCCTTGGAGATCTGGGATAGAATAGGTCTTCAGCAACCCATACTTGCCGCAAAAGGCGACCATGCTTGTCATAAGAGGCGACTAACGGGATCTGGTGGTCAGGCTCGCTGACCTGGTTGATTCATGTCATCGTATCCCAATTGCGTGGATCGATGCTCATGATGTCAATCTCTGGATTGTCTGGACCACACATCTATTATTTACAGACTGCCGCCATATACATGTAGCTGGAATATTGCTGAGTGAGGCGTTAAACAAGAAAGAAACAAACATCACTGTCATACCTAAAATCAAAGCAGGTTGTGCTAAGTTCTGGCATAACAACACAAGCTGACTACAATGTTCAAAATGAAATACTTTATTGTTGGTGAAACTGTACATGAAGGTTACATATTTACAATCCGACTATGTCGCAGCGTAGATAAAGAGAAGGGTGCTGGCGGCGCCGGTGCCACCGACGAGGTTGTTGGCTGATTTATCCCGGAGGTAGTTGGCGGCAGCGGTCTGGTGTGCGGCGTCCATGGGAGATAGACCTGCATGACAGAATGCCTTCCAACCCTGCCCAACAGAGGAGAAATGTCACTTTTGAGTTTATTGATGAATCAGTGATAGAGTAGTTATGTGGAGAAGGCAATACCTCGGCAAGCTGAATACCTGGCTTTGACTCTGACGTGGTACCATTACTGGTGTCCCCAGCTGTGATATATTGGTAAAATCAATTTTGTTTGCTGAATGAACTAACCACTGACTGTCATTTTTCATCTAGGTCTAGATGTCTGTTTGTTGTTTAACGCAGCACTCAGCAATATTCCAGCTATCTCACTGCGGTCTGTATGTAATCGAGTGTGGACCAGACAATCCAGTGATTGACAACATGAGCATCGATCCACGCCATTGGGATCGATGACATGCATCAACCAAGTCAGCGGGCCTGACCACCCGATCCTGTAATCGCCTCTTACGACAAGCAAAATCGCCTTTTATGAAAGCATGGGTTGCTGAAGACCTATTCTACCCCGCACGGGTCGAGTTTAGATGTTGTATTTCATGTTTGAAATGGAGACATTTTCTCTGCGTACTTTGGGTAATTAACCATTATTTGGGTATTCATCATAAATTCTGAGTTGACAGAAGATAACGCAAAGCTTTTACAGACTTGAATCCAGCTTGTTAGGCCTGGTCCCTCTTTTAGCACCAGTATTTGCCAGTGGGTAGCGATTATCAAAACTATACACAACAAAATATATTCATTTTCCAAGATCCAGCAGAGTGAAAAAAACTTTGTGAAACATCAGTGAAAGTAACAAAATTTTGATAAAAGTTATTTGGCAATTAATATATGTCTGCTGTTTATTTTGAGAAAATAATTTGTAATATCCAAACAAAAATGTGGACTGTCATACTTTTCAGTCTAAGAAGAAGCTCATACAAATTACCTACACGTTGGCCTAGAAGTTAAGGGGTGCTTATTGGAGGAGAATGCTTATTACGGTGAATAAGGTAACTCCACATTTACAAAATAGGTATCTCAGGGTGAACTCCTCTAATCCAACCCAAGCCACGCCCACCCTATTATCAGCCAATCAGGAAACAGTAGACCGCCAGTCGACTGGGCGTAGCCTATTTTTCTTTCAGTTAATGGGAACATAAACGCATAAGAAATTGCTTGGTTAGCCAATCAAACGCCATGGAATCACTTGCAATTTATTTATTCTTACTTGAGTTATACAGAATGAACAGGATTATTTTCGTTCATTAGCATTATGATGACAGTCTGACAAGGTGTTTTCTTAGTTAGAGCAGCATATTCCCTACTTTTTTGGTCATAATTGAGGTCAAATATACGCACCACCAAAAGAAACATGAACCATAGAAACATATAGAGAAGTATGTACATTAAGAAGAGATGTTTCCAATGTGTACTGCTTAATGACAAATCTTACAATCAGTCAAGTGTTACCACAGAGTGTCTTTATTCTTATCACGATATGCTGCATGTGATTTCCAAACTTAACACGCTAATTCTGCAGGAGACAAATGGTGCATCTCGAGTCATGAATCTATGACGTCACATGTGATGTGTTCATGAGCGTCAGTTCACACAACATAATAGTATGTTCGTTTGTGCATCGAACCAATCTGATATCTCTTGAATATGAGTAATTCTTCATATATTCATCAACACGTATGGTATTAAGTATGAGTATATTTGGTGTATCCCAGATCTAGAGTGATACTGTGAGCTACTGACCACGCCCAGCTGCCTCATGTCGGTGGGGTCGGTGTACTTGTAGTCCGGGGCGGACTGGGGGTCGATCGCCCACTCACACGTCTGCTGGATGCTATGGGCCCACTCCTGTAAAGGGGAGACAACTTAGTTGGTACACAACTGTTAACAAGTGTATTGTCTCATAGTCTTAATTATGCCTCCGTGGTCTAGTGGTAGAGTGTCTGCCTGAAGAGTGGAAGGTCTGGGTTTCGATCCCCGTGTCATGTCAAAAGATTGTACTTGTTGTTACCCTGCATGGCTATCGGCATTAAGGGGCTAAAACAAGGACTGGTCAACTCGGAGTCAGTATACTGTGTCTGACAGTTCATAAGTCGAATAAAAACACTCCTCTTCGGTTTTGACGAAGTCATGTTTTATTCCTGGCATAAATAAGGTGAGGTCAAATGGGGTTTGATGTTGCGTTCACGGTTGTTGCACTTATAATATGTGTGTGTGTGTGTGTGTGTGTGTGTGTGTGTGTGTGTGTTTTCTTTTTGTGTCTGTCTGTGTCTGTCTGTGTCTGCCTGTCTGCTTGTACTAGTCCGGACTAATGCCAATTTTATAATACATGGATGCAACTCCCAAGAGAGAGGGTCCCTGCACCCCTCATGGTTTATTCTCCATGCAGTGTTTTAGTGTACGATAAACTACTCCCTCTCGTCGTCTATTTCTTAAATAGAACGTACACACACTATACAGGAAGACTCCCCACCTTGTCCACCCAGAACTTAGATACAGCCGTGAGGGGGATGATCTGTATCCCAACAAGGCAGCCATGCCTCATGGGAAACTTGTTTGGGTCACATGCCCAATCCAAGGTGTAGACGTAGAAGGCGTTTTCAGCAATCTGACCAACGACGCCAGTCTTCTGGAAGGCCTGTGGGAAGTGGGCGCGGTTGTGCTGTCGAACTTGCCAGTACTCGCGCACCGAGAGAAGCTCCATAGCTAACAGGACCTGACCGGAGTGTTTCAAGTTGGCGTCGTTGAACGCGTCGCCCAGTGCTGACAGACCATGGTAACAGTTGATACCCTGGGAAGATCGTACAAAGAATTATCACGAGTCAAGAACTGGTTTTTATTCACTTGTTAAAGACTTTAAATTTAAAAACTTATCTCTAATACAGGCTCTACTTGTCTACCAATTAAACTGCCTACAGCCTAAGAAACCAGTGAATCACACCAAGCTTAACACTTATCTCCAATACAGTCACTTATCATTTGATTGGCACAGTGTCTGTCGCCCAGGAGAAACCCGTGTTTCCCAACCAGTGCATCCCACTCAGTCACACTTACCTCAGAGGCAGATTCCTCCTGTCTCTCACCAGGCACAACACCTGTCGCCCAGGAGAAACCAGTGTTTCCCAACCAGTGCATCCCACTCAGTTTAAAACTTACCTCAGAGGCAGATTCCTCCTGTCTCTCACCGGGCACAACGCCTGTCGCCCAGGAGAAACCCGTGTTTCCCAACCAGTGCATCCCACTCAGTTTAACAATTACCTCGGAAGCAGATTCCTCCTGTCTCTCACCAGGCACAACGCCTGTCGCCCAGGAGAAACCCGTGTTTCCCAACCAGTGCATCCCACTCAGTCACACTTACCTCAGAGGCAGATTCCTCCTGTCTCTCACCGGGCACAACGCCTGTCGCCCAGGAGAAACCCGTGTTTCCCAACCAGTGCATCCCACTCAGTCACACTTACCTCAGAGGCAGATTCCTCCTGTCTCTCACCAGGCACAACGCCTGTCGCCCAGGAGAAACCCGTGTTTCCCAACCAGTGCATCCCACTCAGTCACACTTACCTCAGAGGCAGATTCCTCCTGTCTCTCACCAGGCACAACGCCTGTCGCCCAGGAGAAACCCGTGTTTCCCAACCAGTGCATCCCACTCAGTCACACCTACCTCAGAGGCAGATTCCTCCTGTCTCTCACCAGGCACAACGCCTGTCGCCCAGGAGAAACCCGTGTTTCCCAACCAGTGCATCCCACTCAGTCACACTTACCTCAGAGGCAGATTCCTCCTGTCTCTCACCAGGCACAACGCCTGTCGCCCAGGAGAAACCCGTGTTTCCCAACCAGTGCATCCCACTCAGTTTAACACTTACCTCAGAGGCAGATTCCTCCTGTCTCTCACCGGGCACAACACCTGTCGCCCAGGAGAAACCCGTGTTTCCCAACCAGTGCATCCCACTCAGTTTAACACTTACCTCAGAGGCAGATTCCTCCTGTCTCTCACCGGGCACAACGCCTGTCGCCCAGGAGAAACCCGTGTAGATGTCCTTGTGACGGGCGATGGGAAACCGAGTGTCCTTTGGGCTAAGATTACCAACATCACGTGCAATGGCATACAGGCGGTCCTTGTGGGCTAAAGGTAAAGAAACATCCCACATTTGCCGTGAAAAGAAGAGTACCTTATCTCAGTTTTCTTAACTGACCGGACCAGACAATCCAGTGATTGATGTCATGAAATTTCTGTAAGTTAACACGCTTACCTATAATTTCCGTAAGTTAACATGCTAACTTCACAATACAGCAATATCATATATGGTTGGGCTTGTTCACAATGGCATGTACATTTGACAATAATGTAAATATTGTTGTTATATGCAGTAACCAACTGGTGGACAAATAACCAGATTTTATACCTCCTTAACCATTTAAGCTATCATTACTGATAGGAAATGGAAATAAACATTTTGACCATTACACCTCGTATGTCTTCTTAAAGAAAGGAGAAAAACACAACTCAAATGCCATATATTTAAATACAAACTGGCCGTTCCCTTAAAACATGTCAGCCGCTCTGTTGATAATTAAATCCTGTGACAGCATAACAGTGATATGCTGTATTTATGTTTCGCTTACCCTGCCCCCAGCTGCGATTGTGCTTCACATAGTAGGCCGCGGCGTACAGGAAGTAGCCAAGGTGGAAGTGGTGGTCGTTGTAGTAGGGGAAGCCGTAGTCAGTGCCGAACCCAAGGTCGCCGTCAGTACCTCGGAGGAACATCCCTCCCCACACATTATCATAGTGGAACTTCCACTTGGTCTCCAGGGAGTCTGGTTGTCAGGGAAATGAGTGTTGTTGTTGTTGTTGTTGTTGTTGTTTGTTTGTTTGTTGTTTAACGCCGCACTCAGCAATCTTCCAGCTATATGACGGCGGTCTATAAATAATCAAGTCTGGACCAGACAATCCACTGATTGACATCATGAGCATGGATCCATGCAATTGGGATACGATGACATGCCTCAAGCAATTCAGTGATTCTGACCAACAGATCCCGTTAGTCACCTCTTACGACAAGCATAATCGCATTTTACGGCAAGCATGGGTTGCTGAAGACATATTCTACCCCGGATCTTCACGGTTAGGGCAATGAGTGTTTCTAATGGTTTACTGATTTGTATGAGTGAGAATGGTTTTACGCCGCTTTTAGTAATATTCCAGCAATATTACGACAGGGGACACCAGGAATGGGCTTCACTCACAAATCGACCCAGGTCTTCGACGTGATGAGTAAATGCTTTAACCACTAGGCTACCCGACCGCCCCGATTTGTATGAACAAAACAGGTGAAGGTGGATCTGAATATTGTGTGTGCTGGCAAGGGTGACACTAGAGAAAATTAAAATGTAAACGAACATGTTCAGTATATAAAGCTCGGAGGAACATCCCGCCCCACATGCCCATAAAGCTTCTCAAAAACAGCACAAGCCGCCACTTCATTATATAGGGAAAAAAAGGATATCACAAAGATCCCTACATGCCCTGCCCATTCTAGTATAAGCCAATCAGAAAGCAGTAGACCGCTAGTGGGCGTGGCCTATTTTTGGGTTTGTTTATGGAGACATCAATACAAAAAAAATTGTTGGTTAACCAATCAAATGCCAGGGAATCACAAGCAATTTATATTTTGTGGTGAATCTGGGATTTGAACCAATCAACTAGATCCTGGGACGCAACTCTGAATGGGATGAGATGTCAATGACGTTATAACAGAACTCCAGGTCAAATCACACAGCAAGTGGCCACCTACCATCAACACGCAGCCATTTCTCCAGGCAGGACTTGATAGAGGTGTCTAGGCTTGTGTAATGGTGGGTGCCGAATGCTCGGGAGATACTGGCAAGCCGCGCCACCATGCCTATGGCCTTGCCAACATTGTAGCTGTCGGAGTGGGCACACACAGCATTCAAGTTCACATCCTTTGCATCGCGCCCAATGGCATCTACAACGTCCTGAAACAAACACAATTCATTATGTTGTCCTTCATTCCTGTGCTACTAACAGTCATTCCAATAACTCTTGTTTTTGTTGTTTGTTGTTTAACGCCGCACTGACCAATATTCCAGCATTATGACAGTGGTCTGTAAATAATCGAGTCTGGACCAGACAATCCAGTGATTGACATCATGAGCATTGATTCACGCAATTGGAATACGATGACATGCATCAACCAAGTCAGCAAGTCTGACCACCCGACAAGCATAGTCGCTTTTTTCGGCAAGCATGGGTTACTGAAGACCTATTCTACCCTGGAACTTCACGGGTCTTCATTAACTCTATTTGTACGAATCTTGTAGCCCAAGCAATAGGGCTGGGACGAGTCCAAATATACTACCCGGGAACACTAACCCCTAAAACCCAACCCAATTTTGTTTGTTTCTTTGTTTGTTGTTTAACGCCGCATTAAACAATATTCCAGCTATATGATGGCGGTCTGTAAATAATCGAGTCTGAACCAAACAATCTAGTGATTGATGTGATGAGCATTGATCCACGCATTTGGGATACGATGACATGCATCAAGCAAGTCAGGGAGCCTGACCACTCGATCCCGTTAGTCGCCTCTTACAACAAACATAGTCACCTTTTACCAGACTACACGACCCCTATTACCCGACTCTACCCAGGTACCCACAGTAGGTCGCACGAGTTGAGTAGAAAATGTCCGATTGGGAATTGTTTTACTGGAGCTCTGGTCCAAACTAGTTAGCAACATGTATAAAGTGATCTTATCATGCATAAACTGAAGTTCAATGAAGGTTTATTTTTAATTAAACATATTAAAGTCAGAGAAAAATGCGAACATTATGAATTGTAGTGTAACCATGGAGTTTTGTTGTTTTTGCCTGAACTGAAGTTTTAAAGAGGGACAAGTAAAGGCAAATTTGATTCAAGTTGTTAAAAAAGTTTGACTTATTTTATTCTATTTATTCTATTTATTTATTTATTTATTTATTTATTTATTTATTTATTTATTTATTTATTTATTTTTTTTATTTTTTATTTTTATTTTTTTTTTTGGTGGGGGGATGTAATTTAACAGTTAGATATGTTAACAGGCTAATGAGTGATTGTGTGATTGAGAAAGTCAAGGGTAGCATAGTAAAAGTAATATATCACGTGACTAACCACGAGCCCCGGGAGTATTGTGGGTGCCCCAGTCCTCCATCAGAACCCACCCGACCCGAGTACCAGAGTTAACCATCCCAGCCCTAAAAGTATAAAACTGCTTGGCAAGTCTCGGAGTTTCAAACTTAAATTGACTTGTTAAACTGTTAAATTAATTTGTGTTATTTGATATCAAAAGACACAAAGGCAATATTCTCCATTACCACAATTGAGGTGGACAATGCACCTCCAAATCCTGTGGATGTGAAGTCCCACCTTTTTCTGATGTGAGTTACTCTTGACTCGATTTACTCCTGAAGGATCCGGCTCCATGCTGGCTCTTGGAGCATCCATTTCTAGGAGCCAGTCTGCCCCCTTGTAGCCCTTGAATCCGTACGGAGTGCTGTGCAGATGATTGCTGAAATGCTTCTGTAGGATGAAGGACTGAAAGACAGATATCTGTAATCTGAATCTGAACGCTGGGACAAGATCTTTGCTCCTCTCTGTATCCTGAGCTACCCTCAGCCTCTTGAATTGTAAGACTATTGGTAGATTTTATATTTCTTTTTTTTTACTGTATGAACCAAAAGCCATTACCATAAAATATATTTCTTATTTTTACTGTGTGAACCAAAAGCCATTACCATAAAACAGATTATAACTAGTTTTATTTTATCTTATTTGTCATACCGCTTTATGTTTGATGGATTAGAAAAATAAATATTGAATGTCCAATTACATATCATAATATAATTCCATTTTTAAAAGCATGATGGGTGTGTTTTTTTAAAAAGGTGCTGTTCAAAAACAGTTGTTCATCTCCTTCAGAGACAACAGATTGTGTGAAAAAAAATAACTCAAACAAAAAATCGAGGCCTTCTTCAGAATTTGAAATGGTCAATCCCTGAACTGTCAATTTGTTGTTTTAAAGACAATGTATTGTTTTCTCACGTGATGAGGCATGGCGACCATGAGAAGGTCTCCATTTGATGGGTGACCGTCTGCTCCATGAGGGTTCCAATCAAAACTGGCAAATACCTTTTGCTGTGCGTCATTCACACAGTAAGAGGTTGATGGTTTGTAGGAGTAACGCCCTGTATACGAATCAAGATAATTTGATTGAGAGTTGTCTCCCCTTGGACCCGCCCCAAGATATCCCAGCTGCACAAGTCCGCTGTACTTTCCACCATGCACAGGCTCGAATGTGATAGAACTTGTGCCCGAGTTGACGTTTGCCTTCACTGGAGATGAGAAAAACACGACAAACTTTCGCGTCTGCTTGGGCACGCTGTCACCGGGTTCGTCGAGTTCCATCAAGAACTTGGTGTTCTGGGCCAGTGTTACAGTTTGGTGGTTGTTGTTGGTGTGGTGAGATGGAGCTGGTGAAGCCGGTGCTGGCGTGTTCTGATGTCCCGGGTTTGTGGAAGTCTTCCCACTGGAGACCTGGGTCCCGGGGCAGTGTACGACATAGGGGCTGGCAATCCATTGCTGGTGGGGCAGGGTGGTATAGCCAATGATGTTCAGGGCAAGGCTGTGAAAATATGATATTGATTACTTAACCACTGTACAATGAGTGAGTGAGTCAGTTTGGCTTAACGCTGCCTCGAGCAGTGTTTCAGTTATATCACGGAATGACATCTAAATGTGAGAGGAACGCCCGAAGTGATGCAGGTTTCAGAAGTTAACCACTTTGGTAAAACCCACAAGCACGGGTTTGGTGCTGACAAACCTACAAACATATTTGGGGTGAATCAGGGTTAAAATGTAAAATCATAGGTTTCTGGTGTGCCAAAGGGATGCAACTCTGCACAGTGAATTGCATGCCTTGGACGACTGGGACATTGAAATGAGGGTGACAGTTGTTCAGATGATGATTTTCAGAATAACCAGATCTGTAGGGAGTTTTTGAACAAAAATAATGAAATGATCTGAATTTAATGTTTGATTTTCCATGTACCATATTCGACATAATAGGCGCCCCGGTCTAATACGTCGATATTTGCTAATATATTGGCTCGTGAACAATCCAAATTAGCACCCCTTCGGATTGATCAATGTACACAAGACTTATTTATTCGTGTATAATACGCACTCGTGTGTTATATGCACCCTTAATTATTGGCAATTGAATTCTGGAAAATATATCTGTCATGTATGATACGCACATACTTTTCTTTTGTATCATTTCAGGCTGTCAGCATAAACTACAAAATTTACAATCCTTCTTTTTTTTTTCACACCAAAATTATATTCTTATTAGAATATAATTTTGGTGTGAAAAAAAAAAGAAGGATTGTAAATTTCATATCTCCTATCTCTAATTTTGAGAGCTCCAAGGGCACTTATTATGTGGAATATGTTATTGCATACTATCTGCAATATAGTACTGTCTGTATATATATATAAAAAAACACTGTTGGTTCATCTGTCTGAATATTGAGAAGAACTTTGGTTCATCTGGCTATACTGAGATCTCTGCTGTGGTTCATCTGGCTATACTGAGATCTCTGCTGTGGTTCATCTGGCTATACTGAGATCTCTGCCATAGTTCATCTGGCTATACAGAGATCTCTGCTGTAGTTCATCTGGCTATACTGAGATCTCTGCTGTGGTTCATCTGGCTATACGGAGATCTCTGCTGTGGTTCATCTGGCTATACTGAGATCTCTGCTGTGGTTCATCTGGCCATACAGAGATCTCTGCTGTGGTTCATCTGGCTATACAGAGATCTCTGCTGTGGTTCATCTGGCCATACGGAGATCTCTGCTGTGGTTCATCTGGCTATACGGAGATCTCTGCTGTGGTTCATCTGGCTATACTGAGATCTCTGCTGTGGTTCATCTGGCAATACAGAGATCTCTGCTGTGGTTCATCTGGCTATACAGAGATCTCTGCTGTGGTTCATCTGGCCATACGGAGATCTCTGCTGTGGTTCATCTGGCTATACGGAGATCTCTGCTGTGGTTCATCTGGCCATACGGAGATCTCTGCTGTGGTTCATCTGGCTATACAGAGATCTCTGCTGTGGTTCATCTGGCTATACGGAGATCTCTGCTGTGGTTCATCTGGCTATACTGAGATCTCTGCTGTGGTTCATCTGGCTATACTGAGATCTCTGCTGTGGTTCATCTGGCCATACGGAGATCTCTGCTGTGGTTCATCTGGCTATACAGAGATCTCTGCTGTGGTTCATCTGGCCATACAGAGATCTCTGCTGTGGTTCATCTGGCCATACAGAGATCTCTGCTGTAGTTCATCTGGCCATACAGTGATCTCTGCTGTGGTTCATCTGGCTATACAGAGATCTCTGCTGTGGTTCATCTGGCCATACAGAGATCTTTGCTGTGGTTCATCTGGCCATACAGAGATCTTTGCTGTGGTTCATCTGGCCATACAAAGATCTCTGCTGTAGTTCATCTGGCCATACAGTGATCTCTGCCGTGGTTCATCTGGCCATACAGAGATCTCTGCTGTAGTTCATCTGGCTATACAGAGATCTCTGCTGTGGTTCATCTGGCCATACAGAGATCTCTGCTGTGGTTCATCTGGCTATACAGAGATCTCTGCTGTGGTTCATCTGACCACACAGGGATCTCTGCTGTGGTTCATCTGGCCATACAGAGATCTCTGCTGTGGTTCATCTGGCCATACAGAGATCTCTGCTGTGGTTCCTCTGGCCATAAAAAGATCTCTGCTGTGGTTCATCTGGCTATACAGAGATTTTTGCTGTGGTTCATCGGGCCATACAGAGATCTCTGCTGTGGTTCATCTGGCCATACAGAGATCTCTGCTGTTGTTCATCTGGCCATACAGAGATCTCTGCTGTGGTTCATCTGGCAATACAGAGATCTCTGCTGTGGTTCATCTGGCCACACAGGGATCTCTGCTGTGGTTCATCTGGCCATACAGAGATCTCTGCTGTGGTTCATCTGGCCATACAGAGATCTCTGCTGTGGTTCATCTGTCCATACAGAGATCTCTGATGTGGTTCATCTGGCCATACAGAGATCTCTGCTGTGGTTCATCTGACCATACAGAGATCTCTGCTGTGGTTCATCTGGCTATACAGAGATCTCTGCTGTGCCATATTACTGCTGATAGATATAGCAGACCTACTGGCCCATCAGCCTTGTTCTAGGTACAGGATTACTCCACACAAGACCCACATACTTGACAACACTGGCGGAGACTTTGGTCCTGATGGTGATGACTGACCCAGACCTGGTGCAGGTGCTTGTCTGACAAGTGTGCATCGGTGGGGCAGGCTTCCAGTGGGCCTCGTCTTCAGCAGCGTACTGCAGCTGAATTGTGGAACAAAATAAAGTGGTGAAACCAAGAGATCAAGTTATTTATCTATTTTGGAGGAAATTTAGTCTGTCATACAGTACCTGAAACAATTATATGCAATACAGCCAATGCAAGTCTATAATATTTTGCAAGTCTAGATTATGGTAGTACCATCTGTAAATATCTGGGCTGCTTTTTATTATATTTTATAACTAAACTTTAACTTTTCTTTCTGTAAAATGGTCCATTTCAGAGACCAGATGTTCATCTTGAGGAAATAGTATGATTGGAGAACAGATATATAGATGCAAAAGCATTTGAACTATTCAGTTGAAATAAGAATTGGATAATATAAGAGTCTGATACGTATATAAAGGAGGCAGATTTAAATATTCATCAAGTTTTTGTTGTAGAGCTGATTTTTTATTTTGTTGGCCATGTTTTATACCTGGTGTGTAGGATACTTCCACGTACCTCCAAAGAGAACATATAACATTTACCTTAAAACTACCTTTTGAAATTATAGAGTTTTTATCAGTCATTTTTATGTACAAAATATTTAAATAATTCATCAAGGTTCTTGTAGAGTTGATTTAAATGTTAAATGATTATTATTTTTCATTTCCGAGTCTCTGTTACTATGGTTACAGAAATGATCAACCCAGCATCCTGGGTAAGGCCTGTGAGAGTATGACAAAGAAAGAGATACAAATAAACTATTACAGAGGCATTATCATCAAATAATTTTAAAAAAAATCAAAGTTATGATAGCAAGATATTTTTTAAAGAACCATGTTAATTAGGACTCAGAGAGTTATAATCTAGTAATTAATCATTAATCCAATCAACTGATTGGTGCAATATGCGGTATTTCTTTTCATTTGTGAGCTTTTGAGCTGAGATACATTTTTAATCCATGTAGTAGATACTGAGATCAAACACACCTTGTTGATGCCAGGAATATTATTACCAGCAACATCGACATGAATGACAAGATTCCTGTGCGCATCACATTGTGCTGTCATGGAGATGTCCTCCGGACCCCTCCGCTGGCGGTCATCTCGCTTCCCCGCCCCCGAGCAGGTGGCCTCCATGGGGTGGTCCCCCCAAGCCCAGGGCAGCACGTAGTGGCCAATGTAATTCACCGCAAAACTCATTGCGCCTGTGTGAAAGAAAATAGAAACATAATGTTCTGTAGCTCACTGGAATTTTCTGGAATTTTCAACTTTTGATCAGAGTGAGTGAGTGAGTTTGGTTTTACGCCGCTTTTAGCAATATTCCAGCAATATCACGGCGGGGGACACCAGAAATAGGCTTCACACATTGTACCCATGTCGGGATTCGAACCCGGGTCTTCGGCGTGACGAGCGGACGCTTTAACCACTAGGCTACCCGACCGCCCCACTTTTGATCAGAATGGACTTTCAAGAGGAAGCAGGAATATGCAGAAAGGACATTTACACATTTATTTGAATAATTAGATGAATAGAAGGTAAAGGAGATATGTTCTACAAAATTGCCATGACATCTGCAGTGTTACTTGAAGATCAAAGGTTAGTGTTTTGCCATATATCTAAGTACAAAAACAAAATGACATTTGCTTTTGTGCATATACATTATGCATTTCATAAACTGAGTGAGTGAGTTTGGTTTTACGTCACTTTTAGCAATATTCCAGCGGGGGACACCACAAAGGGGCTTCACACAAGGTACCCATGTAGGGATTCGAACCTGGGCCCCTGGCATGACAAGTGAATGCTTTAACCACTATGCTACCCCCTAATAAGACACCAAAATGAATGGACCTGTGAAGATTCGTGGTAGAATAGGTCTTCAGCAACCCACGCTTGCCGTAACTGGTTACTATGCTTGTCGAAAGAGGCGACTGGCATGATCGGGTGGTCAGACTGACTTGGTTCATGCATTACATAGTATTCCAATGGCGTGGATCGATGCTCATGATGTCAATCACTGGATAGTCTGGTCTGGACTCGATTATTTACAGACCGCCGTCATATAGCTGGAATATTGCTGAGTGCGGCGTAAAACAACAAACTAACAAGCAAACAAATATGACTGAAAAACTGGGCAAAAGTTACATATTCAATATGGCTACCATCTTCAAATTCCATTGTTCATCCAAAATGACATCATTTACCCACAGGAAGACTAAAAGCATTTTGCATGGTGTTTGTATTACAATGTTACACATTATGGGTTTTCATATTTGATGGTGTTATTTAGTGTTTGGTGGCAGTAAAATGTTTCTTTTGAACCCTCTTGCTTTCACAAATTACCAAACACATATTACTGCCAACACTTCTAGAAACGCATGTTTATGGTGCAGTGTTCCCACCTGATGCACCGGAGATGGTGATCTGGACGGTCTTCCCTCCATCGAGACTCTGGCAGTGGGTGTGGTCACATGTATGCATGCCATGCTGCCCACTGGACCAGGTGGACTTCCTCTCGGCTGCCCACTGCAACTTGCTGATGTCCAGGATGGGCTTGGTGCTGTGCACCTTGATGGTCAGCGTGCTGCCGTGGCAGGACCCCTCCAAGTAGCCGCTGCCGCCGTCCCTAGCTGGACAGTGAGAGAGGGAGCTTTACGCTGACTTTAGCAATATTCAAGCAATATTCGAGCAATGTTCAAGCAATGTTCAAGCAATATTCAAGCAATATACAAGCAATATCACAGCAGGGGAATTGACTTCACATGACACTTTGTTTTTGTTTGGTTGTTGAAACTAGATAGGCGGATCCAGAGGTGGGGGTTGGGGTGTCCAGGGGGTCTATCTGCCCCTCCCCACTGCTCTCTTGAAAACCAAATGTGCTATGTTGTAGGCAGTAACATTGACAGAGAGGATTTCTATATTTTGGAACCCTCCCTTTAAAAAATGCTGAATCTGCCCTTCAACAACACCAGAAATGGGCTTCACACATTGTACCCACGTGGGTGTACATTGTACCCGCCAGAGAGGAGATGAAATGGGGTTCCATACTATAAACTGACATGAATGTGAATGCACATGTGGGTATGTGTGTGGCTGCTTGTACTAGTCTGCACTAATGCTGCTTTTGTAGTGCTAGCCCACTGGGGTACCATGCTGCAGTTTAACATGAATACCCAACTCAAACACTGCACTCAACAATATTCAAGGATTCAGGATGTAAATACACGAGGCTGGGTCAGACAATTGCAAACACTTTGACAAATTAGCTAGCCCACTGAGCTACACCACGCAACACCAGAAACTGTGCAACACTGACACCTATACGTGCATGCAAAGGAGGTTTATGGATAGCAGTATCTTTCTTTAATTTTACCAACAAATAAGACGACTAGAACTGTTATATTCTGACCTGAACCCAAAGTAACCAAAAGTATTTTCTCTCAGAGATAAAACCAGATAAAACCCTGCCCCCAAGCTAAAGGAATCAAGGACGGTTTTGAAAACCAGCCATATTCAGAATATTTCAGGAAAAAGAATAATCGCAGCTATATTGTGTACATTTTAATTCTACAACTCCAAGCTCTTTCTTAACCAAACAAGACTGCTTTCTAAAGATTGTCTTAAAATTTACCTGAGTTTTCCATTGGGCAGTGGAACTTGTTGACCGACTTCCCATTGACTGAACTGAGGCAGTAGGGTGTGATGACGGGGTTAGCTGTGTGCATGATGTGTGTCAGCAGGGTGGCACCACGGACGAGGGGCACCTGTTGTAAGTGTAACAGTGTTAAACATGGAGGTTTGTTTGTTTGCTGTTTAACGTCCTACTCACCAATTTTCCAGCTATATGACGGCGGTCTGTAAATTATTGAGTCTGGACCAGACAATCAAGTGATTGATATCATGAACATCAATCTACACAATTGGTGAGGTGAGGTGAAATTGGGTTTAACGTCGCGTCCAAGATTATTGCACTTATATAGCGACGTGCATGCACGTGTGTGTGTGTGTGGCTGCTTGTACTAGTCCGGACTGATGCCGATTTATAGTGCTAGCTCACTAAGATACCATGCCGCAGTTAACATGAATACCCCACTCAGACACAGTATACTGACTCCGAGCCGACCAGTCCTTGTTTTAGCCCCTTAATGTCCAGCGCCAGACAGGGTAACAACATACACAATTGGGATACAATGACAAGCATCAACCAATTGCAAGTCGGCGAGCCTGAACACCCAATCCTGTTAGTCGCCTCCTATGACAAGCATGGGTTTCTGAAGACCAATTCTAAGACCAATATTCAAAGGGCCTCCAGAATGACCATCTTTGCAGGCAGCCAGGACACAAAGGTCACATATCCATTCACAGAACCATCATGGACACCCAATACCCATTTCTGTCAACATTGCCTCTGTAACCCCATAAGTCACTAACACTACGGGGCAAGGACAAACACGAGTGTCAATAACAGCCATCCTAAGGGTTCATCACAATAATTCAGATCTGAATATGAACAAATTACATTTAGATCACAGCTGACTTACCTCCATGCTGCCTCCCCCGCCTCCGTACCGGAAGTTAGCGTACAAGTCCCCGAAGTCCGTCATCACCGGTTCCCCCATGTTGCTGTAGCCGACCTTCACCCCTGAGTTGCCTGCAGGCAGCAACATGAGATAAGATGAGCGAGCTTGAGTTAGTGAGTATGGTTTTACGCCGCTTTTAGCAATATTCCAGCAATATCACGGCGGGAGACACCAGAAATGGGCTTAACACATTGTACCCATGTGGGGAATCAAACCTGGGTCTTTGGTGTGACGAGCCAACGCTTTAACCACAAGGCTACCCCAATGCTCCGGAGATGAGATGAAATGGAGTTTCACGTCGTGTTCAAGATTATTGCGTTTATTAGCGACGTGAATTTATGTGTGTGGCTGCTTGTACTAGAAAGGACTAATGCTGGTTTTATGGTGCTAGCCCACTGAGATACCATGCTGCAGTTTAACATGGATACCTCACTCAGACATAGTGTACTCCGAGCCGACCAGTCCATGTTTTAGCCCCTTAATGCCTAGCTCCAGACAGGGTAACAACAAGTACCATCATTTATCGTCTATTGGTATGACGTAGCCAGGGATCGAACCACCAAACATTTTGCTCTCTGGGCAAACACTAGACCACCGAGACTGTTTTCTTCAGTGGCAGAGTGTGTGTCAAGTATGTAATACTAGTACAAGCTTTTCTGTTTGAAAAACCAAATGATTTATGATTTTAATTACTTGTGTAAGAGACTTAGGATAAATCATTTATCCTAAGTCTCTGACACAAGTTATTAAAATGAATTGTCATATCAAGCAGTAGTATCTAGTTTTTATAAATCTGGGTGACTGTTGCACGAAACCATCATGGCTTCCTCACAGAGGCTCATCACATCATAGTACTGCACAAACTTTATAAAAAACAGACCCAGCAAAGCTATGTTCATGGGTTAGAATCCCAGATTTGTTTGTATTATGATCGTTCGTCTGATCATTGGCCTCTTATTCATGTTACCCACCATCAAACACGCCCATTTACATTGTTGATGCTACCCACCATCAAACACGCCCATTTACATTGCTGATATTACCACCATCAAACATGCCCATTTACATTGTTGATGCTACCCACCATCAAACACGCCCAGCTACATTCTTGATGTTACCACCATCAAACATGCCCATTCACATTGTTGATGTTACCCACCATCAAACACACCTTGCTGATGTTACCACCATCAAACACGTCCATTCACATTGTTCATGTTTCCACCATCAAACACGTCCATTCACATTGTTCATGTTACCACCATCAAACACGCCCATTCCCCTTGCTGATGTTACTCACCATCAAACATGCCCATTCCCCTTGCTGATGTTACCACCATCAAACACGCCCATTCCCCTTGCTGATGTTACCACCATCAAACATGCCCATTCCCCTTGCTGATGTTACCACCATCAAACACGCCCATTCCCCTTGCTTATGTTACCACCATCAAACACGCCCATTCCCCTTGCTGATGTTACCACCATCAAACATGCCCATTCCCCTTTCTGATGTTACCACCATCAAACACGCCCATTCCCCTTGCTGATGTTACTCACCATCAAACATGCCTATTCCCCTTGCTGATGTGACCTACCATCGAACACGCCCATTCACGTTGTTCATGTTACCACCATCAAACATGCCCATTCCCCTTGCTGATGTTACCACCATCAAACATGCCCATTCCCCTTGTTCATGTTACCACCATCAAACACGCCCAATCCCCTTGTTCATGTTACCACCATCAAACACGCCCAATCCCCTTGTTCATGTTACCACCATCAAACATGCCCATTCCCCTTGTTCATGTTACCACCATCAAACATGCCCATTCGCCTTGTTCATGTTACCACCATCAAACACGCCCATTCCCCTTGTTCATGTTACCACCATCAAACACGCCCAATCCCCTTGTTCATGTTACCACCATCAAACATGCCCATTCCCCTTGTTCATGTTACCACCATCAAACATGCCCATTCACCTTGTTCATGTTACCACCATCAAACATGCCCATTCCCCTTGCTGATGTTACCACCATCAAACACGCCCATTCCCCTTGTTCATGTTACCACCATCAAACACGCCTAATCCCCTTGTTCATGTTACCACCATCAAACATGCCCATTCCCCTTGTTCATGTTACCACCATCAAACACGCCCAATCCCCTTGTTCATGTTACCACCATCAAACACGCCCAATCCCCTTGTTCATGTTACCACCATCAAACATGCCCATTCCCCTTGTTCATGTTACCACCATCAAACATGCCCATTCCCCTTGTTCATGTTACCACCATCAAACAAGCCCATTCCCCTTGTTCATGTTACCACCATCAAACACGCCCAATCCCCTTGTTCATGTTACCACCATCAAACATGCCCATTCCCCTTGCTGATGTGACCTACCATCGAACACGCCCAATTCACATTGTTCATGTTACCACCATCAAACATGCCCATTCCCCTTGCTGATGTTACCCACCATCAAACATGCCCATTCCCCTTGTTCATGTTACCACCATCAAACACGCCCATTCCCCTTGCTCATGTGACCTACCATCGAACACGCCCATGGGGTTTCCGTCCGGCCCTGCCACCATCTGTTTCATGTTGGAGCCAAGGTCAAGGAGCCGAGACCACGGCTCGCCCTTCTTCCATGCAGACTGTTGGTCCATGAAGTCCGTCCTTTTGGTGTCTGTCCATCTGTCCATCGTGTACGCGTCATAGGTGACGCCGTTGTTCTCCAGCGTACCTTAACACACACTCGACATACAGGAGTCGGCCATTATACAATAGTGAATGAGTTGTATTTTACGCCGCTTTTAGCAATATCTCGGCGGGGACACCAGAAATCGGCTTCACCCATTGTACCCATGTGGGGAATTGAACCGGCGTGACGAGCAAAAGCTGCTACCCCACCGTCCCATTATACAATAGGGCTGGGTCTAGTGCTGTGGGCACCTGTTTTTTGGTGCGATCAGAATGTTATTTCTTCTCATGTTGTGAAAAAAAAAGATGACACAACTATTTAATTTAGAGAAATAAATTCTAATAATAAACTAATGTTTATTTAGCTGAGAATTTACAGTCAAAACAAATCAAGCAATGGAATGATTACGATCAATAAAGTATTACCCCTTAGACTAATTACGCCCATTAATCTATTGATCTCATGGAATGATTACCCTCATTAACATATTACCCGCTGGAGTAATAACCCCCATGAATGGACCTGTACCCTCCATGGACCTTTTACCCACATAGACCAGTTACCCACATGGACCTGTTACCCAAATGGACCTGTTACCTCCATTGACCCGTTACCCTCAAGCACCCTTTACCTACAACGACCAGTTACCCCAATTGACCTCTAACCTCCATGGACCTGTTACCCACAAGGACCTGTTACCCACATGGACCTGATCAACATGTTACCCTCATGGACCTGTTACCCTCGTGGACCTGTTACCCTCATGGGCCTGTCACCATCATGGACCTGTTAGCCACATGGACCTGGTCGACCTGTCACCCTCATGGACCTGTTACCCTCATGGACCTGTTACCCACGTGGACCGGTTACCCAAGTGGACCTAATACCTACGGTGACCTGTTACCCTCATGAACCTGTTACCCATGTGGACCTGTTACCCACATGGACCTGGTCGAACTGTTACCTACATGGACCTGTTACCCACGTGGACATATTATCCCCATGGACCTTTTACCTTCATGGACCTGTTACCCTCATGGACCTTTTACCCACATGGACCTGTTACCTCAATGTACCTGGTCGACCTGTTACCCTCATGGACCTGTTACCCATGTGGACCTAATACCTACGTGGACCTGTTACCCTCATAAACCTGTTACCCATGTGGACCTGTTACCCTCATGGACCTGTTACCTCCATGGACATATTACATTCATAGACCTGTTACCCATGTGGACCTGTTACCCACATGGACCTTATAGCTTCATGGACCTGTTACCCACATGGACCTGTTGGACCTGTTACCCACACGGACCTGTTACCCTCATTGACCTGTTACCCACATGGACATGTTACCTCCATGGACCTGTTACACTCATGGACCTGGTACCCTCATGGACCTGTTACCAACATGAGTGTATTCCCCTGATTGTCCTGATGGGACAGTGACATTCACCTTCATAGGGAAACAGTCTGACAGGCACCGTGTGTTGTTTTATCTGATTGGTTGCGAAATGGTGTGTCGGAATGGCGGCCTTGGAGCGCAGGTTCCCAACTCGGGTGGGTTTGGATTTTGCAGTGAGCTCGTTGTTGGAACCAAAGATGGACGCCGGATTGGCAGAGTCCAGCGGATGGTCTTCAAGATGGACACAGCCCGGAGGTAGAGCTCCATACACTGATGTGGTGGCAACACTGCCTGGAGTTTATGAAAGAAACCTTGGGTATTATTGAGCAGGGTTAATTCTCTTGACAGTACAAAGCAGAATACATTCTACAAGTAGCACTCTCCTTGAGTTTAAGTATTGATGAGGTGAGGTGAGGTGAAATGGGGTTGAACGTCGCTTTTAAGATTGCACTTATATAGCGACGTGCATGCAGGTGTCTGTGTGTGGCTGCTTGTACTAGTCCGGAATAATGCCGATTTATAATGCTAGCCCACTGAGATACCATGCCGCAGTTTAACATGAATACCCCACTCAGACACTGAATACAGACTCCGAGCCGACCAGATCCTTGTTTTAGCTCCTTAATGCCGAGCACCAGGCAGGGCAACAACAAGTTCAATCTTTTAACGTCTTTTGGTTTGACGCAGCCGGGGATCGAATCACGGACCTTCCGCTCTACGGGTGGACTCTCTACCACCAGACCACGGAGGCGGTCCGAGAAGGGGCATGTGAGTAAGCATCAGTTATAGTGATACGGTGGCGGGGAAACCTTGTGGTTACATCATTAGCTTATCCCACCACGTGAGTAGTTTTCGAACATGTACAATGTGGGAAGCTCTTTCATGGTGTCCATTCCATGACATTGCTAGAAGTGGTGTAAAATCATACTCACTCACTCAGGTAGTGCAGATAAAGGAATATAGTCTTGGTGTCATCTGCCAAAGAGGAGTGAGTGAATATGGTTTTACGCCTCTTTTAGCAATATTCCAACAATATCACAGAAGCGGACACCAGAAATGGGCTCCACACATTGCACCCATGTGGGGAATCGAACCCGGGCCTTCGCATCTGCTAAAGAGCATCCAGGAACATCGGTCAAGCAATGCCTGCAACATCGGTCAACATCTGGAACATCGGTCAAGCAATGCCTGCACAATAGGCGGACACCCTGTGATTCCAAGATGGCGGACTCTGTATGTGTACTGAAGATTGGTTTGGTTTGGTATGTTTGTTGTTCAACGCCACACAGCAATATTCCAGCTAAATCTAGTATGGACCAGACATCATGAGCATCGATCCATGCAATTGGGATACGAATTACTGAAGAAACTTCTGAGTACAAGTATTGTCAGATGCCGTCATCCACTTTGAAGAATCTTACAATGAATACAGTTATAACAGTTATGATCCATATTTTGTACACGAATGATGTCATTGAATAATACTGATACATTGTGTATATATACACAAATTTTCAAATTTTCAGATTTTCAAATGGTACGCTGTGTGTTGACACATCACCTGCCTGTAGAATGGTAGCCACATTAACTGCCCAACCTAGCGGGTGAGATCATGCGAGCCGTTTGCTCACCTAAGGGGTCCCTAAAGACAAATTCATGCTTGATTACAATAAGTTCATGCGTCTTTACTCCTATTACTCTTATATGAAAGTTTTACCAATTTGAAAGTCTGTCTTTGGAACGACATGCCTAAGCGTAATATCTCAGAAAATCAAATATGGCAAATCATTGGCATGCACCAAACTGACATGTCACGTCAGGCTATTGCTACCGTGTTGAACATTAATCATACTTTATTACTTGCCCGTGAAAAGATCACCCGTTTAATAAACATACAGCTGTATTACACATTGTGTAATACCAAAACGCGTGCTTAATTACTCTCGGAACACGTTTCACGAACAAATATTGAAAGCTCTCAACATCCCTTGGCTTATTCAACGACATTGCGTGTGGAGTTTATAGATCACTGAGAGGAGCTTATGCACACTCGATGACCCCAGCAACCTTGTTGCTAGGCTGACGTCACATGGCATTGTTTCGCTGATGGATCTTGCAATTCCACAAATTACGTCATCGGATATTGTGACGTTATTGTAAACTTTGAGGTGCAAGGCCTGTTCCACAAGGCGATCGTATTGTAGCGCAACGACAGTCGTTAGTCTAGGTTAAAGTATGTGAGTTGCGATAGTCTTAGCCATACGATAATTTTGTGAGTTCTAAAGGTGGACCGTTGTATGGTATTAAATTCATGCGTTTCAACTTTTGACGTGTTTGAAGTATTATCTGTTAAACTCAAATGGACTATGCCGTGGATCGTGTAGGTGTCAGCCTATTCATACTCAACAGTATAATTCTAAAAACGTTATAAATGGCAAGTAATAAATAAAATACTAAACTCGCTCCCGTGTAAAACCAATTTTATGAAACTCGTGAATTGTTGTGGTATCTGACTTGCTTTCGCTCGTCAGATACCACAGCTATTCACTCGTTTCATAAAATTGGTATTACACGGAAGCTCGTTTAGTATTCTATATTTATTACTTGCCCGTGAAAAGAGAGCACCCGTTTAATAAACATACAGCTGTATTACACATTGTGTTATTACACATTGTGTAATACCAAAACGCGTGCTTATGTACTCTCCGAACACGTTTCTAGAACAAATATTGAAAGCTCTTAACATCCCTTGGCTTATTCAACGACATTGCGTGTGGAGATGATAGATCACTGAGTGGAGCTTATGCACACCCGATGACCCCAGCAACCGTGTTGCTAGGCTGACGTCATATGGCATTGTTTCGTCGAATAATCTTGCAACAAAATTCCACAAATTACGTCATCGGGTATTGTGACGTCATTGTAAACTTTGAGCTGTAAGGCCCCGTTCCACAAGTCGATCGTACTGTAGCACTCAACACTCACACTCAACAGTATAATTCTAAAAACGTTATAAATGGCGAGTAATAAATACACTCTTCGGACGGTTCATAACTGTGGCCATGAAATGGGACTCAAAACCATTTGTTAAATCAATGACCTGATGGAGTGAGTGTGTTTTACTTCACATATCCAGAATCAACATGTTTTATTTGGTATATTTGTTGTTGAATGCCACACTCAGTCCAGCTATATCATGGCAGTGTGTAAATACTAGATTCTGGACCAGACAAACGGATTTATATCATGAGCAGCCTCCCATGCTGTCAGGGTACGTTGACACACAATCAATCCCCCAAGAGAACAGAATGGGGTACCGGGGACCTGCCCTCATTTGGAAATTCCCCAAGGGATATTTGCGTCAGTGGTCATCATTAAAACAAATGTGAATATAAAACCAAGATCTTCATTCTGACAAAGTAGATGTCCCACACAAAACCTTCATCTTACACACTATAGGAAGAACCAGAGGGGGATCCACACACACACAAACCAACACACCTTTTGAAAGTGTTGTATAGGGTAGGCAGTAAAATTATCCGAGAGAGGATTTTGATATTTTGGGCCCCTCCTTTCTAAACATGCTTGATCCGCCTCCGCACACAAACCCCGAGTAATATCGAACGTACCTAAGACTAGCAGTGCTCTCCACATGGTGAACATGTTGGTAATTCTGGCCTTATCACAGACAATCACGGCTCCGTGTATGTGGGACACCCCAGCCCCTGCTTTTCGCACACGGATCCACCATTCTTATCAAACAATCGCTGTCACGATCAGCAGATTACATACACATGTAAATACCGACCAGTCTTTAGTTCTCGTGAGCAGCTGCCACATTGTTGCAGATGTTTCAACATTTCACTTATATTTCCGTGACGTTACTGCTGTTTCCATCACGATTTCTGTGCACTGTCATGGATGTTATACTACTCAAAATAAGACAAGGACCACCCGATTCTTTTATATTACTATAGATAAGCCATAGTAATATTAAATAATAGGGTCAAACCATGAGTGAGTGAGTGAGTTGGGTTTAACGCTTTTAACATTATTCCAGTTATATCTGTGTCAGATTAATGTGGGAGGAAAGCCGAAGTGATGCAGGTCTCAGACGTTTACCACTTCGGTGAAACCCACCATCACGGGTATGGTGCTGACAAACCTAGAAACATAATCAGGTGAACCGGAATTCAAACCCATAATCATAGGTTTCTGGCATGTCCAAGGGACGCAACCCTGCACAGCAAATCGGGGTGCCTTAGGCAACTGGGCCACCCGCGCCCCTGGTCAAACCATGACTGCTTACTATAGTAATATGAAAGAATTGGTTGTCCTTCACTTATTTTGAGTAGTACATTTAAGCCCTAATTCAAGGTTTTGTGTGTGAATATTGTTTTACACCACATTTAGACATTTTCCAGCTATTTCACAGCAACATGTAAACTATCAAGGCTAGGGAAGGCAAACCACTGGTTGATACAAAGAGCAACAATGTATGATGTAATGCTATGATGATGAGAAAATTGGTCACAACATACATGTTGATCATCCCAAATTATTATTATCATCATCCTGAAGGCCCAGTTAGATTCCCCAGGGGATACATTGTGTGAAGCCAGTCCAGTTTCAACCCTGCCGAACTAGACTAGAACTGCAGAGTTATATTTTAGCTGGACTAATGAGTCTGTGCATAGTCCAATCAAAATCACATAACAAAATAGCCATCCAGTTCGTAAACATGGGCACAACCTGCAGATTTCAGTGGATTGCAGGATTTGCAAAGCAAATCTTTTCATGTTTTAATCAACTTGCTAAAGTGTGCTACAATCCACATTGACAGGGTGAATGTGAGGCAGGGAATGTGAAACTTTTCTTTCAACTTGATCAGATCATCTTGACTGGGCATAACCAATTGTTTGAAGCAAATGCAAGTGATATATGAGAGGTGGAATCTGATTGGCGATAGGAGGGACGTAGTAGGGAGGTGAGGTGAGGTGAGATGAAATTGGGTTTAACGTCGCGTCCAAGATTATTTCACTTATATAGCGACGTGCATGTACGTGTATGTGTTTGTGTGGCTGCTTGTACTAGTGCTAGCTCACTGAGATACCATGCCGCAGTTTAACATGAATACCCCACTCAGACACAGTATACTGACTCCGAGCCGACCAGTCCTTGTTTTAGCCCTTTAATGCCGAGCGCCAGACAGGGTAACAACAAGTACCATCTTTTAACGTCTTTTGGTATGACGTGGCCGGGGATCGAACCCCGGACCTTACGCTCTCCGGGCGGACGCTCTACCACTAGACCACGGAGGCGGTCTCGTAGAAGGGACATAGAAGGGACATATTATTACCTATGAAAGCCAAAATATCTGGGTTCATGTGCCCTAGGGTCATATCACGTCACAAGACAACAGTGTATTGTGTTAGTCATCCAGACGGCATTGTTGACTTAATTCAAATCTCATTGTGACATGAGGTCGGAATGACATCACACTAGAAACAATGTCAAAGCTGAAGATTAAAGACGTCATTCGACAAATTGTGGTTCTGCTGTTGTTTCGACTTGCTGTCCTTATAGGTTAACACTAAAATTTATCTCTGTATGTAGACATCTTCTTCGGTAATAAATAGAACATTATATTCGTGTTCATGTCATACTATGTTTACGACACGTGCCTAAACAAACCTAAACACGCTCTCGTTCGGGGAAATACCGGAATTTAGACACTCATGTCATAAACAAAGTATGACATGAACACTCATATAATATCCTCTCTATATCCACTGGTTGTGCAATAATCAAGCCATGACATTCTCCCCCGATGTTCACGTTCTGGGGTGTTTACATCACACATCACCTGACCCACCTTGTACGTCTTGTAAGCTATGTGAAACAGAAGACAAAAAATAATTCCGTGTCATATTTATTTACAACCAAGCACTCGACAACAATTTAATAGTACATTTTACAGCTATTCCTTAAAAGACATGTAACTCTTCCCACATCTTGGCCTCGAAAATTAATTGCTTTGGAAACTCTCTTCAGGTAGATATCACCAGTGACATCACACAACTGGTGTTATTCTTGGTGTCAAAAGCTGCTGATACTTGTAAATACGTGTTGAATGAAAGAGTAACAAAATTCTTATGAGACCATTTTGCATCCAATTCTGACACTAACATTTTCTACTTCTTCACAGATGTCGTGGACAGTTTGAGTGCTGGATGAAATTAGCTTGTGTTTCTTAATTTTAACAACCTTCAAACCACAGGCCAATGTGAAAGAAAAAAACATGGATACCCTTAAACTGAGATTTTATAAGGCCGAAAGTTGTAATGTTGATGAACCTTTAACAGGTTTAGCACTTCAAACTTTTATTCTTATTTATTTCATACTTTTATTAGTTTATTTATAAATAAATAAGCACTCTGTAACAGGTCATATTTCTCTGTGACTTTTCCATGTCCATCGCTCACAAGAATTGCCAACGAGACAAACCCTTTGTAACCATGGTAACAGTTTCCTGCAGAAAACCGCCATCATGAAGACTTTCTTTTATTATGGTAATACACAAACACTACAAATCATGATACTCTATGAATTATTGTCTTTTTCTTGATGATCCTTGATGTACTGTTCTAAATTCCTTGAGAGTTTTTCTTGATGGTTTCCTAGCAACGAATGTGTCTTGGTAGCACCCATGTTTAACAGTGTGACTAGCTGTCCTCTGGTGACATCTAGGGGTGGCAGTTTCGAGTATCTTATTAACGCCTCTTTGCTCAATATGTAGTTGTCCACAACACCACCTGAATCACAAGCAGAACATGGATAGTGAAGGAAATGTCTGTTGAAATACATAAAATGGGTGCGACTCCACTAGACCACGGGGGCGGCCCCACTAGACCACGGAGGCGGCCCCACTAGACCACGGAGGCGGCCCCACAAGAGCACGGAGGCGACCCCACTAGACCACGGGGGCGTTCCCACTAGACCACGGAGGTGGCCCCACTAGACCACGGAGGCGGCCCCACTAGACCACGGAGGCGTTCCCACTAGACCACGGAGGCGGTCCCACTAGACCACGGAGGCGGCCCCACTAGACCACGGAGGCGGCCCCACTAGACCATGGAGGCGGCCCCACAAGAGCACGGAGGCGACCCCACTAGACCACGGGGGCGTTCCCACTAGACCACGGGGGCGTTCCCACTAGACCACGGGGGCGGCCCCACTAGACCACTAGACCACAAAGGTGGCCCCACTAGACCACGGAGGCGGTCCCACTAGACCACGGAGGCGGCCCCACTAGACCACAGAGGCAATCCCCACTAGACCACGGAGGCGACCCCACTAGACCACGGGGGCGTTCCCACTAGACCACGGAGGTGGCCCCACTAGACCACGGAGGCGGCCCCACTAGACTACGGAGGCGTTCCCACTAGACCAGGGAGGTGTTCCCACTAGACCACGGAGGCGGTCCCACTAGACCACGGAGGCGTCCCCGCTAGACCACGGAGGCGGCCCCACTAGACCATGGAGGCGGCCCCACAAGAGCACGGAGGCGACCCCACTAGACCACGGGGGCGTTCCCACTAGACCACGGGGGCGTTCCCACTAGACCACGGGGGCGGCCCCACTAGACCACTAGACCACGGAGGTGGCCCCACTAGACCACGGAGGCGGTCCCACTAGACCACGGAGGCGGCCCCACTAGACCACAGAGGCAATCCCCACTAGACCACGGAGGCGGCCCCACTAGACCACGGAGGCGGTCCCACTAGACCACGGAGGCGGCCCCACTAGACCACGGAGGCAATCCCCACTAGACCACGGAGGCGGTCCCACTAGACCATTGAGGCGGTCCCACTAGACCACGGAGGCGGCCCCACTAGACAACGGAGGCAATCCCCACTAGACCACGGAGGCGGCCCCACTAGACCACGGAGGCGGCCCCACTAGACCACGGAGGCGGCCCCACAAGAGCACGGAGGCGACCCCACTAGACCACGGGGGCGTTCCCACTGGACCACGGAGGTGGCCCCACTAGACCACGGAGGCGGCCCCACTAGACCACGAAGGCGTTCCCACTAGACCACGGAGGCGGTCCCACTAGACCACGGGGCGGCCCCACTAGACCACGGAGGTGGCCCCACTATACCACGGGGGCGTTCCCACTAGACCATGGGGGCGTTCCCACTAGACCACGGAGGCGTTCCCACTAGACCACAGGGGCGTTCCCACTAGACCACTAGACCACGGAGGGGGTCCAACTAGACCACGGAGGCGGTCCCACTAGACCACGGAGGCGGTCCCACTAGACCACGGAGGCGGCCCCACTAGACCACAGAGGCAATCCCCACTAGACCACGGAGGCGGTCCCACTAGACCACGGAGGCGGCCCCGCTAGACCACGGAGGCGGTCCCACTAGACCACGTAGGCGGTCCCACTAGACCACGGAGGCGGCCCCACTAGACCACGGAGGCAATCCCCACTAGACCACGGAGGTGGCCCCACTAGACCACGGAGGTGGCCCCACTAGACCACGGAGGCAGCCCCACAAGAGCATGGAGGGGGCCCCACTAGACCATGGGGGCGTTCCCACTAGACCATGGGGGCGTTCCCACTAGACCAGGGAGGCGTTCCCACTAGACCATGGGGGCGTTCCCACTAGACCATGGGGGCATTCCCACTAGACCCCAGGGGTGTTCCCACTAGACCACGGAGGCGGTCCAACTAGACCACGGAGGCGGTCCCACTAGACCACGGAGGCGGTCCCACTAGACCACGGAGGCGACCCCACTAGACCACAGAGGCAATCCCCACTAGACCACGGAGGCGGCCCCACTAGACCACGGAGGCAGCCCCATGAGAGCACGGAGGCGGCCCCACTAGACCACGGAGGTTGCCCCACTAGACCACGGAGGCAGCCCCACTACACCACGGAGGCGGCCCCACTAGACCACGGAGGCAGCCCCATAAGAGCACCGAGGCGGCCCCACTAGACCACGGGGGCGTTCCCACTAGACCATGGGGGCGTTCCCACTAGACCACGGGGGCGTTCCCACTAGACCACGGGGGCGTTCCCACTAGACCACTAGACCACAGAGGCGGTCCCACTAGACCACGGAGGCAGTCCCACTAGACCACGGAGGCGGCCCCACTAGACCACAGAGGCAATCCCCACTAGACCACGGAGGCGGCCCCACTAGACCACGGAGGCGGCCCCGCTAGACCACGGAGGCGGCCCCACTAGACCACGGAGGCGGCCCCACTAGACCACGGAGGCAATCCCCACTAGACCACGAAGGCGGCCCCACTAGACCATAGAGGCGGCCCCACTAGACCACGGAGGCAACCACTAGACCACGGAGGCGGCCCCACTAGACCATGGAGGCGGCCCCACTAGACCACGGAGGTGGCCCCACTAGACCACGGAGGCGTTCCCACTAGACCATGGAGGTGGTCCTGTGAGGAGAAGATGCTGTTTACTGACACTGATGGCAGAGCAGGACAAGATGATTATGACAGAAGCTCATTTGACTTTTAGTCAGGTAAACTAAAGTTTAAAAAAATAATAGTCTCGGTTCTCAGGCACATCCTGCTTCATCATAAAGTTTGCCACACGTTTCGTTTTTATTTTCATTTTAATAAACAAACAATTAAATATTCATAGTCCAATGGTAGTCAAATACTGTATTCCAGTATTTTACCTTATCAGGGAATTTATGAAGGGAGGCCCTTTCCCAGGTTGATTGAACTGTTTGTTTGGTTACCCCCACCCCACCACCCCAAAAAAACCCATTGCCTGAGAACCAATTCTTTTATTTTTTTTAAGCCTAAAATAACAGTCACAAATATTTGTCTTGCTACCTTGTTATATAAAAAGTCATTACTTCTTATGATCCAAATTCATTTGCTGTACAGAGTTATAGCCCTTACCTGTGTTAGGATATGCTGACTGTGGATTTGTATCTTAGATTCACTGGTAATAATAATCAAGACTGAATAAGTCTGTGACAGGGTAACTTGTGATTTGACCATCAGCACAGCTTACCTAGTATGTGGAGTTGGGGAACCCGTCTTGTAATTTTGACCATATCAGCAAGTTGAGAATCCTCACCAACGATAAAGAGATTGTGACAGATGAGAAAAGGGAAGAGATTGGTCAGTCTTGTGTCCATCACTGCTGGCCTGGGGACAATAAAATTATATCAAATATACATCAGACATGCAGACCATAGTTCCAGTGAGTGAGTGAGTATGGTTTTTACACCGCTTTTAGCAATATTCCAGCTATATCACGGTGGGGGACACCAGAAATGGGCTTCACACATTGTACCCATGTCAGGAATCGAACCCGGGTCTTCGGTGTGACGAGCAAACGCTTTAACCACTTGGCCACCCGACCGCCCCAGACCATAGCTCGAGATAAGCAGAGTGTCAATATTAGATCATACAAAATGGATGATAAAATTATATCAAATATACACCTGTAGTGTTTCCCCAGGATAAAAGAGGGCAGGGTGACAGAATTTCAAAAAGAGCAGCCAACAGATTTCCAGGTACAATGTTATGTCATTTGGGCATATGGTTATTAAAGGCCAAAAGAACACTTGATTTCAACAAATAATAAAATAATGTTTACATTGCTAATTCGTGAAATTTCATTATGCATTAGTTGGAACATTTTGAAATTCAACCAAATTATGTGTATACATAGTGTTTGAACCAAAAAAAATGAAACAAAATGGCAGACATTTCTGCTTGTGCAACCTATTTGAAAGTGATGTATATTGGTTAAAATACCTGATTAATAAGCCTGTTTATATAAACAAACTAATGCAATACAATTTATATTGTTATGGGGGCGGTGTGTCCCCCTGCCGTGATATTGCTGGAATATTGCTAAAAGCGGCGTAAAACCATACTCACTCACTTATATTGTTATGAAAGCAAAACATAGTCATCTGTTGTTGCTGTGTGCAATACAACAAGATTGTTTTTGTTATCAAGAAATTATCAGCACATCGTGCCCGACCTCGCGAAGAAATCTATAGTCGTCAACACTTCCTGGCTTCAGATCTCGTAGCTTCTTCCCTTTTCTGCATGGTCCTTTCTTTGGTTGGCATTGTGAAATAAAACTCAAAATGGGGAGAGTAAGCCATAGGTTTAATTCTAATTCTGATTTCATAATTGTTATCAAAATAATTTTCCCATTGCAAAGGGAGGCAACTCTATTTGTTTGTAAAATCTGGACAAAATGGCAAATGTCAGAAAAGGTAGGGCAGGCCAAAACTAAGGGCAGGGCGCCTGAAAAAAGGGCAGGGCACAAAATTAAAAGGGCAAAGATCCATCCCCTGCTAAAAATACCCAGGGTAAACACTAACCTGTACATATCACAGATCACTTTGAATACAACGGATAGACTTACAGCAACGACAAAAATCATGTCTTAACTACTTAACTACTTAACTACTTAACTAACTATTTGAACCAAAAGAAACTTGTATGGCTACTTGTTGTGTATTTGTGTTTGCTATATGACCGCGGTCTGTAAATAATCGAGTCTGGGCCTGACAATCCAGTGATTGACATCATGAGCATCGATCTACGCTATTGGGATACAATGACATGCATCAACCAAGACAGGGAGCATGACCACCCGATCCTGTTAGTCGCCTCTTACGACAAGCATAGTCACCTTTTACGGCAAGCATGGGTTGCTGAAGATCTATTCTGTAGTTGTCGCAGTTTTCAGTTCATATGCGTACAACAATACTGTAACTCAAACACAGTAATCATTGTAATCACGGTCATAGAGATCTCATAGTGATGCTAGCAGTAGTAGTTCCAGAGTACAGAAATCTTTCAGTCACAAATTAACATTGTAGTTATTGTAATATTCCAGAACGTAACCATGACAACCAGCAGTGAGTGAATCAGTTGGGTTTAACACAGGTTTGAATAGCATTCCAGTTATACCACTGTTTGTCGGTTTCATGTGGGAGAAAAGTCCGAAGTGATGCAGGTTTCAGACATTTACCACTTTGGTGACCCATGAGCAAGGGTATAGTGCTGACAAACCTAGAAACATAATTGGCGAACCAGGATTTGAACCCACAATCATAGGTTTCTGGCCTGCCCAAGGGACATAACTCTACACATCTAATTGCATCACATTAGACGGTTCGGCCACCCATGCCCCTGTAAATGATAGTGACGCTAGTAGTTGCAGAGAAGAAAAATCTTCCAGTCCTTAATTAACATTGTAGTTAATGTAATATTCCAGAATGTAACCATGACAACCAACATACCTCATTAACTTGTTGCTGTAGTGAAGAAGATCCATGCCAGCTTCTCTAAACCTATTTCGGATCTCTCTTTTGTCATTTTCAGACATCGGCAGTGGTTGGCATACTATAACCATATTGTGGTCTTCAAACATTTTCTTGCATTGCCGTATGAGGAACTTCTCGTAAGTCCCAGGCTGAAAGTAGGACCATAGTCATGTCAACTGCGGTGTTACTCAAGATCAAGGATGTGTCATGTGATTAGTCATACATCTTCCCGAGGCAAGGGTATTAACTTACAGGGATTTGAGCAGGTTTTCCCGAAAAAAGAGGAAGAGTCTAGGGGGTCTGGGGGCATGCCCCCCCCAGAAATTTTTGAAACATTTGATTGCATTTTAAGCAATTTCGTGCAGTTTGGACAACATTCACACCAAGAAATGTAAAAAGTAAAATTTCGAAGTTAAATCAGTACTTTTAAAAAATCCGGCATAGCTTCCGCGCACCTGGCTACCCGCCAGGTCTGGGAGCAATACTGCCATAAACTTCAACCCCCATCCCGCAGACACAAGGACAACTGTCACAAGCGTGCAATGTCTGACCCTTTCCCCATGTTGAAGCAAATTTAAAAAAAAATTACCTTGTACTTACCTTTTGTTGAAAAAAACAAAACTCCATTGCAAACATAAGACATTAATACAACATATATCCCCATGTTATGGGTTTTTGGACGCTGAAGAAACATTCATAGTTTTCTCGCTAATCACATGAACAACTGTAAAACATCTCATTCACTTACAGGCTTAAAGACAACTTTATCTTAAAAACAAGCCATCATCTGACTCTGAGAATTTACAATTTCTGTGTGACGCCACACCCCACGTTGTAGTGCAAGTATTCGTGATAGAAAACGTATGATGTCCGAAACACCTATACTGCTGAAAGCTCTGATCGAAAACAGGACAATCCGCGACGATTGTCCGGTTTTCGATCATATTTTTCGGAGTGTTTTTTTTAAAATCTTTGATAATATTTTTTCGCGGAAGATGATTTTCCCCGAGGACTACTGTTTTAAAAAACGCGATTTACCGCGTTTCCGCGGAGATTTCACATCCCTGAACTTACTATAAGCATAACAGTCCAGTTTCCCACCTTGCAGAACTAGGCTTGAATTCCGGAGTTTCAGCTTGGCTGGACTGACGAGTCTACACATAGTCCAATCAAAATCGCTCAATGAACCAGATATCCGGTTCGTAAATGACATGAATTTCAACATGCAGATTTCGGTCGGCTGCAGGATTTCCAAAGCATGTGTACCCCCCAACTGGGTGTTGACAGATATTTTGCAAATTTTTTCATGTTTGTAATCAAGGTGCTCAAGTGATTTGATGCACTTTGCTCGGTAAGACCAATTTTAGAACAACATAAATCTTGATTATCAATCATATCGTCTTGACTGGGAGACGCCATTTTGTTTGAAGCAAATGCAAGTGATATGAGAGATCTGAGGAATCTGATTAGTCAATATGAAGGACATAGAAGGGACATAACTCATAATAGCCACTCGTGGTGATACGATGGAGCCTGAAAATTCAAGCCTAGTTTGGCAAGGGTGGAAACTGGACTTTTATAGTCAGTTAACACCCTTGCCTCGGGAAGATGACTGTATATGTTATCATTAGAATCATGTTCATAATGTCAATCACTGGATTGTCTGGTCCAGACTCGATTACTTACAGACTGCTGTTAAATAGCTGGAATATTGCTGAGTCCAGCATTAAACAAACAAACATATTGTGTTAGTTTGTTGTTTAATGCCACACTCAGCAATATTTCGGCTATATGACGACGACCTGTAAATAATCGAGCCTGAATCAGACGAATCAAATGATTGACACTGTAAACAACACTTTCATGGTCTAGAAGAGAGCGGAGGGTCCGGGGTTTGATCCCCTGCAGCGTCATACCAAAAGGTGTTAAAAGATGGTACTTGTTGTTACCCTGTCTGGCACTCAGCATTAAGGGACTAAAACAAGTATTGGTCGGCTCAGAGTCAATATACTGTGTCTGAGTGGGGTATTCATGTTAAACCGCGGCATGGTATCTCAGTCTGCTGGCACTATAAAATCTGCTTCAGTCCGGACTAGTACAAGCAGACACACACACGCATGCATGCACTTCGCTATAAGTGCAATAATCTTGGAGGCGACATTAAACCCCATTCACCTCACCAAAACAACAACACTTGCTTCAATCATGCAACTTTTAGTACCTGTTCATCCTTTCCTGGGTGAGTTTGCTTATCCTTTACAGATTGTTGTTGTTGTAGTTCAGGAAGCAGAATTGGTTGAGTAATGGCTTCAAACAAACGGCGCTCTCTTGTAGAAGGTCGAGGTTTCTGTATGTTAGGTCTGCGATATCGAACCTGTGACAGATGGATCTGTGTTGTGGCTAGCAGACCTGCAAACATGACAAATTAGAAAATGAACATGATGGTTGCAAACCCGATAAACAGCGGTTGAAATTGGCACTAGTCCTATAGTCCTTGCCAAATTGTCCAATAGCTAAGGTATTATAAGGACAAGTAGAAATTTGCTCTTTTTAAGGGTTTAGCTATATCATTATAAGGACTAGTGGATGAAAACTGTTGGTTTCTGATGCTGATTAAGCATCAGTAGAAGTGATTTTGTTTTTCTCTGTCTGCTGCAATCATGGCAATAGTTATGACATTTTTCAATATTTGATTTTTTACATTATTTTGAATGCATGATGAAGTTGTATGTACTAGTATTACAAGTGAACATGTGCAAGCAAAATTAGGCATTGGAAAATCATTTATAAAGTTGTTTTAAAAACTCATAAAGTCGAAAGGAAGCAAACATTGTAATATTTTTTTTAAATTTTGTAAAATGCATGTAAATACATTTTAAATTTGTATTTGACTAAACAACACCTTTCCACACATCGATCTTTGAAAGCACTCACTACCACTAAGCTCTATTTAATATACTGTATCACTAATCCCTGTGTTATGTGTAGATTGTCATCTTTTCTTGATGTCATCAAACTGGGTACAGCAAGATTATCATGATTATGTACATATGTTCCTCTATGTTACACAGCAATACCAGTGTCCCCGTTTACTGGTAATAACATTATTTTTACCGGCAAAATTAGGCTTCGACTAGTAATTCATGTGAGTGCCAGTCCCTGTAGACCCGAAAATAAAGTGCCGCACAAATCATTGTTGTTGAACAAAACACCGCAATATTCTTATAACATTTTTTCGAATGAAGTCATCTTGTCTGTTACCATCGGGGTTTCCCCTTGTCTATTTATAGTGCAAGGTTATAACATTTTGCTTTGCTTCGAGGTTAAATATCTGATTGTAGCGACAGTCCCCAAATATTGAAAAAAAAAAGGAAGAGAAAATTGTGACTGAAATTTGTGTGAATAATGTGTTGATCTAACTAAGTTACGAGATGACCTCATTGCATTGAACATGATGTTGAAAGAACTAAAACCAAGTAATTTTCATATGTTTTTTTATTTGTTGAAAGTTGGGACTGTCAAAATTTAGGGGGGACTGGTAATTTTTAGAGTGACTAGTTCACCAGTACTGGCAGTTTCAAAAGCCTGCAGGAACACTGTACACATCATTAATTTATGTAAAATCATGACAGTCATCAGAGATTTGAGATTCTATTCATTCAGACTAGTTAATGCATCAATTTTTCAACTTTGATAAATTGATGGGACCAGGGTGCAACCTGGTTTTGTCTGGTGCAACTAGGTCTTCATGTCCTTAAATCGAGCCCTGTTGTAGGATTAAGCAAATGCCTAAGGTATCACATCTGAGGTGGAAGTCACAGACTTGCCACGGACCGGTATGACCATTGACATGACTGATGGCAGGGTAGATTAGCATCAACACTGGGGTAGACTGATTTATTTGTTTGTAGCAATGTACCACAATCTACCCATGAAAGCAAATACAAAATGACTTAACGAATGTCTGACCTAAAAAAATGACAGCAATAGTGAGATCAAACAAACACATTGAGTCAATGACAGTTGCACTGATTTGCACATCGGTGGCTTTCAAAACAGCCTTTGCTTCGAACGAAGAAAATAACACAATTAAGGGGACAAACATCCAGGGGGGAATATCATGTACAGTTACAAGCATTCACAAACTGAAGAAGATATAAGACTCTCACATCGTCTCATGTGGGCTGCCATATTGAATTACTGTACCACAAATAGATCTTCTTAATGTCGTAAAAAAATGGAAATCTTTCACAATTTTGAAATCATATAGTTTCCTCAATGATAGACGACATATGGAAGGAGTCGACAGTCAATCGGAAAAGAATGCGTAGGTATTATATACTATTTTGTTCTATACCACGTGTACGACATAGGCATAATCATACTACTACATTTACAACTAATTACAAACACTTTGTATTCTAGACGTCAGTTGGTATGATGTTGTTTCCACTTTCTTTTTACCGTTTATTTCACATACTCTAAAATATCCGAAGTCGTCTTCCTTCGTATGATCTACTTCAACTAACCCCCCTTACCTGGTTTACTGTCTATTTTGAGTGTGTGTGGTTCAGAAACCAGTAAAAACGGCGCAGTCGATTTGAAAATCAGAATGAAAAATAAAACAAGTTTCTTAGTTTTATCAGAGACAATATAATAGATTATATGGTCCCTGGTTTTTTACTCATTATATATTCATTAACCTTTTTACATAAGTTACCGTATTCGACGTATTAAATGCCCCGCTCTAATTAGCGCCCACGGCGACATTCCCTAAGATATTGGCTAGTGAACAATCCCAGTTAGCAACCCTTCCGATTGATCAATGTACACAAGACTTATTTATTCGCGTATAATACGCACTCGTGTGTTATATGCACCCTTAATTTTGGGCATTTGATTCTGGGGAAAATATATCTGTCGTACATAAAGATTTCAGGCTGTCAGTATAAACCACGAAATTTATCTTTCAACTCTGTTTTTTTCACCAAAATAATATTCTAATAAGAGCGCCTATTTCTAATTTTGAGAGCGCCCTGGGCGCTTATTACGTAGAATACGGTAAAAACACTTACACTACATAAATACATAAACATACATGGATATATTTTGCATATAACCATGAATGTACAAACACTTTTGTTGTCATATCTGATTTATTACACTGGCATTAAATTACTTATTGTGTTTCACAACCACTTAGTTCTATTTTATTATATTTAATAATCAAATTCTGATTTCAGGTAAGATCACGTGTTCTCTATGCTGGCTGTAAGAGGCGACTAACGGAATCGGGGGACCGGGCTCGGAGACTTGGTTGATGCATGTTATCGTATCTAAATTGCCTAGATCGATGCTCGTGATATCAATCACTGGATTGTCTGGCCCAGACTCGAATATTTCACAGACCGCCGCCATATAACTGGATGGAATATTGCTGAATGTATCGTCAAGAATCAACAAACATATTATATCTGATATTCATGTCTTTATTCTATTCCTTGTCCCAAAACGTCTACGACCAGTCTTCATGGCCTGTGTGCTCTACGTCTCAATCTCGAACCAATCTGATCAAGCAAACAAAAGCTTAAATTCATCTGGGAATTATGGTTAGTCGTAAACCTTTTCAAAATTCACTATAATGGCATTTCCAAAAACATAAACAAAAGTATAAACGTGACTACATTTGGGATTAGAGGGCAAATTTAAAGATTCTCGTAATGGCCGCGCCAACTCTGACGGCATCGACGTTACCGAGAGTATAACGAAGGTGTCACGCGCTGGGAAGGAGCTAGCGTGACAACAGGTATGGTGTTTTATTATCCTTCTGAAGGTTTGTAAATAATCGAGTCTGAGCCAGACAAACCAGTGATTGATATTATGAGCAACTATCCACGCCATCGGGAACGATGACACGTAGTCAACCAAGTCACCAAGCCTGACCACCCGATCCATTTAGTCGCCTCTTCCGACAAGCAAACGTTGCCAGGTGACTATATAAAAAATTATTCTAACCCGGAATCCCCACCCAAATTACTATATATTACAATTTAACAGTTAATTGTTTTATTGCCGAACTTTTCTGTCACTGATTTATTGAAGATAAAATTAGAAGACACACAAATTTGTCAACAAATAGCAAGTGATTCCTTGGGATTTCATTGGCTCACCAAGCAAATATGTTTGTGCTTATGTTTCCAAGAGACGAAACACGAGCGGACTACTATTTCCTGATTGGCTGTTTTTAGAATGGGCGGGGCTTTTGATGCAATATCGCCGCGCTGAATGCTGTCACAGATTTGGTGTCGTTAATGTTTTGTTTTGTTTGTTTGTTGTGTAACGCCGCACTCAGCTATGTGTCGGCAGTCTGTAAGTCATTCCACGAACATTGGGATACGATGACCTGCATCAACCAAGTCAGCGAGCCTGACCACCCGATCCCGTTAGTCGCCTCTTACATGCAAAGCCGCCTATTACGGCAATCATGGGTTGCTGAAGACCTATTCTACCACGGATCTTCACGGGTCGGTGTCGGTTTAAATAAACAGTGTGTGAAGTTATTATTGTTGACCTATCTTGTCCGATGCGCGGACTAACAGTGTGACCACTGTCTTTTACGTTTATACCCCCATAACCGCAAAACATATTGAAATAAATTCTTAAGTATCATTTATATTTGTTCACCAACCATTGATTCCGGCGATATCAAACCAAGACAAAGGTCGCCATTGTGGAGTCAAATTACAAGCGGGGTGGCTTTGTTCAAACTATAATTGTTCTGATTGTTGTAATTAGGTGATGTCCTATAACTTATTAATTATCATCATTAAATTCATATTTGAGATAGTCAGATTTATCAGACTAGACCCATGAATTTATTCTTCCCACTAATCATAGTGCGAGAAAACATGCAAGTTTATCCTTTATACAACATTCAACACCCTTTATAAAAAAAAACACATGTAAAAAAACTGCAAGTTGATTTTGATTTTATAACCAGTTAAACTTGATGACAAAACTGAAATATGAACAAGAAACATAGCTTAATAATCCCCGACAATACAGTGCATTATATCTTGATAAGTATTTATCACAACAGAACGATGATATGATACACTGGATAATCGATCGTGTTAGCTAATTAAAATAGAATTTATTTCAGTCTTATAAAGTTACTTTGTTTCGTGACCCGGGGTCATTTCAATGTAGGTGAAAACGTATTGAGTGACCGCTGGTACACAGAGACACGTAGCGTTATAGAGTGGAGTATGGCTTACATCTAGTCTCAGAAATGAACATATTTGACAGATTTGTTAAATTATCTTAATAAATATAATAAAAAGGAACCGAAACTCTCTTCATTTTCAGAAACTGCAGTATAAATCTAGACTTGTCCACTTTTATAGACTTGCATGTGCTGTATTGGATATATTTGTTTCAGGGTATGACATACTAAGTAGAATAGTTAAGTGTTGATTTGCGTCATACACATAAATAAAAAAATTTAAATAAAAATCGATGTACAATATGAAATAAGTGCGTCTAGCCAAAATGGACACAATAAAAGTCATAAAGTACGACATTTTCTTTAAGTGAATGGGTGAACGAACGAATAAGCGAAGAAATGAATGAAGCATTAATTCAATTTCATAAAACAAATTAAGAACTTTAAAGACAAAACAATATTATACTAATCAAAAGACAGTATCAAATTATAGATTAATTAGAGTGAATTATAGCTAGGTCTATTCATACATATAGGAATATTAAATTGGACAACCAAAATACGTTTTGAATAAATCGAATCAAACGTGCTTTCACTGTCAATTAACCGATACCAGTCCCTTTTTTAAAAATTGAACATACAGTAGGCTGTGCTATAATCATCTTTGAATTAAGTGAGTAACTACGGTGGCCCATACCCGCCACTGGTGAGATCATTTTTCACTGTATGCCTTTATATTTTATCTGGCGGTCGCCAGTACTTCCACTGGTGAGATAAAATATAGAGGTTTACAGGGTAAAATGATCTCACCAGTGGAAGAATCTTGCGACCGCCAGATAAAATATAGAGGCATACAGTGAAAAATGATCTCACAAGTGGCGGGTATGGGCCACCGTAAGTAACTGAATATTGCTTTACGCCGCTTGAACAATCTTGTAGCTATTGCGGCGAGATATGAATACGGACAGGGACACTTAAATTTTCGTCTTCATAATACATGTACCTATCTGATGATCGTCAAGAAAGATTTGGAAATATGTTTTGTTACACTAAAACTGTCGCGAGGACATTTCTTTCTGTTTGTTCAGAAAGAAGCAAACTCTGACAGGATGATAAAAAACCCGTCATATTGTTGTCGTTATTATCATTATTATTTAAAAAAATGATCATTATCAACTGGATGAATGATGAATAGGACCTTGCTTTCAAATAATATCATAAACATTACCCCCAAACCAAAATGAGCTGATCCACACCATGGTCTTTTTCGCATTTGGGTCACCAATCCCTTGTGATTAGTATAATTATTGAATATTGACATATTCAGACATGACACTGCATATTGTGGACCAACGAAGCAAACGAAGCTTCTGTGAAGAAATGAACTAGTGCGATGTTTGATTGTAGATGTTTGAAAAGTATTTGTTCATATTATCAGAAATGGACACCTGCACAAAACATATATGACTAGTAGTAGAGAATACAGTACAAGGAAACCGGAAATAAGATAATGCGTCTGCTCTACGGCACAAGGACAGTCGATAGCGGTCAGATAGGTGTATCCGAAACGAAAACAACTGTAAACACAAACATTTGGTACCGGTAATTTATGTCATAATCAGATAGAAAGGAAAGCTTTTCTGTTCACATCAGACAATGACTACTTGTGTGTTGCATACCTGTGATAGTGTCTTGGAATGTTAGTTGATACGCAATCTATCGAAATTCGAGTTTGACAGGTGGTGGGTCCAAAATCTACGAATTATGTTCAATTTATGATCATTTTTAAGTATGTTGAAATATTACAGTATTTCTCGATTGTAGTGAATGAAGATATACCTATTCATACTTAATGCAGGTAAGGACCAGGTGGGAACTTGTGGAGATATTGTCAGTCATGTGCAGCCGGTGGTTTCAATCAATACGACATGTTTTTTCTTTCAGTTTCACTGTCGTGTTTATTTGCAAAGGAAAACATGTGACATCAAGAGCAATGACAAGAACAAATTTTCGTTCTCTTATTTTTTTTGTTCATGTTATGATTATTACATGTTCACCTACCTGGTAAAAGAATTTAAAAAATAGTATTAATGCTGAATTAGTGGCCTCGTGATTCATGTATTGTAATGAAATATGTATTATGTAAGGAGGTGCTTTTGAAGTGGATTTTCTGGGCATGAAATTACATAATCAATTCATTAAGGCTTTAAGCCTTTGTATTTTTCTTATTGGAAAACCAGATACTGCCAAATAAGCATATTCAAAGTAGATGTGTCATAATGTGTATTGTATTAAGATTTGTTATTTCAGAAGACTGACGGTTGAGGGTTATGAAGTTTACAGCTCACTAATAGAATGTTGGATAGAGTGGTCAAGGACTGGCTCTCAGAATACAAGGTATACTGATTTACAATTGTACATACACTGTATAAGATACACTCAATGGCACTTATTGAAGTAGATGAGGGAAGGATTTAGCTCAAGTAATAGTTCATGTTGACATTATCCATGTTAGCTTGTGACAGGTTCCCATCAGTCCATACATCTGTGCACTTAAAACTAGGGGAATTCTGATTTAATCAATGTCGAGTTGCTACACATATTTTTATTTCCAACAGGGCACATGTAACAGCCAAAATACAAATGCTTCTTACTTATCTGTAGCCAACACAAGGTGATGTTTTCAATTTATGAAATCGATTTTTGCAGCTCGTATATATTGGAAATGTCTTATCAGATAAATATTGAATGAAGCACTCATAATATATATATATATATTTTTTTAAAGTAAAGATCATTTGTTTGAACATCATTCTATTACATAATTTACTCCCTTTTTCATTATCTGTTTGAGAGAGCACTATAGGACCTTGTGTCATCAATGTTAAGGTTTATCCCCATAACATTGTCAAGTGTATTACTGTATCAACTGATTCAGGTGAAGATCTTCTCAGAAAAACAAATGCAACTTTGAATGATGTAAATGGCAATACAGTAAACTACTGTTATAACGTCCACTCAGTTAAGTTTGTTATAACTGTAGTTGTTTTAAGCATATATACAACATCACATCACAACAGCACATGTCCAGGACCAAAAATTAAGTTCGTAATATCCACCATATCCATAAGGGTGTTTGTTATAAACGTTGTTTATTGTATTTATGTTTGTTTTAAGCATTATGTTGGTAATTGATTAAGCGGGCGATTAAGGAGGTTGTGATTTTAATGTTTAATCCTTCAACCAAAGAACACTTCATAGATTTTTTATATAAAGTGATTAAACTTGTATTATGTTTTTTAACAACTCAGTTTTCTGACCAAATGATGTCAGGGCTAGTCCTGGTCATGTTGGTTCAGATCATCTTTCTCATTGCAACCATATAAGGAGAGCTTTAGACCTGAGAAGATCCAGTTCTTCAGCAACCCATGCTTGTCGTAGAGAGGCAACTATGCTTATAGTAAGAGGCGACTAACAGGAATCATAGAACTGGAATATTCCTGAGTGTGGCATTAAACAAAAAAATTAAACAAATTCAAAAGCAAAATACGAAAGCTTTTTTTACTTAAATGTGGCCTACATTCAAAGATGAACGCCTGTGTAGATGCTCTGTGTATCTTGATATGTGCCCTACACCTTTATATGTGACACTTTAGTATTTCAGTTATGTGTAACACTACCGCTTTTGTATGACACTACTATAAAATGCTTTTGTATGACACTACTATAGAATGCTTCTGTATGACGCTACTATAGAATGCTTTTGTATGACACTACTATAGAATGCTTCTGTATGACACTACTATAGAATGCTTTTGTATGAAACTACTATAGGATGCTTTTGTATGACACTACTATAGAATGCTTTTGTATGACACTACTATAGAATGCTTCTGTATGACACTACTATAGAATGCTTTTGTATGACACTACTATAGGATGCTTCTGTATGACACTACTATAGAATGCTTCTGTATGACACTACTATAGAATGCTTCTGTATGATGCTACTATAGAATGCTTCTGTATGACACTACTATAGAATGCTTCTGTATGACACTACTATAGAATGCTTTGTATGACACTACCATAGGATGCTTCTGTATGACACTACTATAGAATGCTTCTGTATGACACTACTATAGAATGCTTCTGTATGATGCTACTATAGAATGCTTTTGTATGACACTACTATAGAATGCTTTTGTATGACACTACTATGGAATGCTTCTGTATGATGCTACTATAGAATGCTTTTGTATGACACTACTATAGAATGCTTCTGTATGACACTACTATAGAATGCTTTTGTATGACACTACTATAGAATGCTTTTGTATGACACTACTATAGAATGCTTCTGTATGACACTACTATAGAATGCTTCTGTATGACACTACTATAGAATGCTTCTGTATGACACTACTATAGAATGCTTCTGTATGACGCTACTATAGAATGCTTTTGTATGACACTACTATAGAATGCTTCTGTATGACACTACTATAGAATGCTTTTGTATGACGCTACTATAGAATGCTTTTGTATGACACTACTATAGAATGCTTCTGTATGACACTACTATAGAATGCTTTTGTATGACACTACTATAGAATGCTTTTGTACGACACTACTATAGAATGCTTCTGTATGACACTACTGTAGAATGCTTTTGTATGATGCTACTATAGAATGCTTCTGTATGACACTACTATAGAATGCTTCTGTATGACACTACTATAGAATGCTTCTGTATGACACTACTATAGAATGCTTCTGTATGACACTACTATAGAATGCTTCTGTATGACACTACTATAGAATGCTTTTGTATGACACTACTATAGAATGCTTTTGTATGACACTACTATAGAATGCTTTTGTATGACGCTACTATAGAATGCTTTTGTATGACACTACTATAGAATGCTTCTGTATGACACTACTATAGAATGCTTCTGTATGACACTACTATAGAATGCTTCTGTATGACACTACTATAGAATGCTTCTGTATGACACTACTATAGAATGCTTCTGTATGACACTACTATAGAATGCTTCTGTATGACACTACTATAGAATGCTTTTGTATGACACTACTATAGAATGCTTCTGTATGACACTACTATAGAATGCTTTTGTATGACGCTACTATAGAATGCTTTTGTATGACACTACTATAGAATGCTTCTGTATGACGCTACTATAGAATGCTTTTGTATGACGCTACTAAAGGATGCTTTTGTATGACACTACTATAGAATGCTTCTGTATGACACTACTATAGAATGCTTCTGTATGACACTACTATAGAATGCTTCTGTATGACACTACTATAGAATGCTTCTGTATGACGCTACTATAGAATGCTTTTGTATGACACTACTATAGGATGCTTTTGTATGACGCTACTATAGAATGCTTCTGTATGACACTACTATAGAATGTTTCTGTACGACACTACTATAGAATGCTTTTGTATGACACTACTATAGAATGCTTTTGTATGACACTACTATAGAATGCTTCTGTATGACACTACTATAGAATGCTTCTGTATGATGCTACTATAGAATGCTTCTGTATGACACTACTATAGAATGCTTTTGTATGACACTACTATGGAATGCTTTGTATGATGCTACTATAGAATGCTTTTGTATGACACTACTATAGAATCCTTCTGTATGACACTACTATAGGATGCTTTTGTATGACACTACTATAGAATGCTTTTGTATGACACTACTATAGAATGCTTCTGTATGATGCTACTATAGAATGCTTTTGTATGACACTACTATAGAATCCTTCTGTATGACACTACTATAGGATGCTTTTGTATGACACTACTATAGAATGCTTTTGTATGACACTACTATAGAATGCTTCTGTATGATGCTACTATAGAATGCTTTTGTATGACACTACTATAGAATGCTTTTGTATGACACTACTATAGAATGCTTTTGTATGACGCTACTATAGAATGCTTTTGTATGACACTACTATAGAATGCTTCTGTATGACACTACTATAGAATGCTTCTGTATGACACTACTATAGAATGCTTCTGTATGACACTACTATAGAATGCTTCTGTATGACACTACTATAGAATGCTTCTGTATGACACTACTATAGAATGCTTCTGTATGACACTACTATAGAATGCTTTTGTATGACACTACTATAGAATGCTTCTGTATGACACTACTATAGAATGCTTTTGTATGACGCTACTATAGAATGCTTTTGTATGACACTACTATAGAATGCTTCTGTATGACACTACTATAGAATGCTTTTGTATGACGCTACTAAAGGATGCTTTTGTATGACACTACTATAGAATGCTTCTGTATGACACTACTATAGAATGCTTCTGTATGACACTACTATAGAATGCTTCTGTATGACGCTACTATAGAATGCTTTTGTATGACACTACTATAGGATGCTTTTGTATGACGCTACTATAGAATGCTTCTGTATGACACTACTATAGAATGTTTCTGTACGACACTACTATAGAATGCTTTTGTATGACACTACTATAGAATGCTTTTGTATGACACTACTATAGAATGCTTCTGTATGACACTACTATAGAATGCTTCTGTATGACACTACTATAGAATGCTTCTGTATGACGCTACTATAGAATGCTTTTGTATGACACTACTATGGAATGCTTCTGTATGATGCTACTATAGAATGCTTTTGTATGACACTACTATAGAATCCTTCTGTATGACACTACTATAGGATGCTTTTGTATGACACTACTATAGAATGCTTTTGTATGACACTACTATAGAATGCTTCTGTATGATGCTACTATAGAATGCTTTTGTATGACACTACTATAGGATGCTTCTGTATGACACTACTATAGAATGCTTCTGTATGATGCTACTATAGAATGCTTCTGTATGACGCTACTATAGAATGCTTTTGTATGACGCTACTATAGAATGCTTCTGTATGACACTACTATAGAATGCTTTTGTATGACCCTATTATAGAATGCTTCTGTATGACACTACTATAGAATGCTTCTGTATGACACTACTATAGAATGCTTTTGTACGACACTACTATAGAATGCTTCTGTATGACACTACTATAGAATGCTTTTGTATGACACTACTATAGAATGCTTCTGTATGACGCTACTATAGAATGCTTTTGAATGACACTACTATAGAATGCTTCTGTATGACACTACTATAGAATGCTTCTGTATGACACTACTATAGAATGCTTCTGTATGACACTACTATAGAATGCTTTTGTATGACACTACTATAGGATGCTTCTGTATGACACTACTATAGAATGCTTCTGTATGACACTACTATAGAATGCTTCTGTATGACGCTACTATAGAATGCTTCTGTATGACACTACTATAGAATGCTTCTGTATGACGCTACTATAGAATGCTTCTGTATGACACTACTATAGAATGCTTTTGTATGACACTACTATGGAATGCTTCTGTATGACGTTTCTATAGAATGCTTCTGTATGACGCTACTATGGAATGTTTCTTCTGTATGACACTGCTGTATGGTGCTTCTATGTCATTTTCCTGTATGACCTCAGCACTGACAAGCGGTATTGACAATGTTGTAGGGCCTGTCAAAAGAGGAAGTCCGGAGTTTTGCATCGACCATCAGGCAGAATGAGGAGTTGGTACAGAGCCTGAATAAGCTGTTTGAGAGCAAGCCAGCTGTAGAGGTGAGCCACAAACCCAGGTGTCTGGGAGTCACTCCCAACCAATGGTTATGCCAGTGCATTTCTAGTGTTCCCTGCCATGATCTTTTTTTATTTAAAAAATAAATAAATCTTTATTCACATTTTATGCCCTGCCATGATATTGCTGGAATATTACTATAAGCAGCTTGAAACCATAAAAGTTATTTCATGAGGTTTTTGATTGAATTTTGATTGAACAGATCTTAATGGTTAGTTCGCAAATATAATTACTATTTACAGTCATACTTTTGTTGGGACTGCAGGAATTTACCAAGACCTGCTCAGAGGCTGATATTCATCCCCAAGTATTCAGTAAATGTCAGTCAAAATTCCCAAATTGAATTTAAAAACTCCCCATTTCCTCAGAATTTACAAAAATAAGAACATTAAAATATCCAATTTTGAACAATATTTTTCCGATTTTCCCGCCAAGGGCACTGAGTTTGAAAGCCTAGATAAATCCATGGACTGTTTTTAAAAGCTCGTAACACTTACTGTTGGATAGTAATAAGCAATGCTATTGAAGAGCCTTTGGCCCATCTCACCAGTGGAAGATTTTTGATATTTCAGTCAGTTTGTGAAAACAAAATGTTCAGTCACAACTGCAGTACACATTTGCAACCTGTGAAGATCCAGGTTAGAATTGGCCTTCAGCAAGCAATGCTTGTTGTAAGAGGAGACTAACGTGATTGAGTGGTCAGGATTGTTGATGTTTGTCATTGTATCCCAACTGTGTTGATCGATGCTCATGATGTCAATCATTGGATTGTCTGATCCAAACTAGATTATTTACAGACTGCCATCATTTAGCATACACATATTTGCAGTGCATCAAATAGCAGATTTGTTTTGCCAGTTGTAAATAATCTCCCTTCTAGAAGTTGTGAAGTGATGTTTATCAGGTTGAATATAGAGATAAACAGGAGATAACTGAACTGAACATTTGAAACCTCAATAATGCTAATTCGCCATTTATATTGTGCATATTTCCACACCACTCAGGGGCACACTCAAAGTGGGGGCGATCGGGTAGCCTAGTGGTTAAAGCATTTGCTCGTCACGCCGAAGACCCTGGTTTGATTCCTGACATGGGTACAATGTGTGAAGCCCATTTCTGGTGTCCCCTGCCGTGATATTGCTGGATTATTGCTAAAAGCGGCATACTCACTCACTCATACTCAAAGTGCTATTATTACCCCAGTCACTGGATCAGTGTGCACTCAAGAATCATTCTCAGCTCCATGGGGAATATATAACCCAAGCTGCCTGTTTGGTGCTGGAAGGTTAACAACCACAGTACATGATCTCAAAATCAGTGAATTGGGGAAACAAGGATAATAGCTTTGAAACAATGTTTGGAACTGTATTTGTTCAAACAATATTTTATACATCAATGTACTTTATTTGCATATATTCGGGGCACAGGTGGCCCAGTCGACTAAGGCACCAAAATTCCTTGTGTAGAGTTTCGTTCCTTGGGCATGCCAGAAACGAATGATGATGGGTTCGAATCCCAGTTCGCCCCGATTACGTTTCTACTAAATTCTAGGTTTGTCAGCACCATACCCATGCTTGTGGATTTCACTGAAGTGGTAACGGTCTAAGACCTGCTTTGGGCTTTCCTCCCACATCAAGCTCACATGCCGCGATATAGCCATGATAACTGAACACGGTTCGAAGCTGCGTTAAACCCAACTCACTCACTAACTTCTCACATATATTACAGGCATCGAGAGTATATAGCACACCTTCTTCACAAGCTGATGTGAAGGGGGTGCCCCCAACAAGTTTAAGCAAACCTTGCAATGTTTTGTTAGTTCAACACCATGTGTCACTATTATCAATGGCACATCACTCATTGTGACACAAGATCCGTGAAGATCCAGGGTAGAATAGGTCTTCAGAAACCCATGCTTGCTGTAAAAGGCGACTGTGCTTTGTAAGTGGCGACTAACAAGATCGAGTGGTCAGGCTCCCTGACTTGGTTGATACATGTCATCATATTCCAGTTCATGATGGTAATCACTGGATTGTCTGGTCCAGACTTGATTATTTATAGACTGCCGTTATACAGCTGGACTATTGCTGAGTGTGGCTTTAAACAACAAACAAACAAACATTGTGACACAAAAGGTGTCAGATATGGAAAAGTGCCAATGTTCAAGATCTCTGATTCCTCTGAAACTAGGGGGCGGTCAGGTAGCCTAGTGGTTAAAGCGTTAGCTCGTCATGCCGAAGACCCGGGTTCGATTCCCAACATGGGTACAATGTGTGAAGCCCATTTCTGGTGTCCCCCGCCGTGATATTGTTGGAATATTGCTAAAAGCGGCGTAAAACCATACTCACTCACTCTGAAACTAGGAAAACACCCTCTTCCAAATTCTCTTGCGTTTTTGGCCCACAACCCATGCTGTATACTTTTAGTAAATGTAAATCTATGTTTTTTAAACTATCTCACACTATGTATTTCTCTTTCTTCTTTCTATCCTAAGTGGAAACAGCTTTTTAAAAAACAATTCACACGAACACACCTAGCATCACCATGGTCACCTCCCACTCCCAGCAATCAGGGTCAGGCATGTTTTTCCTGCCGGTTGACCCACATACGCTGAACTCGTAGTCACACCAGTCAACTCATAAACTCCAATCACCACGTTTTGGTGACATGTTTATACACCAGGGCCAAATTCTCGTATTTTTGACCCATAATCCATACTGTTTACCTTTTGTAAATGTAAATCTACATTTTGTAGCCTATGATTTTATGTCATTTTTTTAGAATGCTGACCAACAATGATTGAGTAAGAAGCACTTTGCTAAAAATATCAGCTTTTGTGATGATAAGGCTATGAAATCAGTAGCTTCAATCAAACCTTATTGTGATTTGATCAGTCAGAATCAAGTATTTTAAATGATAGACTGGACCTTTTCCTCCCTCGAATCCAAACATGTTAAAGAATCTAAGATTAGATTGGATTAGGTACCAGACTGCTTGTATTTAGATGAAATCATTATGTTAAAATGAATGTTTTGGTTATTTGATTCCATGGGGACCTGAGCGCTCTCTACTGTTTTTCATAAGAGGCAACTAAATTTTATCAGCTTTTTAGGCTTAATGACTTAGATGCGTGTCATTGTACCATGACCATGTGGGTGATTGCTCATGATATCAACCACTAGTTTGTCCGCCAAAGACTTTATAGCTTACAGGCCAGGTTAGGTCAATATGACTGGATTTTTGCTAACTCTGTTTCAAAACATATAACAAAAATCATATGATAATATTACCTAGCTGATTATGCCAGACTGATTTTGAATCTGTCAGTTTGAATTGAGTGAAGCAGTGATGGCATAAAATGCTCTTGGAATAATAGAATTAAGGGCAAGCTTGGATCACTGAAGGTCTTTATCTGGATTGTCTCCCCTTGTTCACATAGATCCCATGTTGGCTAGATGGAGCAATACATCTATGACAAGTAAGACTGAAAATTTATATTGAGACTGCATTCGCCTTCAGGTTTGAAAGATGTAGACATTCTGATAATGAACACATTTAGCAAAATATGCATATATTCTACTCAAAAAATGTTAAGGACCATCTGATTCTTTCATAATACTATAGGGTGGTCAGGTAGCCGAGTGGTTAAAGCGTTCGCTCGTCACACTGAAGACCCGGGTTCGATTCCCGACATGGGTACAATGTGTGAAGCCCATTTCTGGTGTCCCCTGCCGTGATATTGCTGGAATATTGCTAAAAGCGGCGTAAAATCATACTCACTCACTCATAATACTATAGTTAATCTACCATGCCATGACAGATTAAGTATAGGAGAATGAAAGAATCAGATGGTCCTTAACATATTTTTAGCAGTATAGTATGTACTTTACCATTTGTTTTTATGGGGCAAATTTTCTGTTGCTGACAATAAACATGAGACTTCTTCTCCAAAGTGACGGGGATGAGTCTGAACATATAGGAGGATGTGTAGCATCATGACTGGACTCAGAATTGAATATTGTGTTTCTTTTCTGGAAAAATGGCAAAAACCTATAAACTCAGTGATTTAAGAATAAGAATTGTGTTCTATGCTACTACAAGACCCAATACCCATTAAGATCCGGGGTAGAATAGGTCTTCAGCTATCCATGCCTGTTGTAAAAGGCGACTAATGGGATCGGGTGGTCTGGCTCACTGATTTGTTTGATCCATGTCATCGCATCCCAATTGCGTGGATCAATGCTCATGATATCAATCACTGGATTGTCTGGTCCAGACTCCATTATTTACAGACCGCCGTTATATAGCTGGAATATTGCTGAGTCTGGTGTTAAACAAAAAACACAAGACCCAGAGAGCTGATGGTGTGGAATGATAGTGATCACTACAATTTGCTTCAGATTTAGTCTTGGTAGTTAGATTAAATTATATTTTATTTATTTACAATTTAAAAGAAATGATGATGATTGAGCTGAAACTTTATCAAAATGATATTAATAAATCAATATTAAGAGTTTATCCTTCACCCAAACAAGTTATGCCAAATAGAATACCCCAAAACGAGCTACACTAATATAGTTATGTTTTAACCAGCCTAAGTTAATTGGTGAGATTTTATTTTAAACCATAAATGAAAGGTGTGACCTTGAGATTGGTTTTGACAGTAGTCCTTGGCCCAGGTATCCTTGTTGTCTATGGTGGTGTACAGAGTTGCCTCCCTTAGATAGTCTGCAGAGTCTGCTCATTTTTTTATTTGAATTCATGACCTGATTTTATTTCATACCGCCTCCGTTGTTTAGTGGTAGAGCATCTGACCGGAGAGCAGAAGGCCTGGGGTTTGATCCCTGGCCGCGTCATACCAAAAGACAGTAAAAGATGGTACTTGTTGTTACCCTGCCTGGCATTAAGGGGTTAAAACAAGGACTGGTCGGCTTTGAGTCAGTATACTGTGTCTAAGTGGAGTATTCATGTTAAACCGCAGCATGGTATCTCAGTTAGCCAGCACTATAAATCAGCATCAGTCTGGACGAGTACAAGCAGCCACACACAACACACACACACACACACACACACACACACACACACACACACACACACACACACACACACACACACACACACACACACACACATGCTTGCACGTCAGTATATAAGTGTAATAATCTTGAACACAACGTCACGTTAAACCCCATTTCACCTCACCTCATGTCTTTATTACATTCTCAGTCTGTCAGCATCTTGCCGTGCTCTCAGTACGTCTACAATCTGCATCACATTTTGCTGCCCTCCCATAGTAAGCTGACACATTGTGATATACCTGTTCAAAGCCGTGTTACACCTAATTTACTGGACAGATTACTGTATGAGAATGATTCCGATCTGTCAGTCAAAAAGAAAACATGAAAAGACAGCAGTTGAAGTTCCACGTAGACCAGCGTACTTGCACCGCGTGACATGGGATTATTTTGCCATCAAAGGAGTACATGTGTTACTGCTAAGCTGGGATCAGTCCTGGGAGCATCTACCATGTGTCAGTTACAGTGTTAATTGGGCATACATTGTGTTAATTGATCTGCTTCATGGCTAACTCAATGGTGCATGCAAGATGCACTCATCTTTCAACTTAGAAATCTGGATTAGGAAGCAGTGTTTCTGTACATGCCTGTAATAAAATGACCTCTTGCAACATAGATAATGTCTGGAGTGTAAGGAGGATGTTCTGTAGTTCCATGTTTTAGAACAACCTTTAAAATCCATGTGTTTGGGCGTTCATGTGTTGGATAACAATCTTAAAAATACTTGTCCGGAGGTTCTTGTGTTGTATAACAATCTTAAAAATCTGTATGTTTGGACATTCTTGTGTTATATAACAATCTTAAAAATCTGTATGTTTGGGCATTCTTGTGTTGTATAACAATCTTAAACATCTGTATGTTTGGACGTTCTTGTGTTGTATAACAATCTTAAAAATCTGTATGTTTGGACGTTCTTGTGTTGTATAACAATCTTAAAAATCCTTATGTTTGGGTGTTCTTGTGTTGTATAACAATCTTAAAAATCTGTATGTTGGACGTTCTTGTGTTGTATAACAATCTTAAAAATCTGTATGTTTGGGCGTTCTTGTGTTGTATAACAATCTTAAAAATCCTTATGTTTGGGCGTTCTTGTGTTGTATAACAATCTTAAAAATCTGTATGTTTGAACGTTCTTGTGTTGTATAACAATCTTAAAAATCTGTAAGTTTGGGCATTGTGTTGTATAACAATCTTAAAAATCTGTATGTTTGGACATTCTTGTGTTGTATAACAATCTTAAAAATCCTTGTGTTTTGGTGTTCTTATGTTGGATAACAATCTAAAAAATCTGTATGTTTGGACGTTCTTGTGTTGTATAACAATCTTAAAAATCCTTATGTTTTGGGCATTCTTGTGTTGTATAACAATCTTAAAAATCTGTATGTTGGACGTTCTTGTGTTGTATAACAATCTTAAAAATCTGTATGTTTGGGCGTTCTTGTGTTGTATAACAATCTTAAAAATCCTTATGTTTGGGCGTTCTTGTGTTGTATAACAATCTTAAAAATCTGTATGTTTGAACGTTCTTGTGTTGTATAACAATCTTAAAAATCTGTATGTTTGGGCATTCTTGTGTTGTATAACAATCTTAAAAATCTGTATGTTTGGACGTTCTTGTGTTGTATAACAATCTTAAAAATCCTTGTGTTTTGGTGTTCTTATGTTGGATAACAATCTTAAAAATCTGTATGTTTGGACGTTCTTGTGTTGTATAACAATCTTAAAAATCCTTGTGTTTTGGTGTTCTTATGTTGGATAACAATCTTAAAAATCTGTATGTTTGGACGTTCTTGTGTTGTATAACAATCTTAAAATTCCTTATGTTTGGGCATTCTTGTGTTGTATAACAATCTTAAAAATCTGTATGTTTGGACGTTCTTGTGTTGTATAACAATCTTAAAAATCCTTGTGTTTTGGTGTTCTTGTGTTGGATAACAATCTTAAAAATCTGTATGTTTGAACGTTCTTGTGTTGGATAACAGTCTTAAAAATCTGTATGTTTGGGCATTCTTGTGTTTTATAACAATCTTAAAAATCCTTATGTTTGGGCGTTCTTGTGTTGTATAACATCCTTAAAAATCCTTATGTTTTGGGCATTCTTGTGTTGTATAACAATCATGAAAATCCTTATGTTTGGGCATTCTTGTGTTGGATAGCAATTGTAAAAAATCCATATGTTTGGGCATTCTTCTTTTGGATAACAGTTTTAAAATTCTTTTGTTCTTGCGTTCTTGGGTTGGATAACAATCTTTAAAATCCATATTAAGTCATTCTTTTGTCGGATGATAATCTTAAAAAGCTCTCTTAACTATAGTATGGTGTCACCAGTCATTGCCTCCGAAACCATGTATAAACTTGGAACTTGCAATCAAGTGACCGACTAGTTTACAAACAAGTGTGGCGGTGGGGTAGCCTCATGGTTAAAGCTTTCACTCGTCACACCAAAGACCAAGGTTTGATTCCCCACATGGGTGCATTGTGTGAATCCCATTTTGGGTGTCCCCCGCCATGATATTCCTGGAATATTTCTCAAATTGGTGTAAGACCCAACTCACTCACTCATTCACGACAAACAATTGATGACTGTCTTGATGCTGAATTCCCTTCCTTCAGCTAAGTTGCTAAGTTTGTCGATTTGAATTTCTGTTTCATTTCAATTATAATGTAATGCATTAGTTTAATGAGAAGGCAAGGGGGAAGTTGGGTGCTTTTCTGTTAACATCATGAACCAAACAACGTAGTTCATCTGGGAAATATTAAGTCAGTCGTCAACCTTTTCCCCCAATTCACATGAGTGGCATACCCAAAGACATAGGGGCGGTCGGGTAGCCTAGTGGTTAAAGCGTTTGTTCGTCACGCCGAAGCCCCGGATTCGATTCCAGACATGGGTACAATGTGTGAAGCCCATTTCTGCTGTCCCCCAACCTGATATTGCTGGAATATTGCTAAAAGCGGCGTAAAACCATACTCACTCACTCACTCACTCCCAAAGACATACTCGACATTATAAATGTCACTACATTTAGGGTAAGAGGGGAATTTTTCCAGATTCTAGTAATGGTCGCTTCTACACTGGTTGCAGCGATGATACTTGGAGGATAACACACAGGTGTCACACTTGCGGAAGGAGCTTGAGAACTTGGTGGCAAAGGGGGGCAACTCTGCCATGGAGCTGTGGTTCCTAAAGGCAGACTTACAGGGGTCGGCCCGTCGAATCAATATGCCGAATTCGACTTAGTCGTATCGTCTGAGTGATTAATCAAATTCGACAAAAGGGACAAATCAGCCGTTCGAAAACGCAGCGATTGTGTCGCGAGTGCGTAGGGTCTGTTATAGCTAGTCGGCAAGTTGGATGTGGCGCAGCCAATCAAATTTCGTTTTGATCTCACGTGATATTTGTTTACACACAAGCGGGAAACATGGCTTCATCTGCTGTGAAGAAACTATGCCTCGACTGTTCATCCTCAATTTCTAATTCTTTAAAGAGATTGCTGTTCACTCACTGCATGTCGCGACGGAGAATCCAGTCTTTTGTCCAACAACTTCTCTCTTTCTTTGTTTTGCATTGCCATCTTCTTCACACAATATCGCGCAGCTGCCACATCTGCTTCAGACATTTTGATACCATGGAAACAAATTATCGTGAGAAATCATGAGATCGACACTCAATCGGCAGATCGAATCGTGTGAGTGGTAGTAAATCGATTAGTCGATATTCGTTACAACTACCGAACATGTTGTACAATGTATGGAAATCGGCACGCTGTTACGACGTGTCGAGCAGTGGGAGTCGCACTTAAGATGGCTGGATCCCTGGTGCTTCTTACATAAAACAATTGAGAGATGGAGAGATCCATACTTGCTTGAATACTGGCAGAATATCTGCAGATTTAAACACACAAGATATTGCTGCTGACTATTGTTGGGAAGTGGTTAAAATATTTTTATCATTCAATAATAATGGGTTTGTTCGAAACACTGACTGGGAAGGGTGGCCAATTGATAATGCTGTACAGAGTTGTCTCCCTTTTCTGGATCAAAAGTTTTGTTTGTTTCTTGTTTAACGATTCACTATGCAATATTCCAGCTATATGTCAGCGTATCCTAATTGCATAGATCAATGCTCATGATGTCAGTCATTGGATTGTTTGGTCAAGACTTGATTATTTACAAACTGCCGCCATATCTGTAATATTGCTGAGTGCGGCATTGAACAACAAACAAACAAATAAACAAAAACTAAATGTTACCTGTTCAAAGCATTAAGAAACATGATATACTCACTTTTTCTCCATCAAGTATGATTTCTTACTAAAATTCTATTTTTTTCCAGAAATGCTCATGTAAATTTTCCTGTCATCAAATAGTAAATGGTAAATTAAGAATGAAACTAAATTATGATATTGTTTGATAAAATTTAGATGTGTTTTTCTGGAATTAACAGGACATGAAATCCTTCTTCCTTTATCATGTTTATTCAGAAAACATGAAGATGGACTCCAAAAAATGCAGAATATTTACACTTCTCTGTCCAAAGGGAGTTTGATGTTTCACGATTAGAACTAATATCCCTATCAAAACTTGAGTAGCATGTTTCAGCTGGATCAACAAAAATGTGATAAATAGAACTATGAACTGATTGACCCTAATTTTGAGAGAAAACTCCCATTTAATCAGGGCGACCAACCTCGGTGATGTTGAGCCGTATGTTACGTTTTGTTTTTTTAGCTCGATTAAATGAGGAAATTACTTTCTTTGAAAGCCGCATGGAGCATACGTAAATGTTATTTTCTAATCTAAGGTTCTACTTGTTTCGTACATGTCGATTGAAAGGAGCATTAGATCAATACATTTACTGCAGGGTGACTCACTGCCAAATCATGCATTAAATCGATTTATGTAATTTATCGTCCGAGTGGATGGGGTTACTGGGTGCATGGGACATACATCTAAACTATGCCACTGTCGGCTGAGATTTGATATGGTTCATGTGATTTGATGTGTGATATGATTAGGTATTGGAGTCACAGAGATCGGGCATCTTGCTGTCAAGGACATGCTGATCATCTGATTCCTGGATGCAAACTCTAGAATTGTGCCGTTTTATGAAAACACCATTCTTAACTATCTTAAGATAAGTTTGATCTTTATAAGATTTTTACAAAAGTGTTCAAAAGTATCATATTTTTGGGAAATATTAACAGCAGTGGCAATGTTATGATGCCGTGTCTACTGAAAGAGTTACCTCCCCTGCATTAGGAAACTGTTCAGACCCTTGGGTGTACAAGCTGGGACTGGGTTCAAATTTAGCACGATTCAGCAGGTTTAGGAAGGACTAGAGACAGTTCCCTGTGGACAGCCTCCCTGGTCTTGTGGTAGAACGTCCGCCCGGAAAGCGGAAGGGCATACGTCATACCAAAAGACGTTAAAAAAATGGTACTTGTTGCTACCCTATCTGGCGCTCGGCTCGGAGTCAGTATTCTGTGTCAGAGTGGGGTGTTCATGTTAAACTACAGCATCGTATCTCAGTGGGCTAGCACTATAAATCAGCAGCAGTCCGGACAAGTACAAACAGACAGACAGACAGACACACACACACACACACACACACACACACACACACACACACACACACACACACACACACACACACACACACACACACACACACACACAAAGTGGACTGTGGACTATTTCTTTTTTGCCATGAGGAAGATGGCAACTCTGAAGCAAATGATTTGTGGACTAGTGAAAATAAAAATTAACTTCTGAACTTGCTGTGAGTTTTGTTTCTCAGACTGAATGTATTTGATGGTTGAAATAGATCTCCTCATTAACAAACAACAACTAATACAGGGAAACCTTGCTAATCCCTGACCCTGTCTGTCTGGAAACCTCCCCTTCATTGTTTACTGGTATACAAAGTGATAAAGCGTTTGCTTGTCATGCAGGAGAGACTCTGATTTGATTCCCTATATGGCTACTATTTGTGAAGTCTATTCTGGTGTGGCTACCCTCACTAAATGTTGTGCATGTGAACGGGGTATTAGTCATCTTGACTACTGTCCAGTTAAACAAGGTTTCACTCTTTCTATTTTGGCACCCGTGAAGATCCGGGGTAGAATAGGTCTACAGCAGCCCAGGCTTGCCATAAGCCGCTACTATGCTTGTAGTAAGGGGCGACTAACGGGATCAGGTGGTCAGACTCTCTGATATGGTTTGATGCATGTCATCGTATCCCAATTGCGTGGATCGATGCTCATGATGTTAATCACTTGTTGTCTGATCCAGACTTAATTATTTACAGACTGCCGTCACATAGCTGGAATATTGCTGAGTGCGGCATTAAACAACAATCAAACCACCAAAACTATATATTTGGTTAAGCAACTGCAATTCTCTATGCAGAGTTGTGTCCCTTGGCTTCCAGGATCAGCTGATTGTGAAATTGAATCAACTGTGTTTGTGTGTTCACCAAAGTGTTTAATGGCTATCACTTACGTCATTAAGTTAGTCTACTATTCTAACTGACTGCCTTTATAGTTGTAGACAGTGCGTCTGTTTGACGGAGGTGGAGGTCGGTGGTTCGATCCCCTGGCTGTGTCATACCAAAAGAATTTAAAAGATGATACTTGTTGTTACCCTGCCTGGCTCTTGGCTTTAAGGGTATATAACAAGCACTGTGTCTAAGTGGGGTATGCTTGTTAAACTGTGGTATGGTCTCTCAGTGGTCTAACACAATAAAATCAGCAGAAGTCTGGAATGGTTCAAGCAGTACAGTGTACATTGCATGTCGCTGTATAAATGCAATAATCTT